>NC_135356.1:38090295-38422942 GCF_051622035.1 Arctopsyche grandis
TTTCATTCAAAACAGTTGTGCCATTGACACCATTAACTATCTTATATTAAAGTTACAAATCAGAAACTTATGATCTTGTAATAATAGAGTCTGTCATTATAAGGTGGTAACAATCTTATAAGACCTATGGGATAAATGGGGCAAAAAACGATTCTGAATAGTCTTTAAACTATCTACATATATGAGTTTATGAGTAACCAGTAGATTCTATGACAAAATCACTAATAACCTTAAGAGGGCTGGATACCCGAAACCTTAATTTTGTTGCCATTCCTTTCTTCAATATATGTATATATTGAGTGAATGCGAAAGTTGCGCTTCGATAATACCTAGTTTAAATCGACAAAATCGAGGTTTTTTCGAAAAAAATTTCATCATCAGTATAAGAAAGATATTTCTATGTTTCTTCGTATTTTTATTTAAATCAACCGTTAAATAAGCACGCTGGACTCTTTTCATGGGTGTAAAAACGAGGCGATTTTATAGATGTTTGGTGGTTCCTAGCTCCTATAAACAATAACTAATCAAAAAAATAAAAAGATAGAAACATACATGCCTATGGTAGATATCCATAGCATATTAAAAATAATTTCTCTAGTGCCATAATTGAGCATACATTAATTTATATGGCAATAATCAATTTAAGTCTTCTTGAGAATCGTCTCATAAATCTACATACATATTTATGTATGTAGTTAACAAAAGTCTATACCCTTCAGGTATAAACATATAATAGATTACCTAAACACAATCTGCTTTAGATCGTCGACTTTAGACAGTCGACGAGAGAATTCAAATGAATTTAATAAAAAAACAAACGAATGTTTACTACATATTAGATTAGCCATGTGAAAGCTTTTTATATTACAAATACCGAGCGAAGCCGGGTAAAACCACTGGTATATTATATTTATACGCTAAATTAATATAGGTTGTACATAACAACACATATACGATACCGCTTAGTATATCAAAATATGCTTAAGTATTTTTTTCCTCTCTTGATATGAGATATAAACATAAGTACATAGGCGTATCTCCTGCAAATCAAAAATGATTTTCGCCTCATTTAAATTTTCATATTATTTACACAGCGCACAAATATGAACGAAAGATGTTTCCAACATGAAAAAGCCTACAAATGAAAAGCAGAAACAAAACAGCAAATATATAATATGTATTTATGTAAGTACACGTGTTCGTATAATACAGCAATTAATAATTAATAATCGTATAATACAGTAATTAATTATGTTTATACAGAATCATGATAGCTATGGACAAATTCGATAATACTGTTGCGTAGGGGTGGATGGAAGATCTTAATAAAAGGCCAAAGTCGCTTCACAGCATTTATTGGGTGATTAAGGAGATCCACGCCCAACCAGTGCTCCGTCCAGAATGCCTTGTTATGGCCTAAGTACCTGCTTATAAATGGCAGGTCGCTCAATGCATCTTCCTCGACACGTTTGTTTACCTATTGTTATAGTCACGTACCAGATATGTAGTCCCACGGTTTCGCGCTGTCAGTTGTGAAAACTCTAGCAGGAAGTGGCTGGGTGCCGTTACCGACCACTAAGTCCATTCGGGAAGTCTCCATTGTAATCCGACAGCACTTAAGCCTGGAGATAATCCTCGAAAACCAATTATAACGGCGGCTCCTTTTAGCATATGCTACTATTCTAATATTTCGAGAAATACAAACATACATACATACATTTTATAATATCGGCAAATTCGAGATGCTAATACTAATTACTTGTATTAATTGTATGGTATTAGAATTTTTACTTCAATAATACATATGTATGTACGTATAATATGTAATTGTATGAAAGCGTCCCGTTTCGGTGTGTTTTGCTTGTTGATAAACTCGGGCAAACTTATGATAACTTTGGTTAACTGGAATACGGGCCAATTTCGAATTCAAAACCACCATGCAACCGGTCCATATCGATTTAAACTCTCAAAATAATATACACACATGCATATATATGTACATATCTAATGTAAATTGCACAGGAATTTAATTCGAATGATAAACTATTGTACCTGGTGCACTTTGAAAGTCAAAACTTTGTGCGAAAAGTTGTTGAATTCTATGAATATAAATTGTCTCGTTGGAAAGTTTGCACGCTAAGGATTAGGTTGAGATAGAATTAAAACGATTTGGAATAACTTAAAACATTATTCGAGCTAAATATTGCGTGTATTGTATTTTAATATTTTTAGATGGCTGTATATTTAAAGCAAGCAATGGAAAATAATAAAGTGTGTAACGATATTCTTATATTTCATACGTATTTTGAATGTAAATAATAATAATTTGTAAAAAAAGTTTGTAGTCATATAATTAGATTTAAATAATATTATTTTTAATAAAATTATCATAATTTTGTATATATTATATTTTGCAGTTGAACTGCATCTTCCAGTTGTAATATATTTTGACTTATTGGAAATATTCCGTCTAACCTGGTACCAACTTCCATTATAGTTAAAGTGTGATTTCAGTTGTAATATATTTTAACTGTAGTTGGAATATATTCCGTTTAACCCACATAAGTTGATTGAATGGCGAATGAAATTCCAACTGGTCAAAATATATTATAACTGGAAATACAGTTCAACTATGAGTAATATGGAAAGGTTAGGTTTTCGTGAAAACGTCACTCGAATGTGAATAAATTGAGTCGGAAAGTCACATTTTTAAAAGTCATAGACCAATCATAATACGGTACTCATTACCTAGCAAATATTAACGCATAATTATAATTTTAAGTATTCGTAAAAACATTAGAGATGTCAAAACTCAACTGTTGTATATTGTTGAAAGTGTACTGGCGTATATTGTTGTGTATTTGGGCTTGTAGAGATATAATTTACTAGTTGAATTGTATTCGAATACGAATGATTTAAAATGTCAGTTGGAATATATTAAAACTGAAAATACACTTCTACTGTTACATATATTAGGTATATGTACATAAATACAATTTATAGCAAAAACGAGTGGGAAGAAATAATTAAAAAAAATTATCAATATGTTCATATGAATATGCAAAATCAAAAATCAAATTAATAATTGACTACGCCAATTTTAAAGTTATAAAATATTAAAATTGTTGATCCATAAAAATGCACAAATTTGCAATATTTTATCTTATTTGAGATAAAATATTGTTTTACTAAAACATCAGATTTTCCACCCTCTAAAAAATTTCGTTAATTAAAAAAAAAAAATTTCAAACCTATTATATATACAAACATATGGCAATAATCAATTTAATTCTTCTTGAGAATCGTCTCATAAATCTACATACATATTTATGTTTGTAGTTAACAAAATATCTATACTCTTCAGGTATAAACATATAATAGATTACCTAAACACAATCTGCTTTAGATCGTCGACTTGTAAGAATGTTTAATGAATACTATGTATTAGATGTATTATGAGCAATTATAAAAATTGTAAATACATAGGTTTTTGAGCTATTTTTCCTATTATGCTGTACATTACCATTAGAATAATATAATACTATGATTACTAACAAAATTAAATTAAAATTGTAAAATAGAAAATGATCAGTAGATCAGTAGCTATTAAAATAGATATACATAAGATGTATTGTGAACATAACTTCTTAATAATAAAAAGCATTTAAAAATCAAAAAAATGTATGTAGTGACTTTTGTGTAAAAAAATTTGCTGTTTTACCAACCTTTTAGTAAGAAATCGTAAAAAACTGAAAATAATCGTAATATAGTGATACATTCGTTTGTTTTCATTTACTTTTTCTCTTTCCTTATTATTTTTTTATTGAACGGATCTACCGTGTTCCAGTCGGCCGATTGCCTGTATTCAAATGTATGTAATTAATCATTCCATGAAAAAAAAAAACTTAAAATACAAACATAGTAGGTATACAGAAATAAAACAATAGAATTAGTGAGACATTCGGATCATTAAACACGAGTAAATATAGGGTAGATGGGGCCATCGAATGTCATGATAGCCTGGAAACGATTCGACGAGTATAGGGCGTGGAAGAAGTTGGAGGAGGGGTAGAGGGGTGGGGTGGGGGTGGAGGATCAGGACTTTCCCCAGGGATAGTTTTAGGGCGATTCGGGCACGGAGCAGAAAAGGGACACCAACGAGATAAATTGCAAAAGGGCACGGACCCAACTGACAACACGGACCGCGACACGGTGAATTACCTTAAAACACGCTCAGCTCACTCGGAAACATTAACTAACTCACTTCAGACCCTGGAAATCGACGATGTCTTTCATCTCCGCCGAATGGTCTTCAAAATTTGGAAAAAAAACATGCTATGTTCCTCGGGTTGTTAGGCGTCCCGATTAATCGGGATTGTCAAACCTCTCTGGATGCCCAAATGTCCCGGTTTACTTTTTAAATTCCTACAGATGTTTTTAACTCAGAATTAACATAAACTATAATCAAAAAGGCAATGTCCAAACAGTCTGGTAAACACTGCAGCAATATTCAACAATGTGTCTCTGTCTTATACTTTCTGGAGAACTATGTGTAGAAGAGAGACAAAAAACGTGTATCAGCAATCAATCAATTTATTTTGAATCGATAATTTTCATACA
Source organism: Arctopsyche grandis (assembly GCF_051622035.1). Classification (NCBI taxonomy): domain Eukaryota; kingdom Metazoa; phylum Arthropoda; class Insecta; order Trichoptera; family Hydropsychidae; genus Arctopsyche; species Arctopsyche grandis. The sequence continues at coordinate 38,094,916 of NC_135356.1, forward strand.
CTCTGAATGACTCATCACACGCAGACACGAAATAGACACTGTCAAAACAGATAGGCTAAAAGATTTCTGTAATTTTGCTAATATTGAACATAAAAATGTCATTCAAAAACTAGGTGGCTATCACTATTACCTGCAATAGAACGCAATCTAAAGCTATTTTAAGCTTTAAAAGATTGTTTTAACTGAAGAAAAAGCACCAAAAATCTTATTAGATTTTACACTAATCCTCTAAGTGAAGTCTATCTTTAGTATCTCCATTTTTATTGTAGAACTTTTCACTTACATATGTATATTAAAAATAGAAATAGAAAATAGAATCAATTATAGATATTCTAAATATTATCATTTCGATTGAAAATATATTTATAGAAAAGTCAAAGGTTTGATTTTTTTTAGGGGGGGGGGGGTGTCCCGGTTTGACCTGTATGAAATCTGACAACCCTTTATGTACCTCTCTAATAACACACAATAGCGGTTCCGGTTCCGGATTTTTTATAGTTTTATACGAGTATATAATAATTTTATACCCATGCGATGATATTTCATCGGGCTTTTCACTAGTACATACATATATGTGAAAGCATATTTGAAGTGAAAGTATATTTTCGCCAATTCAAGCAGTGAAAATGTATCAAACAATGAATTTACAACGTTTAACTAAATAAATTTAACCCTAACAACCCAATCTCTATTTGATTTATGTACAATATACAAAAAAGTATGTACAAGTATAAATCCATACATGTCTCTATGGATTAATTAATTGTTAATTTAGTGTTCTGCAGCCTCTTGAAATACAGCGATTTATGTAATAAAAATTCTGGAATGTTTGTAATTTATTGTCTAGGAAGGCGCATAGAGGTCTACTTGTTAGGCCTTCTTTATATGCATACAAATATCTATGTAAAATAAAAATAAAACTACGTATTCCGCAATTTCAATCTCTCTACACTCAACATTACATCAACGATCTTTTTCGTACTTCCAACCCACGTATTCCATTTTTTATATCTACTAGTTATGCCAAGCATACATCCTTCCACACTTATTTGAGTGCACTAGACTTGATTCAGCACTCTGGCGTTTCCCAAGTCCAAGTTTCGCATATTAGCAAGACTCTGATTGAAGATTTTTTTCATCAGATACAGTCTTGTCTTTCAAACATGTCTTGATTTCTTTTATATATGTAATATATGTATATTCTAGTAAAAAATATTAATTAAATAATACTACATATATAGGAATGTATGTAGATGCGTATGTGCTCGACATCCTGTTTTGTATTGGAAGCGACATTGGCTCATTAGTTCGATTGGACGTGTCCTTTTTCCGTAAGGGCCTTAGTCGCGTAACGAGTTACCTTGTTTGTGATTACAGGTAAAATAAATAATAATAATTAAATCTTGCCAACCAAAGACGTATAATATATGTATGTCATTATCGAGTGAGTCTCCTCGGTGGAATCATGGGAAATAAGCACATTAGAATCTCTTCAAAATTAAATAAATACAATGGAAAAAATGTAAAGGAGGTATGTAAAAAGCTCGCATGAATGTATGAGAGAATCACTGGCAAAAAAGCTCTCTCTCTCTCTCTCATTACATATTATATTCGCTCGTTGAAGGCACGTGTAATTTAATTATGTATTTTCTACTTCAATATTCTGTCTTCGACAAAAAGTCAAATATGCACGAGCTTCATTACACGTTATAATGCTTTGAAGATCAAGTTTGTTCTAAGTTGGTCTTATTCCATAACAAGTTGGTATATGTATGTATGTTTTTGACGCGCACGAGTTTGTAGGGTCTTAAATTATGATATTAAATCCCCTAAATAAGTATTTCAAAAATCATTTCAACATTTTTTTAGACCAGAAATAGAAGGAAGGGATTTTTAGTCAAAGAAAATCGACAAAATTTGTACAATAGTTGTTTGATAGTATAGGATATTATAGAATCGTAAAGACTATATTGTTATAGTTGTGATATAATACATACTCAAAACGTTTAATATGATCACAACTGATTGATTGTGTGATCGAATATTATTACAATATAATTCAATGCTAGGTCTTAAATAATATTACTGTAAGCTTTTATGTCCATAATTATTTGTCTCTTATGCAATTTATACCAATTTTTTTTCAGAACTTATCTAACTAACTGTGTTATTTCATACTCACAATTATTTATTTAATTTCTGTCTTTTTTCTTATGTTAATTTCCAAGTTTTATGTATGACTACGTGTATGTTTGCCCTTTAGTTTATTACTACTAGCGGAATCCTATAATTGGTCTTTTGTAATGTATTTTAGTTTTGAATTAAGACTGTTGGTTTTCCTAATAAAATAAAATAAAATAACGACATTGACAATTACTTTTATCGTCTAAAAGACATAAATGTCCATTAATATTTTCTAATATATATGTAATTTCGATAGAGACTTTGTATATATGTACATATGTATGTTTGTTTGGTTCGTAAAATTCGTGACGTTCAATTTAATAAATAAACAAATGAATATTCAAATAAATCAAAACTTATCAAATACATTCAATAAAATGTTTACTATTATGTAGATTGGCCATGTTTAAGCGGCTTATATTACAAATACCGAGCGAAGCCGGGTAAAAACAATATTTGTATATATAATTTCGAAAGATACTTTGTATGTACGTTTGTTTGGTTCGTAAAATTCGTGACGTTCAATTTAATAAATAAACAAATGAATATTAAAATAAATTAAAATAAAATAAAACGAATCAAATAAATTTAATAAAATGTTTACTATTAGATTGGCCATGTTTAAGCGGTTTATATTACAAATACCGAGCGAAGCCGGTTAAAAACACTTGTATAAAATATATACGTATTACATAAACAAATCAACAATATCAACAACTTAAATATTTTATATTAAAGTTTAATTAATGTATGTTAGCATTTCAAAATACGAAAAAAAAGTCAAATTCTACCGACCGCTATACGCACGAAAAATGTTGTATTTCTTTACCAAAATTCAATGCAAAACTGAAACGAAATGTAATTGGTCTATTGCTAGATCGGTTCGACTATGTATAGTTTTGAAATTGACTGCCGATAAACTGCTACGACAGATGTATTACTAAAGATTCGATTTTATAGATATGATGAAAACGGCTATATGTAAATCCATGTATAAATACATGGATCGTACATTGGACACCTTATCGGTGAAAATTGACAAAAGTACAAAGATGTACACATTTACCGGTAACCCCCTCTTTCCCTCACAAAAATGTACATATAAGTTCTGTCTCTTTGCTACATTTTCTTGTACCCATCTACCCGAGTATCTCCCTCGTCTATCTTGAATTCAATCTCCTACTCACATTTCCCGCCTATTTCCATTTCGACTCGCTATATTCGCTACATAAGTCGTATTTCTCAACAAATCTACTACAATATTACATACATACATATACATCGTTTTTCTTTGTATGAAACGATACCTGGAACAATTAGATTTACGAAGTTATCACATTTTGATTTTTAAATGTTTTGTATTATTACTAAATTATGTTCACAATACATCTTATATCCATTTTAATAGCTACTGATCATTTTCTATTTTACAACTTTATTTTATTTTGTTAGTAATCATAGTATTATATTATTCTAATGTTAATGTACAGCATAATAGGAAAAAGAGCTCAAAAACCTATTTACAATTTTTATAATTGCTCATAATACATCTAATACACTATATTAATTAATGACTCTAAAGTCGACGATCTAAAGCAGATTGTGTTTAGGTAATCTGTGTGTTATACCTGAAGGGTATAGACATTTTGTTGTAATCACCGAGACTCTTCACAAGTGTGTTAGTATGGTTATTAGTGATTCTGTCATAGAATCTACTGGTTAGTTTGTTGGTAATGTCTGTAACTAACGGAATATTGTTTATGGCATGCAGTTTTTTCAACTTTGTATATATGGGTGTGTTGTAAATTATTTTTAGGGATTTATTTTGTATTATTTGGAGCTTGCAAAGGTTAGTATTCGAGGCGTTATTGCATATTGGTGAAGCATAGGTTAATAATGGTAATATGAGCGCGTGATATAATTTTAATTTATTTTGAATTGATAAAGAACTATGGTGATTAAATTTAGGGTATATTGAGGATATACCCCACATCGTCTTGCATTTCGCTGCCTCAATGTGAGGTGCTTATCTCATTCTTTTATCGAACGTTACTCCTAAATATCACAAGTTATCACATTTGAACTCAATGCAAAGTAAAAAGAAAAACAAAAACTGTCCAAATTAACGCCCATCTTTTTTTCCAAAGTTGTAACTGCCGAAGAGGAAAGTTTTGTATGCGAAAAAAACATCATACATACAAATAAAAGAAAAATTCGCAAGAAAGCTTTATACGGTGAGGGGTGAAAGAGGGAGGGAGGGGGGGGGGGTGAATGTAAAAGTCCCGTTGTTTAGTGTATCAACTTTCCGGGAAAACTTAGTCCCGTGCGTGCCGTAAATGATTGTGATAACGGACACGCCCGAACTCAACTTAACCTTTTGCCGGCCGTGTTATCTGCATTACGCAATATTTTTTCCTTTAAATTTAACAACATGGCAGCTTTCCCAGGATTTTCACTATCATCAACCGTTCCTCTTCTCCTGCTTGTAATCCTTTCCGAGGCAATTTATACACGTGACTGACACGTTGAAGGCTACAATTCCCACACGGAAAACAGATTATTTCGCACAGACGACAATCGTTGAAAATCGCAGCCATGAAAATCGCGAATACACCATATCTGACACTCGAATATGATATTTTGCGTGGATATCTCTCGATTAATGAGATTTTCGGGTGCCAGATGTTCCGTAATCGAGATTTTAATGACGTGTGCGAGATCGCTTTGTGCGGAATGATCACCGAACTCCCCCCCCCCCCTCCATACAACCTTAACCTTTTGACTGTCAAGATTTCGACATTTCTTATGAATTATCAATACACAATTCATGTTATTTTAACTATTTTGAATTTTTGAGGTGAGTAAGAGCGGAATCGTACAGGAAAGAACGGCACGTCGTGTGCATGGCTCCCCGATGTGGGTGGCTCCTACATTTCTTCAAATATGGGATTCACCGTTATCGATCACGGTAGTTGGATTATTAGTCAAATTGCGATCGCCCAAAAGACAATTTTTCCATGGAAATCGCGAATACGGAATGTTTGGCACTCGAGTTCTCGTTAGTATTGTTACGTACGCCGCGGATTAAGCGAATAGAATCCCAGAGACTATGTGACCGTTCAAGGGTTATCTGTTAACGGATTAACTAAGTGCTTGCACTTAGGACCAATGGATATCTGTTAACGGATTAACTAAGTGCTTGCACTTACTTCCTGGATTATATGTGGACTCTAAGTGCATTTAGGCTAAACAATAACCGTTATTAGTCCTTTCTCAGAATCGGTACGGGGAGACCTAATGTCGTGGAAATACATATCCGAATACGTGACTATACAATAGGTAAACAGATTAGACGTCCTGAGAGATCTACCCTTTATAAGGCGGTACGTACGCGATATCAGGTCATTCTCGACTGAGCACTGCCAGAGCGTGTATCTCCTTAATCATCAATAAATGCTGTGAAACGACTTTGGCCTTTTACTTGGATCCTCCACCCACCCCTACGCAACAGTACGATGGACTATTCGGCTGCCAGATGTTTTTATGCGAGCGCTTTGTGACCAATAATCACCGAACCATCGATCACTGTCAAGCAAGGATAAATATCAGAATACAATTTAGCCTAAAACACTCCAGAAGGTAATTTTGGGGCGAGGCTTGCTGGGCGTTCCATGAATATGTGCAGGGCACAGCCCATTTTTTTCGTATGTTTAAAAGTATCTAAGAAAAACCAAGTACCATGGGCATCGCTGTGTGTTTTCACCCTAAGTCTAGAGCCTAGAGTGAATGTTAAATAAAATATCGCAGTCCCGAATAAACGCACTCAGTTCAAAATCAAGTCAAAAAGCCAAAACAGAGGGTTGAAAACATCAACTGGTTTGAGCAGAGAGGCGACAAAAAGTAACCATTAGCGTGTTGCCATAGCACGCATATCGAATTATAAACATTATAAAATTAATACTTTAACATTCATTATATAAATACATACATCTATCTGTAGATCTAAAATCCAGATTGACCAAATTTTGATGATTCGTTTTGTACGTATGTTTGCAGTCACACATACCTGAAACAAAAATAAAAATATTTTAAAAACAAAATTTGATCATTGTTTATTAAATATTCAATCAAATTTTCATATATTTTAAACACAAAATGGTACAGTAAAAATTATTCAAATAAAAATTTAGTCCATACAAATTCTCATATAAAAATTTGAACAGCGGCCCCTACCTTTATTGACTCATCACCAAATCTGTAACCATCAAATTTGAATTTTTAAATGTTTAATAAGCCCTTAAGCACCCCACAACTATTTTTATGAAGCTTACCAATTTATTTGAGGCAAAATATGTACTATTTATTGGCATATTAAATATTCCGTCAAATGTATTGTATTCATCTTCTTTCATTTTATGAACACTTTTTCCTTTGAGTATTATATTCCAGATAAACTGAGAAAAAAATCCGGGCAACGTTTGGCAAAAGAGACGAACAAAATCAGTAGTCAATATCACAATATTTTCGCCTCATTTTTAATATTTTTCGTAATACTATAATAGTGCAAATAAAATGCGTATGTATGTACGTCTACATGTATAATGTTATATGTACATTAGGGGTACCAAAAAACTTCCCAAAAGAAAAAGCTGGTTTTCGGTTTTTTTACAAATATAAAACCTGTTGGCCGGCTTTCACCAGTTTCAGAAAATTAAGACTATTTTCGATTTTAAAATTTTTATATCGAAAAAAATAATTGTTTTTTATAAATTAAATAGAGTTATAAACATTATGAACTTTCATAAGATCATTATTATATACATATTGTTATTACAAATAATACAATTTGTATTATGTATGCCGTAAAATGGCAGATCGTAAATACGCACAAATAATTAAATGATTTAAATAAGCTACTATCAAGAATATATGTATTATTAAAAAAATAATGTGTTACCTCGCAGATAAACTATGATTGTAGAATCGTGAATAGATATTAAGAATTACGCATCTGTTTTAGCTTAAAAATCCAAAAGCTTGTCAAACCTTTGCAAATTTCGGAAACAAATTCATTAGAAACGGCATATCACAAACATTTTAAAACCTTAATTATAAATTACATAGTTATGTGGCCTCAAAATTTAAAGGCCTTCCAATTCCTTCGAAGAAAAACCAATGATACTCCGGAAATCCCCACGCATTTTGCTATAAAGCATTCGAGTTTTTTTAAAGCATTTGACTACTTTTTTTTATTGTCAAGTACAAGGTTTTGCGATAATAATTTTTTCTATACTTTTACACCTGAACTGGTGTTGGTCATTGAAACTATGTAATTCCAATAATATTTTATTGGTTATTAAAATATTACTAAATCTCAAAGAAACCGCTAAGTGCTGTACCTTTTTTTTGTTGTTCAAAGAAATATACGCCTATTACCTAATAGTATTACGAGTTTAGATATACATATATACACATTTATTTTGATCTTTCATATAAATTTGAAATTCATAATTGTTAATTTTGAGGAAAAAACATTAATTCAAGAAAACCTTAAAAAGCTGGTTGATCGAACCCAAAAGCCGGTTTTCTGGTTTCTGATTTTTTGAAAAATGGTCAAACAGCCAGATTTTTGGTTTCGGTTTAAACCGGCTTGGAAGCCCTATATGTACATACATACATATGTACATACGTATGTATATGAACCAAAATCCGAGCTTTTAGTTTCATTGCCAGTATTATTTTGAAAGTTTCAAACCGACACCGTTTTATTTTGTCTTCACACTGACACTCGCACGGGAAAATAAAATAATAATTTTCGCAGTCGATAATAATAATAATCGGAAAAATCGTGGGAGAGCGCATCCGGCGAAAAATGACGGACCGGAAAAATGTCGGCTGACAGTGAAGAATCGGTCTCGTTATTTTTCACCAGGGCCTAAAAAGATTGATGATCCCTGAACGAAGGGGAATGTGTTGCCGACGAGTAGGTAAACCTTTTTCGCCGAGCAACTTTCGTCTACAAACAACAATATCGCCCTTTTGCGACTTCTGTGTATTATTTTACTTGAACCGGTTGTTTGCCAAAAGTTGCCACACTTTGCTGCGATACGCCAGATATTATTATATTATATATTACACTATACCTATATTTGTATATATTATAGAAGTTTCTTTCCTCTAATCAATTCACACGCTGCTAGAACTCGTTCTCGTGTAAAAGACAAAAGGTGTCTTGCCGTTGTTTGTGACTTGCCATTTATTATATTATTACACAATATACCCATTCGGCGTTGTGATAACAAAACGAAACAATTGGAAAGCTTTTCTTTTAGTTATAATTTCACGCTTTAAAGACGCTCATAGCAATATGATGCTGACGATTTTTTTTAAATAAAACAAAAACAACTCAATTGGAACTTTATATTACAAACTACAAATACTAATACTAATACGAAAAAAAACAATATTCTAAAAAGTAATTTAAGCTTCATATACTGTTGGTTATCACGAGACTCGAGGGAAATTCAAATTTTCAAGACAAAATTTTGTCGTCGAAACTACTCGAGCTCCGATGTGTAGATGGGCATCTACACGTTCGGCGAACGAGACAACACTATTAGTCCATTCGTCAAGCAATATTCAAGCAAATGTTTAGCAATTGTAAAGTAGTTAAAAGTAGTTTGCCGCTAGTGTAGACGTGACATCATATATTTGTCAACTTTATTATTAAAATCAGATTTTGAGCAAATTTCTCAATCCCATCTTGTTCTCTGCCTGAAATTTCAATTGAAATGGAATCCAATTTTTTGACTAGGCAATTGTGTGCAGGGCTAAATAAACATGCACACCATTGCTTAGCCAAAAGAGTAATAGTATCAATAGAAATACATTACATGTATCTAATTCGATCAAATTTGAAGCATTCATATTCTAATGAAGTATATATTTATTTTTATTTTTACCTGGTATCAACTTATACTGGTATAAACATATTACAACTGAAAATAAACTTCAACTCTGACGGTAGTTGGTACCAGGTTAGATGGAATATATTCCAATTTGTCAAAATATATTACAACTGGAAGATACACTTCAACTGTAACATATACATAGGAATATAAATATACGTACAAATGTACATATTTTACATAGATATATACCAGGAAAGCCCAACAGGTAAACCCCAATGCGCCTTCTTAGAAAATGAATTACAAACATTGCAGATTTTTTTATTACATAAATTAACAATTAATTAATTAATTAATTAATCCATAGACAGATCTATGGATTTAGACTTGGTGACTGTAGAGAGATTGAAATTTCAATGAGCGGGATACCTAGTTTTATTTTTATTTTTTTTATTTTGAATAGATATAAATCAAAAAGGCCTAACAAATAGACCCCAATGCGCCTTCCTAGAAAATTAATTACAAACATTCCAGAATTTTTATTAGATAAATCGCTGTATTTCGAGAGATTGAAGAACACGAAAACTAACAATTAATTAATTGGTGAATTAATCCATAGAGATATCTATGGATTTAGACTTATATAGATTTTTTTACATTTTGTACATAAATCAAATTCTGATATTTGTGGCACAGCGGGTAGGATTTCTTCGTGCCAATCTGATGGAGGAACCGTTTCAACAATGAAATCGGATAAATTGGCAAACTCTGATAGGAAACAATCGACTTGGAGTCACAAATATTCAAGTCAGATTAGCAACCACCGATCCATACTACTGGCTACGTATATACATATGTATGTACATACATAGGCTATGATTTTGTGCGTCGACAGTTATTTTAGAAGAATCGATTTTAGTATGAATCTAAATATATAGTTTTTTTTCAAATTTAGCTTAAGATTTATACAGTAAATCAAAATCTCGCTATTTATAAATATGTATATATAATATATAATAATGTATGCAACTGGGTGAAAATGAAGGGTTTTTACTGAAAGACTGCATTTCATTTTTGAAATGTAAATGTTGGAAAGGTGGTAGGATGTATGCATCTCAAAGGCAGAGTAGCATGATATAAATTGTAATTTTAATATTGAAGTGATGCATATAGTATATATGTATAATAGAATAGAAGATGTGAATATGTAGTAAAGCAATACGATACGGTGAGATGGAGTGCAGTGCAATGCAATAAAGGCGAACAAATAACGACGTTTCACGAGAAGGAAATTGCAGTTGCGGTGTTCCGGAACGAACTTAAATGAAAAAAGCACTGTAAGTGAAAGAAAAATGCAACCGCGGAAAACGAAGACGCTTTCCTCCGAACAGATTAAAATGTCTCCCGGCAGAACGAATCAATGTGATTTCCATCTATTTACTATCGTGGCATTTCTTCAATCTCATTTCGTCTCACAGTTTGTAACGCCGAGAGAAAATTCAAATTAAAGCCCAACCAATTCCTCTCTCTCCCTCCTGCTTTTTCCCTTTTATTATTATTCTTATCCTTTTCACACGATTTATTATTATTTAATTTTTTTTAATAAAACTTCTCTGCGCGAATTATTTTGGTGGTGACGTCAGCGACTCGAATTGTTACAATACTGAAACATTGCAAAAAACTACTTGAGAATTACTTCACAAACCTACATAACTTGTTTCTAACTTGATGTGCATGTAATGGATGTGGTGCATCCGCTCTAAAATCGCCAGACAAATTAAACGACAGATTAACCTTTCCTCCCCTGTGCTATGTATTTACTACAACTCGACTCTAATAATGGGAATATCGATATGAAATATAACTACGTATAATTCGTAATATAATTACGAATTACGTCAATTTATGTGTACAAAATACATATCATCGGAGCGCGCGGATGTTTTTGGCACCGTAAGGGAAAGGTTAACGGACGGCTGCTTTAAATGCAATTTTCGTCTTCTCGAATGATAGATTGCACATCAGATGACGGGTAACCTTTCGATGTGCACAGATGCAATTAGTAAAATTGAGTTGGATCTTTCAGGCGAGTTTAATAAGGCAAGATTCGATAAGTTCCGAATCATGCCTTATTAAACTCGCCAGAAAGATCCAACTCAATTTTAATAATTACCATTTTAATAATTGCATCTGTGCACATCGAAAGGTTACTCGTCATCTGATGCGCAATCTATCATTCAAGAAAACGAGAATTACGTTAGAAGCTGCCGTTCTGTTAATCTGTCGTTCGTTTGTCTGGCGATTTTATAGCGGATGCACCAAACCCGCATGTAATAGATATTATGTAAAAAAATATTTTAGAAATTTTGATTTGTAATCAGCATCGATCACTAATCACATTTAAGTCAACCACTATCAATGATATTTTTCCCTTATTGATCTCATATTTCAAATTTATTTTGAATATTTTTATCTCTTAACCAATTAAGTGGATTGAATTTCAAATTAATACACCAGATATACAGAAGATTTGCCTTTATCTAAATATATTGTATCAACGCGATTCTAAAACCACCTGTTGAAATGTCAACGAGAAAAATATTAGCATTCAAAGTAAAAGCTTTACTATTTTCAATTGTATTAAATGCATTAATACAATTAATTGGAGTGGATTATGAAATATATTTGAAGCTCTGATCTGAATAATTGGATCTTATATATGTACATATATTGTATATGTACATGTGAACATATAAAGGTCTATGTATACTATCCGGCACTGCGCGGCAACATCCCAGCACGGAATAGGCTACTTTTATTCATATACTATACAGCAGAGTACGTTCAGATTTGTTTTTGCCGAGTGCAAAGCAAAATCGGCTTACATATATGTACTTTACAGACCACTATAATATGGCGCAACATTGCTTGCATCGGGTTAATATTGTTTCCGAAAATATTCATATGCGCAAACGCACTTTCGTTAGTATGCGTGCACTTGGTATTACGTCACGTCGTGCGTGAATATTTTCACAGTGGCCAAATAAATAAAATTTTGTAATAACAGTTACGGTGATATATACTGCTGTATAATATGAATAGATTGTATTAGTTACTGCTGTAATGTCTACGCCCCTTACATATTACGGAACATATGAATGTGTCCATGTAGAATGTGCCGCTGTTTACGCGCAGTAGTCGGTCTGTGCTATGCCAGTATAAACAAACCTTAATAAGTATGGTATTGTTGTGTAAATATGGGAAGATCATCGACCAATCAGGGAGCTCGGCTCATCGACCAATGAGCGAGCGCGACTAAACGACCAATCCGCGCGGCTTATGAGCATGTACCTATATAAAAGCTGATTTGGATTGGTCTCAATATTCTTTCAGAGCACAACTTCAGAGCACACCATCTATTAAAGATCTGAGATCTACCTGATTGTTTTCTTGTGCTTCGACCCGGCTCCCTTTCCCTCTGATTACTATTCAATATATATAATTAAGAAAACTGAGTTTAATCGGTGTTGCATACTCGATTCCGATCGTAACAGCTGAAGTATATTTATTTAAGGCAGTGAAATTGTTCAGGGGAAAGTAAAATACAAAACATTTCATATTTGTTTCAAACAGTTTCAATGATTATAATTAATTTAAAAATACATTCATTCGTTCTTCATTTATACATAAAAATTGTATTACCTTTCACGGCTATTATTTTTTAATTCAGTTTTCGAAAAGTAAAAATTTAATTCTGAAAATAAAATAACGTCAATATATTAAAAAAAAGGTATGTATGCGTAATATTATTTTTAATCCGAAAATAAGTTAAATATCTGACCGCACGTTTTGCGGTGGCACCCAGGGGTTTAATCCCATTTTCAGATTGAGATAGCTGCTAATTTTACAATGCAAATTAAAAATATTTCACTGATAAATACGCAATTTTAAATAATATGTATTAAAAATGTACAAAAAACATTTTCAATTTGTGAAAAAAAGTCTTTTAAAAATATTACATTTAAGAACATATTATATAAAAACGTTAACCTAGAAGTTTTAAATTTATTTTTATTTAAATTTTAATAATTTAAATTTAAATTTAAATAATTCTACTCTAGGAAAATCTACACGATTTAATTGAGTTTCTTGTAGATATGTTTACGGTCTTGAATTACTACTATATATATTTTATTGATGTTGCTAATATGAGAATCTTATCTTATAAGGTCATACTTGCAGTCTACCAATGAACATGACAAATTATAATTTTTTTAAATCTGCGGTCTTATTTGTACATTTGGGAATATCATAAACAAAATATGGTTAATCACACACACATATGATACAAACAAACATTTTCTAAAATATAATATAATATTTAGGTTTGTAAATGCAATTTCGCCACAAAATATATTTAAAAGGCCAAAAATAAATGAAATATGTATTATTCAAGAGTAAATTACTATTCCTTAATTCTATCGTCAACTTGGTTCACTGAAATTTCTGAGAAAATCTTGAAAAGTCTCGAAACTCAAGATTAAAACTACGACATAAAATATTAATAAAATTTAAGCTTAATTTTAGTATTTAATTTTAAAATATTTATTTATTTAAAGTTTGAACCATTTGAAAGTTTCAAAAATAATTGTCTGATCGCATTTATTACAATTTGGTTAGTCTGTGTTGCCAGTGAATTTAACAATTGTAAATTGCCACATTTAGTATTGAAAATAAACAAAGTTAAGACATTTGCATCGACTTTTAATTTAATATTATGCAATAATATGTCCGTATATGAAATTAATTCGCGATAATATAGCAAACGGTAAATACTCTATTAATGACTACATAGTTTATATTTAAAGATTTGACATAATTGTAAGTGACCTAGTGTAATGGTGCCCAACTTATTAACTCGTGTGCACTTTGACTATTATTTTTTTTCTATGAAATTTTTCCATGAGAGTATTCGCTAATTAAATTCAACCTTTGTGACTGAAATGTATATACAAATACTGAATATGTTCTTATGAAAGCAACAATCTTCAATTATTGCCTTATCAAAGCAACAATCAAAACAAACAAATCATGGATTTGACTTAAATCCACATATGTATATGTATAATACGTAAAATATATGAACATTCGTACGATTGTCCCGATTTTAAAAAGGACATGTGAATGTTTCTGCGAATTCTGCGAGAAAAATTGAATACGCAATCTAAACTTATTTCATTTTAAGTTTTTCTAACGGATTTCAATCAGGGTTTCTCCTCGAGAAATTCGAGAAAAATGCCAAATCCAGAATTCTCATTCTCTAGAAATTTTAAAGTGCATTTTTTTATTATAAAAAATTAAATTTGAACGGGTATTTATAAGCCACAGCCTTTTTTATTATATCGCTGCACAAGAAAAGGCGGGTTTTTGCCTAATGTTTTAAAATGGGCTTACAATAGAGCTCGTATGCAATAGAGACTTACATAATGGCTCCTATTCCAAGAGCTATCCGACTTCTTAATGAAATCGTTGCTGCCGAGACTGAATGTGATATTTTCCACCTTAGTGAGCGTAAATTGTCGGAAATTACTCTAACCCATTTATCTGGTAGTCTGCGCTCATCATTGTTTTCATGATTGATTGTGATTTATGAGTGAAATTTTGATTAACTCTCTTCCATTTGGGCCTTACAGGGATGTTTTGTATTTGTAGTTGTTTCTTACATATTTATTGAAACTGGCTGTAGGTGTAAGGCATTCCTTATGCTATATTTACCCACTATGTCACCACTATTTGAGTATGATTAATGTAAATATTACAATAAAAATGTATGTACAATTCATAGATGTCTCGTTAATTGTCGAGTTTGTCAGTGTCTCGTAATTTAGCGACTTATGTATATAATAAAAAAAATGCTGCATTGTTTGTAATTTGGCCAGGAACGCGCATTGGGGTTTACCTGTAATGCCTTCCTGGTATGAAATAAAATAAATAAATAAAATAAATAAATAAAATAAAGACGATAAACGATATATAATAATAATAATTATTATTTTTAGTTGTTTGTGTATATATATGTTTTGTTTTTGTTATGTCTAATTTATTATTTTGTTTCTTGTCTTTTCTGTTATATTTTTGACCATTGTGGCGCATTAGGAATTCCTGTAATGCTACAACGGTCCAAACTTAAATAAATAAATAAAAACCTTAAATAATTGAAATAACCGTCTGATAGCATTTATTACAATTTGGTTAGTCTGTGTTGCCAGTGAATTTGTCAATTTGAAATTGCCACATTTAGTATTGAAAATAAACCAAGTTAAGACAACTCAATCCACAATACGCCATTTGCATCGACTTTTAATTTAAAATTATGCAATAATATGTCTGTGTATGTTTGAAATCAATTCGCGATAAAATAGCTAACGGTAAATACCGGTATTTACCGATGGCGAAATTTCGTATGCTGGTATTGCAATACCTATATATAATCTAATATATAGTTTGGAAACCTTGTATGTATGTATCCTTCGTTCGTAGAAATCCGTGACGTCATCGAACAAATAATTCGCTTTTTTTCCGATTCAAAGGGTTTGAAGTTCCCGGGGGCGTAGGTGCCGAAGGTGAAGCCTTAGGAGGCGCAGCCATCGGGAGTGGAGCCCTGGGGGGCTCAGACGTCGGGGGTGGAGCCCTAGAGAGCACAGAGGGCGAAGCCCTAGAGGGCGCAGACGCTGAGGGCGGAGCCCTGTGGGGCAAAGCCCTAGGGGGCGCACATATAATTTCTATATATGTTTTTTTTGTTCGTGACAGTCAATTTAATAAAAAAACAAATAAGTATTTAAATAAATTTATTTAAAATAAAACTATTCAAATAAATTTAATAAAATGTTTACTATTAGATTAGTCACGTGTAAGCGGTTTATATTACAAATACCGAAAGAAGCCGGGTAATACAGCTAGTATTATATAATTTTATGCAAAACATAAAATTACATTATCTCCATTTATTTTTTGTCACGTTTGGCCATTTCAAAGTTTTGCGAAATTAAATGTAAAAAAAGAGTCCAGAGGGAAGGAGATAAGTGCAGCCGAATTGGGAGGTTTTCGTCGAGTTGAAAATGCCTACCGTTGTGAATATTGAGGGAAAAAGCGTCAGTTCTCCGGGAATAAACAGTGAACGCTGTCAGGGGTGTGATAAAGTGTTTGCAGCCTAGTTAAAATATTGCCAGTGGGTGTCCCGTCCCGAGTTGTTGTTTCACGGAGTCCCGAGTTGTTGCCGGGATTACCGGAACGGACACGAACTCGTTTATCCGGCACTCGGAGCCCGACAATCGTCATTATTTCCGGACACAAACTTTACTCGCGACTTCGACCAAGGCCACAATGCCCATTCATTAGCAATTCCTCTCCAACACACATACATATCATACCAAATAAAACATCAATATGATTCTAATCCCCTTTCGAAAAAGTATGATTAAATTAAGTGAGTTTGATTAGGGCTTCCAACGCCAGTTTAAATTTTTTCAACATCACACTTCATATTAGTGTACGTAACACTATTGCAAATGTATATATAATATATATATACAGCCAGCAGTATGGCTTAATGGTAGCGTGTATGTTTAGCACCAAGTGATCAGTGGGTTCGATCCGCCATACTGCTGGTTAGATTTGGGGGTATTTGTGACTCCAATTCGATCAGAGTTTGCCAATTTTATTTGATCATTGTTGAAACGGTTCTTCAAAATTAGCAAAAAATCATCTTTCCTGTTGTCTCACAAATCTTCTGTATTTATTGTGTGTATAATTTTTAAAAATTATGCACAAAAATCTAAATCCAATAGGTGTATCAATGAATTCATTCTGTAATTCATTGAATGTTATTTCGTGTTCTTCAGTATCTGGAAATACAGTGATTAATGTAATAATAAAAATTGCTGCATTGTTTGTAATTAATTGTCCAGGAAGGCGTATTGGGTTCTTCCTGTCAATCCTTCCTGGTATATATCTATGTAAAAATAAAGTAAAATATATAAAATTGAATGTCTATCTCGTATAGGCTTCTAAGCCACTCAACTGATTTCGATGGAACTTTCAGGATTTGTTGTATGCATGTCCGGGAAGCTTACTGTGAAAAAAAACGGGAAAAACCTCTTGAAAATAATATTCGTAATTACGATTTTATCGACGCGAAAGTTTGAAGCGTCATTGTGTAGTCAAGGAAATGTGTTCGTTGGTAACCGCGTTGCCAGTTGGTTTATGACGACACGGCTTTGAAGAGACACGAGTTGAGCTACAACCATAACTTGAAACGGGAACGGGAATTGCATGCGTTATTGTAACGCATGCCGGGCTCAGTTATTACATTATAAATAAATACAAACAAATATACGATACGAGTTGAACGGAAAACAAACGATGGGTCGCTTCGACATACAAAAGGCTCCGCTTTTCCCGGGTTGCGTGCGACCTATCGTCGTTAATTTCGGAAAATGTATGACGACTGGTTATTAGGGGATTTCCCACAAGGGTCGTACACACATTGGGTGTGTGGCGAATGGGTAACAATTTCATTAATCGCTCATCTTCTCCCCGCCCCCCCTCCCATCACTCCCCATCTACCTCGGAAAAATCTTCAGGGTTTGCAAGTAAGTTTCGATACGAAAATCATTGGGTTCATGGTAAATTTCTCAAAAATCAATTGCTGGAATTTCAATTACTTGAATTACAATTTGCTCGAAAAAATTATTTATTTATTGTCAATATAGTTTTAAAAGCTTTTTTATAATTTTACAAATAGATAAATAATATGACATGTTTAATTACCAGCAGCGTGGTCTAGTGGTGAGTACAACATTCTCGGGTTCAACGGGTTGTTGGCGAGACCTTGGTTTGTCGAGGTTGATCGTTTCTTATCAGAATTTGCCAATTTTTCTGATTTTCATTGAAACGGTTCCTGTAAAATTGGCTTTTCCGAATCCATTTTTTTATTGCAAACCTTGAGTTATTGTTATATTTGGCATTTCAGACGATGGGAATATTTTGAGATTTTTTTTCTCCACGGAAATCACAGTTGGAGACCATGGGTACAAACAGAGATCACAGTCTCCCGCTGTCAAGCAACAAGACGCTTAAGACTGTAGTCTCCGTTTCCCGCATAAAATGTGTTAATAGGGCAACAAATTAAATGGCCAGTATTTTAATCAATTTCGGTAAGTATATAAATCAGTTTTCGGCCAGTATTTCATAACAAAATGATCAGTATTATATTATTAAATGTCAGTATGAATAACAAATGGACAGTTAAAATCTGAAGTACATTCGCTATAGTAAATAGCAATGCCTGTTGGATGGAATTGTTAACCAATCTTGTGTTGATACCAATTAAAAAGTAATAATAGCCATTCATCAAAATAAAACTAACCATTTAACATAAATACTGACCTTTCATATTAAAATACTGACAAAAATAGACTAAAATACAAGCCACAAGTTTTTACTGTTCAAATGCTTACAATATGTCTGTCTATTTTAAAAGCCTCTGATCCAGTGATCATAATATAATTTTTCAAATTATTTAGTCTCGTTAGTATTTATAGTATCTTTATTTTAAAATAAATAAATATGTAGACATCTTGTATTCTCAATTACAAACTCATTAGCATGGTTGTTGGTGATTCTATATACTGTAAAATCTTCTGGGATTCATATGAAAGGGTGTATTATAAATGGTTTTAGTGATTACTTGTAGTTGTGAGTGTTTTCGATAAGTTGTATTTTATATGATAAATAGCCAATTTCATAACATTTTTTTTTTCAAGTAAATTATATTCGAGCAATTTTTCAGCAGCCTCTTCATCGTCGATCGCCAAGTCCATAAATGCGTTATAAAAAATAATAAATGGAAGTTTACTATGTAAAATCGGTGTGTTTCATATCTTAAAACACTACTGGCCGTTTGGGATGAAAAATGGACGTGTAAATCAAGGATGCCCGGAAATCGACCGCGTAAAAGAGGTCGAATAAGAAATATGTGTATGTATAATACGTATATAAAATTGAGCCGAAGTTTATTTTATCATATACTAAAAAGTAAGAAAATGGCTTAGAAAATAACATCCATAAGCCGTTTATGGTTTTGTTTAGGTTGAGATTAAAGTGGTCTTGAATTGTAACCTGTGGATTTGCAATGATTACAAACATATCATTCTCATTGTTTATCGTTGTTGAGAACATCATTTGTAACATCTTCTGTCAGAATTTGCTGGTTTTATCTGACAATAGTTGTTGAGATGGTTTCATACAAAATTTGCGCCACAAAAAATGAAAAATCTTCAGTATGATAAATTTGGTCAGATGATTATGAAAAAGAACTGAGCTTAAAATCAATATGAATATTATAGTAAAATTATATTTTGCATAACAAAAATTACATTACATAGAACCACATATTAGACAGAAACCTTACTATAATAACTACGTTTCATTTTTTTAATGTCTAAGAAATACAAAGAAATGTGCCGTTAAAAGCTTTTTCAATATAATATTATTCTGAAAACATGTGGGACAAAAAAAAATAAACTACCCTAGCGCTATTTACATAAATTCAAACCAAAGAAAATCAAATTTTCCCAAACTTTAACGTCTCAGAGAGTTCTTAATTTTTGTTACTTTATCTATGTATGTACATAGTAACAATAGGTGAAGTTTTATGATCATGTGAAAATTCTAACTCAAAATTTTGAGTGATTCGATTAATTTGAGAAAATATACAAAAAAATCAACAAATTTCACACATGTAAAAAGTATAGCTTCCGTCAATAGCATAGGCAACGTCTACAAAATCCTCCCCCTCCCCCCACCCCCACCCACCCTGCTTTTTCCTCGTAGATTCATCCTCGCCCCGGTTTAATGCAATCGATTTCACGGCAGAACGAACAGATTGGATGCTGCAACGGAACCGATACTCATTTTCGTCTATTTACTAGACACCTCTTACACATTCAAAATGTACTACATATTTACATATAGACAAATATGTAAAATATTATTTTTTTTTATTAAAAAAAGAATCGTACTGTATTTATTTTACATACATACATATGTATGTTGAACTTCCTTCGCTCGTATTTACAATTTTAAAACTTCGAATACAATACATACTTGTATCGAAATTTAAGCCAAATACTAAATTAAAAATACACCAGTCATGTTTGAAATACGACTGCATGGGAAATTTCCAATATAACTGTGTATTTTTTTTAAACACATCTGTGCCTAAGAATTAATATGAAAACAATCACTTTTGTTTCGAAATATATTAATATTTACATAGCATTATTTTAAAACGGCTTTTATTAAACATTTCTGTTGGTTCTTTTTTGTTTTCACTTTTATGCGTAATCACTTTTCATTTTCAGAATATAAAATCACTAATACATACACTTATCAAGAGTCACAATGATTACAATAAGATGTATATTTATTTATTTATTATTTTTATAATAATGATAACAATAATATGACCAATGTGACATGAAGGTTGCCCCAAAGTTTCACACCAAAAAAAGAAAATAAAACAGAAAAGAACAATAAAAATTACCAATCAGTCATCTCATTCAAATAGACTCGTGTTGAATCTCGTGAAACTGACCAGCTCATCAACATGACAATAGAACAGGTCCAAATGTTCATCTGTATCACATTAAGGAACCGGAAAACCTTTATAAGAGACGAGTTATTGAAAGCAGACGTTTTCGCAGGATTAGGTTGTAAAGTAAATGGTGAAGCAAATCTCTAAAATCGAAAGGTTGTCAATTCTTTCCTTTAATACTCCAAAGAAATATTTGGATATGACAATAATTCTTCTCGAAGATAGTGAGTCAAAGGCTAGCATACATATGCTCCGGACAAGCGAACAATAAAGCAATACGCATCTTTAAGGGGTCGAAAAAAATAGTGGAAGAAAAATAGAACAAGAGTAAACTGCCATTTCCGATTGACAGATGCTTACCAAATTGTATACATAACTTGGAATTAAGCTTAAACTTCTAGATATGGAATTTGAGTTCAATAAAGCAAAATATTTCTGAGAAAAACATAAAAAACCTCGATTCTCTAGAGTAAAAGTACTACTTTCTTTTTAGGAAAAAATATTTAAGAAAAAAATATTGGGGGTATAAAATTTATAATTTCTATTACATATAAAAAAGTTTCAGTATGATTAAATAAGCGGTTTGGGAGATAATTGACTTCAAAAACTTAAAAAAAAGAGCTCACCTATAATGGGAGGTACCATTTCCGGTCAACTTAAAAATTTGAAAAAATTTACGTCGTATCGATAAGAATTTCAAAAACCAATACTTTTTCAGTACGATAGGACTAACGGTGTTCAAAAAATCCCCAAAATACACAGACACAATTTTTTTCTAGATCATGAAAACATGATCAGTGATTGATTCTATGTACATATGTTGGAATCAGTCAAAATCTCGAGTTCGAAATTTTCGCATGATCACAAAAGTTCATCTATTATTACTACTTACATAGATCAAGTAAAAATAAATAGGAAGAAGGATTGCAATTCCAAAGCTGAAAGAAGTTTTAATTTAATGAATTGATTAGTTTCAAAAGAAAAATGTTTCTCTTCAGATTTTTATGGTTATAACTATTAGTTATTTAATCATTTAAATAAATTACATTTCAAACGAACATATAATACATTTTAAATGAATATAATATGATTTAAGATTTAACTCACTTGTTATTTTTTTATTCAATTTTAGTCTACGTAAATATAAAGGACGAGCCTCACGCTTGGCAAAGTCTTACGTGAATATTTAACGTTTCGATCAACTGTTAATCAATATATTGCAATTAAAATTTAATCATAATATAAATTTCGTCTAAAATCGTATTGGATATGTGAATCCGTTCGCAACATCCTCATTCTATGTTCAGATAAATAATTATAGTTATTTAGTTGCGTTGAAATTTTACTTTGCGTTGAAAAATAAATTCATTTGTTTTTTGTGAAGTGAATTTCAATTTAAAAAGTAATTAATATAAAAAATAAATATAAGTGTTTGTAAAAATTACATATGTGCAATAATTTAAAATTAAAATCGAAGAAGATGATTGATTAAAGTGCTTAAATTATTGCTATGGAGACAACGTGCACCAGGTGAATTTTCACGTTCATTATCGCTGTTTAATTTTATTTAAATAGGCCTGTATGTTGATTTTAATATTATATTTAACATTCTAGGTTGCAGCAAAGGTAGAAGATTCAATTCAACGCAGCTGAAATAATTTAAGTATTTGTAATAATATTTTATTTATTTTTATACACACGTAAACAGTTTAATTCGATTTTCAATTTCGCTGCAGTTTAACTGCTTATAATTTGAATTGATGGCATAGTATTTAATATTTCGAACAAAAAATAGTATTTACAGTAATTCCATACATACATAAGTCACGTTTTAGCAAAATATTAAATAATGTGTGGCTTAAGATTAAAATACAAGTAAAGAGCGCGCAAAAATACGAAGTATCCCAAAATTTTCAACGAGGTACAATGTAACGAACATTCCCCCCCAAATATTCAGCGAGCATACAAATTCGACAAAAGAAAAACGCACCCCAAAACCTCACCAGCCCTCTTCGTCCCCTCCCAATTCCCCTCCACCTCCTCCTGCACCCTTCACCCATGACAATTGTCCTCGAGGACTTCACCATTCGAGACAAGTGGACGTGAAAATTGTAGAAGCAATCTGATCGCTCGGGGAAAATTTTCTTTCGAGATGGAGGAAAAATTATGAACGCAAATAGATTTTCCCCGTCATATTTATAATAACGGGTGCGAGTGATTCAAATTTCAATTTGTCGGCTCGTTTTGTTTGAAATTTCGATCGAATCGATGGGTATTTAATTACGCGCTCTCGCGTAATTAAAACGAAACGGCGAGACATCCAAGTCGACGAAACGAACGGTTTTCCCGAGTTTTCCGGTCCGGAAAATGAGATCGATACAATCGCGCTTTTCGTTGTTTGCTTGTTTCCTTGTTGTATGCTGACAATGAAAAATCGCTCTAATACATTGATGCGAAATAACCATATCGACTTTTTTTTCCCATAACTATAGTTACAACGATTAAAATCATATCTTACCTATACGCAAATTAGACTCAAGGTTTTGTCGAAACATTTCCCTTTTTTTCAATTAGAACAGGTCTTGAATTTGTGAAAATTCATTTAATCACACTCAAGTAAGCTTGTTTGAGCAAAGTATCTTTACTACTTGCATCTTAGACTGGTTTTTGAAGAGCTTCATTCAAAAGCACTGAGTGTGTTTTTCATCTGTATGATTCCACTGTTTTTAATGTAAAACTGCCAATTTAGTTATACTATCTCATGGTGTTATAAATCAGACAATATTCGCTTTTTGACATGGGTTGAATCCCGGGGCCAAAGTATCCCCATACCAATAATAATTCATCTGTAATTACTTAAAAAATAAAAGTATATTTTATATGTGATTTCATACGAAAATAAGTAATCGTTAATATATTGTATGTATGTACATATGTATGTATATTGCAAGTACATGGAAAAAAAATAATGCTTCGGGCAATAATTTTTCAAGATCACTTCTTGTATCGTCTATTTTTATAACAAAGGATAAAAATAACGTATTAAATTTAGCACTCAAACATGCGAAATACATCAACAGTGTCCAGTTTTGGATAGTAAAAGGTTGCATGTATTTAAAATGTATTTTTATAATATCTAATGTCAAATAAATGTAATGTTGACATTCATATATAATAATATGTATTATATAAAACATTGCGGATAAAAGTTATAAGTAGCTAACCCAATAAAAAAGCGTCAAATTTCCGTAGTATCATACACAAGTTATCTTCGGTTATTTTATTTTTATTTTTGGGTGAATAATTCGATTTGAAAGAATAACATAAAAGAAAAGTATCGAGCTCGTAAGCTGATGGGTTTTTTGGTATGAATAGCAATTTGATAAAATCTTGACGCTTTTGAATACGTATGTATGCTACAAATATAAAACATTATTATTATTAATAAATCTAAATTATTCTTTTTATCACGATTTTATTTGACTTCTTTGTTGAATTGACACCTTTAATAAAAATGACATGAATCGCGTAAGGGAAGGGTGGGTTTATTGTCTCAAGAAAGAAACGCGTTGAGTGTTTCATAAAATTGATTTCGATACAGCTGCTTCAGAAGTGTTTAAACTTTGAAAAATACGACGTAAACCTTTATATGTATTTATGTGCGTAAGTGGAATGATCGATCGTTTGCTATTTTTAGATGAGAATGAAAAATTCGACATTTCAGTCGGTCGCGAATAAAAATAGAACCTCCCACCCCCTCCTGTCTGAATAAATAAATATTAAAAAAGGACAGATGAAAAAAATCGGAGCATGAATAATTCACCATTGTTGTGTCGCGCTAACGAGACAATTCCGCGAAGATTTTCCACAGAGTGGGTACATTTTCCCCGACGAGCGTAAATAATATCGCGAATAAGCGGAAAACCCTTAATTTGATGGATCGCAGCATAATTCGCTGAATTATTTAACAAGGGAAGATATTGGCCGGATTCGAGGACGAATATAAGGGGATGGGCTTGTTCGACGCTCATCGATCACACTTTTTGAGTTTCTCGTGAAAATAAAACGAAAAACTAAAAATTTAACCGTATGTTGTCCATGCTTTATATATTTTTCCCTTAAAATCTTAAAATATCTTCAAGTGAGTGATTTTTTTTTTAGAATTTAGAATTTTTTTAGAATTTAATTTTGGGGGGAAGAGTGAAAGGGATGAGTGTCGAATTTGTGCGATATTTTAATTAAGAACGTTTCGCAAAAGTCGAGACGTAGCCACTTGAGATGAGTGGGAGGGGTGGGAAGCGTTCGTCAAAAGTTTTGCGCAATTTTCGCGAAAAAGGAAGTTTTCCATTCGCGGTAATTCGGTTATGAAGTCTTATAAAAGGGCAGTTAACGTTAATTGAATTGGAAACTGTCCCAGAAAGTAGCGTTCGTTGTGTGCTCAAATGGACAATACGCAATACAAGGTTCCCAATTGATGACAATCGTGAACTCAAGACCCTTAACTGACTATATATTTGATATACATACAATGTACACCCCTCCATCCCTCGATTTTCGTTGTTAAAACGTTTCTTTCGATGTTGGGCCGTAAACCGTTACAGCTGACTTCTATTCATCGTAAGGAATATACAAAATGAATTTAAATTAATTGTTCATTTTGCAAAGCCGCGTCACAATAAAACCACGTTTAAAATTCAGATGTAAATTTATTTTATGTACATATTTGAGGAACATAAGAGAGGTAAAATACAAAATTTGATAATGAAACATACAAACACGTTCACACATATCGGCTATTAGAGCATTTTCGATACAAATTGAGCGCCAATGTAAGGAATCTTACACAAGACAAAAGTTCTACTTTCGGTTGTCGGATTTTGTTCAAATTTTTTTTGGTACTTAAAATTACTATAAATATTATACATACTAAGTATCAAGAAGATGAAAATAATTTAAAAGGTCGAAATAAAATAATGAAATCTTGTTTTGAAAAAAATTATTACTTCCGGTTTAAAAATTCTGACCAAAACCTTATCAGCTCTAAGTAAGTACATAAAAAATACAAATATAAATTTTCAGCTTGATACATTTAGGGGTGTGGACAGAATCGTGGTCATAACATTATTGACCTTTCTAAGAGGAAAAAATACCACTTCCGGTTTGTCAAATTTAGTGATTTTTTTTTAATTTCATCACATTGATACAAGATCAATCCTTTTTTGTGAAGAGCACGCATCTTTAAGGGGTCGAAAAAAATAGTGGAAGAAAAATCGAACAAGGGTAAACTGCCATTTCAGGTTGACAAACGCATACCAAATTGTATACATAGCATGGTATTAAGCTTAAATTTGTAGGTATGAAATTAACACATACCCTCATACTAAATCCATACATATTTTCAAGATCAGTGATCGATTCTGAGTTCGAATCACTCAAAAGCTCGAGTTTGAATTTTCGCATAATCACAAAACTTTATCTATTGTTACTGCGTATATGTGTCACAGTGAAATTATGTATATTTTAAGTGAAAGTATATTTTCACTGACGTTTCATTGAAATCATAACCAGTTACATTTTCACGGTTGGTTTTATTCATTTAAGATTAGATTGTTAGGGTTGGTATCATTTAACGGTTAGGATAGGTTAGGTTAAGTAAGGGGTTGGCCCTATTCATTTAAGATTGGTTTGTTAGGGTTAAATTTATAGAGTTAAACGTTGTTTGATACATTTACACTGCTTGAATTGGTGAAATATATTTTCACTTGAAACATGCTTTCACTGTAACAAATAGATAAAGTCAAATGTCTTCATAAAATATACAAGTTATGATGTTTCATCCAAATCCAGTAACATTTATAAACTTATCATTTTTTTCAAGGATTGTTATTATTAATATATTCACATACATAAGTATTGTTCCAATCAAATTTTTTTAATAGATTCACATACGTAATGTTTCAGTATTCTGCTTTGTTGCAAATTAACATCAGTTTTGTCAATTTATCACATGTGTATGTATGTATTTATGCATACACAGTGTTATAACTGAATAGATTCAACAGGTGCACAGATGTACAAATACTAGACTTGGTAAAGTTTGCTGCATTCTGAATCGGGTTTCATTTGTATTCATTGAAATACATGATATATACATATGTTCATATATACAATATATATGTATATATATTTAAAAAGCGGAAAGTTGTCTATCTGTGATAATAATTTCTATTGCTTAGTTTGCCTTTCTCCGATATCGATCGGATTCAGATATTCGTATTTAAATAATTGTACGACGCGAGGGACCGATAGAAATCAATATATTATTTAACTGTTCGCTGTATATCAACGGGCGCTACACAAGTACGCTATAAATATGTATGCATGCATTAAATATGTATATGTAATATTATTTTCCCTGACAAAAAAATGAAATAGTGAGGTTAAGGTATGCATACATATATATTTTATAGGTGAAATTCGATTGTATCATTTCGTCAGCTTAGAAGCTTTAAACCGAGCCCCGGTGAGCCTTTTGAGTAATCAACGTTCCTTTTTGATGGTATTAAGTAAAGCAGTGGTAAGGATGACCTCTATGCCAATACATACATACATACAGACAACGGTCATAAGCCTGAGGCCATAAAGTGAAGTCATAAAGCTCAATCAGGATAAAACCGGGACCCTTCGTCTAATTGTATAACGCGTTTTGCAACCGCTCGAACCTGACTATCGTAAAACGAATATCTCGTTTTAAACTTCAAAGATGAGAACCGATTATGGGATCATAATGATATAATATATATATATATATATATATATATATATATATATATATATATATATATATATATATATATATATATATATATATACAAAACAGGAAATAACATAAAATTGGGGCCACTTCACAAATTGCACAAATTCTATATTAATCAGAATAGGTTTACGAATTAAAAACGGATGTGTAATTTTGTTGTTACTGACTAGTATATATATATATATATATATATATATATATACACATATATATATTTAAGATTTAAATGTGTACAAAAGTAATAAATAAATTGGTATTGTTACGGGGACGAGTGGGAGATGGGTATAATTTTTAAACAATTTCAATGTACATATTTTATTTCTCAAAAGAAGCAGTTTGTGTTTACGAGATCTATGCTGACATATTTTGAGATTCGTGATACAAACAAGTCTCGAATTATAACACAAATTAGTAGTTACAGTAACAAGCTACTAGTTTGGTAGTTTGATCACAAGTTATTAATTATGTATTTAAATCACAAGTTCCTAGTTACTTATTTAGCAGTTCAATCGCAAGTTACTAGTTAGGCAGTTAAATCGCAAGTGCCTTAACAAAGGGTTGGTTGTTGTATACATATATATAAAATCTGCTGGGTGAAATCAACCAATCAAAGAACAGAGAAACATATGTCTAAATCCGAATATAGCTATAATTTTAAAACAAAGTATTTTAATAACAATCTGGGTGAAGAAGTAACAAAACTTAATTCTTTACATATGTGTGAATTACTGGGTTTAAGTAATTGGCAAAAATCATCTTACACGCTATGTCACAAATATCTGAATTTGATTTGTGTACAATATGTATAAATTTATGCACAAGTCTAAATTAAGTCTATGAATTAATTAATTGATAATTCCGTGTTCTTCAGCCTCTCGAAATACAGCGATTTATGTAATAAATATGCTGCAATGTTTGTAATTAGTTGTCTAGGAAGGCGCATTGGGGTTTACCTGCTAGGCCTTCCTGGTATATAAAATAAAATATGCGTTGCGTGAATTTGCCACCGCGCTATTTTGTCGCAGCGCGGTTTCGTCGGGACACCATTTGGGAATTATATTCAAAGACATTCTTTGAAAATTTTCATACACATTTTTACCATTAAAAACTGGACAGGTTTTTATTTATAGGTACATTGTGTATGAGATAGTTTAACAAAAGTTGGCAGCTTCATATTGAAAACCGTGGTTTAGTACAGCGGACAAACACACCTGGTGTTTTTTTGTGAGAGCCCTTCAATTCAGGGCTCCGCGCTCGTCCGAAACCGGTCTAGAGTCTAATTTGGTATATCTTAAATAATTTTTAATTTTTATCTACATATTTAACTATATTATCCTTCTGAATTCTATCCTTCTGATTCCTTCTGAACTTAATTCACTTGATTTTAACAAAAGATTGAAAATAATGAATCTCACTACACTGGAGACGAGAAGAATAAGAGGCGAATTAATCGAAGTCTTTCAAATACTAAACAATCATTATAAATGTCATATGTCCAATCTGATTACATTCAACGAAAACACTCACCTCAGAGGTGGCTCGCTTAAGCTTCAAAAAGAAAAGTCTAATAAATTGATCAGAGATTCCTTCTTTTCAAACAGAGTGGTTTCCCAATAAAATTATAATTTATGATAACCTTAATATTTTAAAGAATAAGCTTGATGCATTTCTTAAACTAAAAGGATTTCTCTAATTCTTCTTTCCCAATTTCTTATTTCTGTTTCTTGTTCACTTTTTTCTCTCTTATTTTTATTTTTATTTTAAAATTGTCATTTTGAATGTTTTTTACTTTTTTACTTACCTCCTTTACGTTTCACATGGCTTTCGTGTTAGTGGTCATTTTTATCTCTTATCCGATCGTTTTCATACTTTGCCATATTACTCATTTTGCTCATCAATACACGTTAATGTATCGTCTGCCATTACGTTGGAGATAAAATATCGTATACAATGCGTATTAAATATCCAGAATCTCGGATACGGTGACGTCTATGACGGTACGTAAGGCTACCATAATCTATCTTCAACCTTTTCGCCTTGATATGCCCATTTCAGATTTTAATGGTTTAAACGCCTACATATATGCTCTATAGGTTCTCGTTATCTCTAATATTTAAATATTTATAGTTTTAACTCTCATATGTATATATAAATTTCAAATTTGGCGTCTAGCTTCATGTAATGTAATACACGATATATATATATATATATATTGATTTTTGGCCAAATATGTCAAATCTGACATTTTTTCTCATTTAATTTACATATGTGTATAAATCAAACCCCTTGGGTATATCAGTTTTGCCGCCTCCCCCAAGTATATTATATAAATAAATAAAATATTTACATAGATAGATATATGTATGTGTACTTTTTCGTTATGAACGGATGTCTATTCGATAAGTCACATAATGAATATTCACAATAGATCATTATGATTGACGAACGCTTGAACTGCTTAATTTTGAAGCCTTCCATCAAACTGTCCAAGTGTTTGAGCGTTTGATTCAATTTAGGGTAAATCGACTCAGGGTCGCAAAAGCAATGTGAAAGCAATCGCCTTCAATTTATTATTTTAACATAACAACGATTCAGTCTGTTAAAGCGGACGTTTATTAAAAGGAGAGCTTTAAATAGTGAAAATACAATGTTACGCATTCGTAAATTTTTCGCAATCATATTAATGAACGAACTCTAGGACGTACATACATATTACGTATGTAGATAGGTACGTTTTATTTGTAATATATATATATGTATACATGTACAAACGTAAATATACTCATACATAGATAAGATAAGCTGTCTGGAATTTCCAATATATTTCATTAAGGCAAATTCGTATATATTTCGTAAATACGTTTGATATATTTAACAAACACACAAAAAAATAGCAATCTGGCAAAACAATCTTTATGTACGGTTTTTAAGATGCAACATAATTCAAACGACTTTCTCGTAATCCAAAAATATAAAAATACACATCTTTCAAATCCAAATCGATCCTGACATTGATTGGTTATTGGTTTTAATTATTTTTTAAGTATATTCATATATGTACATACATATACTCAGGTATTGACTTTAATATTTATTTAAACCGCATTGCTGAAATCAAAAGCTTTATAGACATGTATTTAATAATAAGATGTAAAGATCAGTTGATCAGTATTTTATAATTAACGGACAGTACTTTAAGACGACCACAAACTACATACATACATAGATTTTGATTGAAATTGTGCTAGATTTATGTGTGTGTCAGTCGATCAGTAAATTACATGGGCAGTTGTTTACTTTCACATGTGATTTGTAATTACATAATTGTGTAGAATTGACATTTTGACGAATCCTTTCAAAGTATTTCCTTATCAAATTCGTGTATATGTATGTACATATGTACATGCATGTACATAGGTAGGTACTGATTATTTAATTTAAAAGTTTCTGGTCAACTGTAATTAATAACTGACCAAAAATGTTAGTCTCCAATTTTATATTATACCATTGCGTATATATATTAGGATTTCTCATTTCCCGACCTTCTTCAATTCCCGGAAAACGGGATAAAGTTTCTGATGGTTCCCGAGATTCCCGGAATCCCGGGACAAATGTATGTATGTAAGTACATTTGATGTAATTTTTTTAATTTAACTTAAATTTTTTAAAAATATAAAATTTATATATGATACTAATTTACAAAATATAAAAAAATAAACAATAATATGTGTAATAATACATATTTTTTATATCACATACCTATGTATGTACATACATATGTATGTATGTATGTT
Organism: Arctopsyche grandis; assembly: GCF_051622035.1. Taxonomy (NCBI): domain Eukaryota; kingdom Metazoa; phylum Arthropoda; class Insecta; order Trichoptera; family Hydropsychidae; genus Arctopsyche; species Arctopsyche grandis. Next base: position 38,126,275 of record NC_135356.1, read on the forward strand.
ATACAAAAAATATCGAAAAAAAATATTATAAAGGAAATTTATTTGAAATGGGTTCTTAATAATACAAAAATATTTAAATGAGAATCCGAAAGCCTTACATCTAAATTTGAAAAACTCATTCAGATTCGGTCGAAATTGGTTGGTTGATTAAAATGAACGAAAACATTTTTTTTTTTAATTATCGGTTTTTTATCCATTCAGCGTGTACATAAGTACATATAATACATATAATTTCATTTAAACATACATATACACAATAAATTGTCGGTTCAGTGATTATTGGTCACAAAGCGCTCGCCCAAAAGTCACTAAAATCTCTATAACAGAATTCAACGATAAAATATCAATGAAAACACTCCAGGGGATGATTTCTATTAAAAATTACTTTCAATACCACAGAAAGCAAACACTAACTGGTGACTAAAATTCTTTTAAATTGATATTATATTATATTATATTATATTTACAAAAATAAATTGAATTCAATGCTCTACCACACTCAATTTATTCTTATTTATTACTTAGCTTTAACATTAACTAGGTGTATTACCCGGCTTCGCTCGGCATTTGTAATATAAACCGCTTAAACATTTACTATTATTAGTCATCTAATAAAATTAAATGACTAATAATAGTAAACATTTTATTAAATTTATTTGAATAATTTTATTTTATATAAATTTATTTGAATACCCATTTGTTTTTTTATTAAATTGACTGTCACGAACAAACAAACATATATAGTAGTCTCTTATAAAAAATTATATGTACACCCCCAGCGTTTGCGCCCCCTAGGGCTCCGCCCTCGGCGTCTGCGCCCCCTAAGGCTTCGCCCTCGGCGCCTACGCTTAGGAAACTTCGAATCGAGACTAGAGACATCCTGAATACGAAACATTAAAAATTCCGTGAATTATATTGTAACAAGTATGTGTATTTATAGCAAAAATGCGTGGTAGTACCAAAAAAAGAACATATATGTAATTGATTGTAATTTAATACACTTATTCGTTTATTTCTGCGGGTGAGTTATATCCGGTGGGTGAATTTCTTCTCTCTAAACGGTAAAAAGTATATTATCTACTACTTCCGAATCCATTATGGGTAATTGATTAGAACACTGCCTCATTATTCAATAAAAACCACTCTTTTTTGGGGGGTGCGAATTCTGCCAGTTGTTCCTAAGACGCGGCCTCATTAACACGCCACTTTGTGTCTTTCCACTTTGAACCTTCTTTTCTTGTCTAAGCTTTTTCTTTTCACCCCCTCTCCCTGTTTCACACGAAATCTTTGCGAATTGCAAGCGTTGAAGAATTCACGAATTTAATCAGAGACTGTATGTGTATGGCTAGTTTGTATTTGTCGATCAGTGTGTGTGAGTGTGTTTTTTTTTTGTTGTATAAAAATGTCATCGCGAACAAAATTCGACTCATTTTCAAGATCTTGACTTGAAGCATCCAATCCTCTCAAAGACACATTTTTGATGAAAATTGTATCGATTGTACAAATACGGGAAATTGGTAGAAAATTTTGAAAGGCTATTTTATATGTAAATATTTGATTGTAAATGCGAGTGGTGAGACTTTGAATGAAGTAGCGTAAATAGAATAAAATGCATATGTAATGAATTTACCATATAAATATAAAATTTTGAAATGTAATATTTGTATGTTATATATGTATGTATGTTTAGAAGTAGATTACCTTTTAGCAGCAACAATGACGAGACTCCCAACATTTAGGTTGCAAATATTATTTAAGAATTTAATATTAAAATCTAAAAGTGATCTTGAAATGGGAAGTCTAATGAATGTAACCTTAACATTTTAAATCTCATGAAAAGGAATTCTAGCAGTATTTCCCTGATCTAATGGAAGAAGAAAACCTGTTCTTTGCTTTCCTGAATGTAGTCAACGAATTTTCGTATCTTCGTGAGAATTCCTTTGCGCGTAATTTGTTTTCTGAATATTAAAAAAAGTACAATCTATAATCAAGCTCAAAAAGTAAACACATCGAATTTAACTACTTTATCTGAAAAAAAAAGAACTCCATTTTATACCAAGTAATTTTTGTAGCATTTTAATAAATGGTACCTGATGATAATAATCTGTAAAAATCAGATTTCCAGGGCAGTTCAAGTATGATTGTAATACTACGTAGAATAATTTAATTTTTTGTTAAAAACCCGTCGATATGGATATTAGACGACTCCATTGATTATACGTAGACGTGATTAGAAGTATGGCTGAAACTCATTATTTCACTATCTTCATTCAAACTCTATCAAAAGTCACGTTTAAAATGTCAAAATTATCATCAAAAGTATATTTATACTAAATGTCAATCGAAATCATCAATTAAAAGAACATTTATACCAAATTTCATCGTAGAATAAAATACATATGTATATGTATCGCACACTCAAATTGGACATTTTAACCTGTATAGAATAAAGCCTGCTATAATAACCACTAGTAATCCAAATAAATCACTAAAAATCATTCATGCACGCCCGTTTATACTGGCCTTAAAAGACTACATATATTTACAGAATAACAATCGGTTAGTCGTAGAAATATAATACAAAAAAAAACTCCAGGAGATTTTACATGTATGAAAGAATTACTAAGAACCAAACTACATAATCATATATATCCTTTAACAATCTTTCTGTCAGGCGACGACTCACTGATGCTACATTCTTTTATAAGCTCCTAAATGGTTTCCTTTGTTCCGATTTACTGAGTAAGGTTGGTTTCAGGATCCCAGTTGAGTATTCTAGATACGTTGCACTCTTTTCACTTAATCCTTTCAAAACCAATTCCCTATTGATATATTCGGTATTTCCTTGCATCAATTCAGGACTGCCATCAGGAGAGTCTTGATTGATTGATCCATTTCTATTATATTCTTTATCCAATTATATTATATCACTTTATGTTTAATTATGCATTTTCCTATTTAGTCATATTTTAGTTTTTATTTTTTTCATTTGTTTGTCTATATGTAGTAAATATATTATGTATTTTGTAAAAATCTATAATTGGGCTCAGATGTTATTTTGTTATATTTATTGTTTATTTTTTTGAAATTCTACATCTAAGATCTGTTGATTTTTCAATAAATAAATAAATAATCAACTTGTAAAGAGTCTCGATCATTACACCAAGATTACAACATTACCATTAAAGTATGAACACAAATTACCAAAACACTTTTTTTAAACACTGACTTGAAGAAATCTTTGGTTAAAAATAAAATGTATTTATTAATAACATTTACATTAAATAAGATAATATTATAAATAATAACAATTTTTTTTTTATTAAAACCGAAAGCAAAATAATTTCGCAGATTTTATTTCGTAAGTGAGACACATTAATTAAAATGGCGAAAAATCGTCGATACGTCCCACCATAATATACGAGTGTGTATATTTACATTTGTAAAAATGTCGAAAGTCGAATCATTGTCTGGTCTAGGACGCCGTGTTGAATGATCTTGACCGGCGACCGGTTATTCCGGTTTTAAGAGGCTCGGTTGAACTCAGATGATGGTTTGACTGCTGACTGCTCTCGATGGTTTCTCTTTCGACGATGACTTGTCGCGTTGCCGCATTCCAAACACACTGCTCATCTGCGATCTGATTCTTAAATAATAAACAAACGAGCCGGAAATACGTAATCGAACGGTTTGTTTCACTTTTGCACCAACCGGTTTCCCACCATCTCCATACGCTCCAATTTCCAAGAAAAAAATGTCGCTAAAGAGATTTCGCCGATTTGCGTTACGCCCAATTAGCATAATCGCAACCAAACACTTTATATTTAATAAATGTTGAAGATTCATAGAACTACATATACATATATGTATATCTCCTGTTTAAGACGGATTTGGTTTACATAAATGCGTGCTTTTAATGTTTCGATCATCAATTGCGTAGGTATGTTACAGTCTGAAGTGTATTTTCAGTTGTAATATATTCCAACTGGCGTTTTAGGTCATTCGAATATCCGAATGAAATTCAACTAGTAAATTATACATATATCTACAAGCGCAAATATACTTTCAACAATGTTCCAGTTGTAATATAACAATTGAGTTTTGACACAGTTGAGTTTGTGCAATCACTTTTCATTTTCAGAATCATTAATACGTATGTACACTGATCAAGAGTCCCAATGATTACAATAAGACGTATGTGATACAGTTAAGGTGTATTTTCAGTTGTAATATATTCAAACTGGCGTTTTAGTTCATTCATATTCGAATGCAATTCAACTAGTAAATTATATATCTAAAAGCGTAAATACACTTTCAAGAATGTACGCCATTTGTAATATTACAGTTGAGTTTTAACAACTCTGATATTTTTACGAATGCTTTAGAATTCAACAATACGTTAATATTTGTTAGATATTACAAATAAAGGTAATGAGTACGGCTTACGACAACTCTAAGAATGTGACTTACCAACTAAATTTACTATTCGACTAAAGTTTTCACGAAAACCTAGCCCCACTCCATTTAACTTGATACCAACTTGTAGTTGGACTGTATATTCAGTCCAATATATTTTGACTAGTTGGAATATGAATCAATGTAGCTGGATTAGACAGAATATATTTAGACTAGTCAAAATATATTACAGCTGAAAAACACTTCAACTATAACGGTGGTTGATACCAGATTATATGGAAAATATAACAAGTCAAAATATATTACAACTGGAAGATACACTTCAACTGTAACATATTCGCTGATTATCAAATTATTCTCTGTAATAGTAATACTTGAGTATCCCTCAACATATTGTAGATTATAATTGAAAAACACATCAAATTTATTTTGTTTTAAAATTTTATAACATTTCGTATGCAGAAAGATAATGTAACACATTTTTTGTGAAGTATGTATGATTTTTTTTTTTTTTTTTTTTTGAGAATATCGTTATTTTCGGATCTTGAATTTTGTGTATTGAATTATGAAGTCAATGTATATATGTATAATCTGAAATACATGATATTCTCGAATTCTCCTAATGTTTGGTTCAAATTGAAGAGACGACCGATATTTGGCAAAACTGTTTCGCCAAATGCGTTAATTTTATTATTCACGAATGCATTGATAGAAAAATATTAAAATAAAAAAAATAATTACAGGATAGTCATATGAATGTATGTATGTATGTGTATACACCATTCTGTATTAATACGCCACATATGTGTACATGTATTAAAGAATTATGGCTACGTTAAGTGAATAGGACCAAAAATGAGAAAAAAATTTAATTTGAAATCAAAGTCAGATTATATGTAGTAAAAAGTCGGAAACGGAGTCATAATTTTTTTAACGACCTCACAGCCCTTATCTGTATGTGTGTAGTTATATTTGAATCACTTTTGGTCAACATCAAATCGGAAAAACCACACCCGGAAAATCGAAAGTATATACATTTGTAATTCAACCACTCGATTACTTGATGAAAAAATAGTTTGACTTGTTTTAATTGGATTCAACTTCGAAACTGATACTCATTGGAACGCTGGGTATACCGAACTCATGATATGTTATTTATTTATTTATTTTATTTATAAACCACAACGTATCTCACTAGTTATGCGATTGATTACCGGTGGAGAGGTTGTGGGTTCAAATCCCAGCCGGAATTACAGTTACATGTATCAGTGATAGTTACAAGATCTGGATGGTAATTAAAACCAGATCAACCGTCTTCTATGTATTCGAGGAATATAAGAGGGTCATAAAACAAAATTCTATATTGAATCGTACAGACACATTCACACATACCGGCAGCATTATGAAATACTAATAGCTATGACATTTTCGATACAAATCGAGCGCTAATGTATGGAAACTTGCACAAGATAAAAGTTCTACTTCCGGTTGTTGGATTTCGTTTAAATTTTTTTTATTACTTAAAATCACTATCAGTATTATATACAATTAATATCAAGAAGATTAAAATAATTTAAAAGGTCAAAATGAAATAATGAAATATTGTTTTAAAAAAAAATACTACTTTCGGCTTAGCAATTCTGACCAAAACCTTATCAGGTCTAAGTTAGTACATAAAGAATATAAATATAAATTTTCAGTTTGATACGTTCAGGAGTGTGGACAGAATAGTGGTCACAACATTTTTGACCTTTCTAAGAGGAAAAAATCGTACTTCCGTTATATTAAATTTAGTGTTTTTTTTATTGTCATCACATTAATTTTCGTGAAGAGTACATATGTTTAAAGGGTCAAAAAAATAGTGGAAGGAAAATCGGACAAGAGTAAAATGCCGCTTCCGGTTGATGGATCCTCATCAAATTTTATATGCAACTTGGTATTAAGCTTAAACTTCTAGATATTAAATTTACACAGATACACATACTAAATACCCAAATTTTTTTCTAGATCATGAAAACGTGATCAGTGATCGATCACGTCAGTCAGGAATCAGTCAAAATCTTCAAAACTTCATCTTGTATTGTTACTACGTACATATGTAGATAAAGTAAAAATAAAAATAAAATGAAAATATACTACACATTTGCATATGTATGTGGCGATGATAGCCGTGATGATATTGAACTTTGGATAGAAAGAGAGGGAATGTTCCCGTCAAAAGCAAAAACACGTAACTTTAGCGAAAATGGCCCTAATGAAATAAAACGTGCAAAAATACGGCGTTGCATCGAGCGAGGTAAATTTTGCATTTATATTATACGACGATATGCAAGTTGGTGCGACGCCACTGCTTTGTTATTCATACGACTCGTCGTTATTATGCACATGCACTATTATTGCATCCTGGGGTATTCTGATTTTTCCATTAGAACAACATACAACTTCCATTATACGTCGTAATCTGAACCATACGGTGCCATCGTATATTTTTGTCTATCATTATATGCACGTAAAAATCATAATGGGTATTAACATCGTATTTATATAACCATATAAATACGATGGATTTTTACTTTGTCTGCTATTATAACCACAAAAAATAATAGCAGATAAAGTAAAAATATCAAATAATAAAATATAAAGTAGGGAATGTTTGTACCTATAGCCAGCACCGATATATAAAACCCAGCCTCAAATACAAAATATCCCTGCGAGTCCCAAATGGAAGAGAAGATCAAAATTCCACTCACATTCAATTATGAAAATAATAATGAGCGCAGGCTACCAGACAAATAGGTTAAAATAATCTCCGATAACCTCTTGGAATAGGAGCCAATCGATAAAGAACTGTGCGGGCAGGAGGTACAACCATCAAAAGATGATGTCTACCACGCACATAATTATTAGGCATATCAATTGCAAACTGTACCAGCATATTTTCATATTCATTACTCTCTGTCTCAACACGACGGATCAGTTCGGCCATTTCTTCATGATTATTAGCTATGAGCGTTGTGTCATCCGCATACCGAAGATTGGATAGTTTTTTTCCACCAATGGACACTCCACCCTTCCAACCATCCAGTGCTCTACGCATTATATACTCTCCATATATATTAAATAGGTCTGGAGATAATATACACCCTTGCCTTACTCCACGTTGTACTCGAAAATTTGTCGAGTTTAGCGAATTGATTCGAACTACTGCATTGTTATCATTATACAAGTTATATATTATTTTTACAAGATGCATGGGGACTCCCATATCCAGTAGAACTTTCCACAGATAGTCCCAGTTCACAAAGTCAAAAGCTTTTTTATAGTTTATAAACAAAGAACGGCTGGAGTTTGAAACTCCCGACATTTTTCAATAAGCTGACGTATATTCAGTATTTGTTCCCTCGTCCCTTTGCCTTTTACAAACCCTGCTTGTTCGTTCGGTATTTGCCATCCAAGGTAACTGCTCAAACGATCTTCATATATGTATGTAAATCGAATGATCTCTATTATCAACTAAGGCTGAATTTTTTTGTTTTTTAAGTCCAGTGCAAGCTTATTTTCTTAATTAAATGGTGAAACCAATTATATTGAAATTAATTTACCGAATGTGTGGAAGGCTACGCTTGCTAGAAGTGTCCAATTCAATATGTTTTTATACTAAATGAATGCTTACTATTTCATAGGAGAAGAGGAAGAGAAAGGGAAAAAGGAAGTACAAAGATAAAACTTTTAATTGGTTAAAAGTTCTGAACAGTCACTTTCTCTTTCTCTCTTTATTAAGCCCATTTAGAACGACACAACAATACTGAAATATTAAAAATATTAAAATTCCAAAAATTATATGGTAATAGACTTTTGTTATTTATCTTGAATAAATGAAATTGAATGAATGGTACATTGAATCCATTTCGGGTTTTTGTTTTGATTATCTCAACTATTGAAAGTCGCGATTTAATTATGTGGAGGAAAAATAAATGAAATATCTATAGATCGCTAAAAAAAGAGGTAAAAAAAACAGAGTTTTTCAAATTTAACTCCAATTATAATGACCTAAACAAGGTCAATGAGGTAATCCATGATTAGGTTAGCATCTTTGATAAAGTTTATATCGAAAGGAAAAAAAGTGCACAAAACAATAATGGCGTTCTCATACTTTCGAAAATCGCCTCACAAATCTAACTCCTTTCTTATCTAATGTGTGTGAAAATTCTTCTAAAAGGAAACTTCACTTCTATAGTATATGTATATTGTAAAGTACACGACATTAATGGCAAATGATAACGTTCACTTACATGCTTCTTTGATTATTTGAAAAGACCACTAATTACATTATATTGGGAGTCGAACACTTGGTTAATGCAGTTACACATGTGGCACGCTTCGTTCCAGAAGTCTCTGATTGATTGGTCAGTCAATTTGACCCACATGTGTATGTTTGTATGTATGTATATTTAGACCGTATATCACCAAAGTGTTACATTTATATATTTGGCGAGAGTGATCAACAAACTTTTGTGGGTTCGTCTATATTTAAACGTGAAGGGAAAATGCCACAAAACCCACTCCTAAGAGGGGTGAGTCTTTATATATACACATATGTATGTATGTACGTGTGTAGATATATACATACATATGTGTACATATGTATATCGTTTGACACACGTTAAACATTAATCAATTTAGAAATGACCCCACTCACGTCTACGGAATTAACAAGCGTCGGAAAGTGTAATTAGATCTTTGGGTCGGTAATTTTTGTCGTATGTACTGGAGAAAAACTTCCAAAAAAAGTTCCATCACGCAATACGAAGTTCAGTTGGATATGTGTGTGTTTGTGTTAGGTGAAGGTTAGTTGTAAGACAGATAAGGAAGATAAGTCAGAACAAGATTGATTGGAATGTGTATGTACATATGTACGTACATGTTACATCCAATTGGTAAAATTGTATTCCATGAAACTGTAAAAAAAACTATTATTTTAAAGTTCGACTTTAAGCTTTAGATTAAAAATCTAACGGTTTATTTATCAAATTAAAATTGATTCGTAGTGCACATCGTCATATTATATGTGTTTCTATTTTATATATTAAAATTTCATTTAGTTGAGTTCCAAAATAAAATCAAGATTTTTCGTGAAAGTTGCCACTATTCATGAAAAATTAACAGATAATTTGATAGTTTCGAGAAACGAGTAATTTCACAACATTTGTATAACGTGTAATATAAATATATGTATTTATATATTATATATATGTAAACGAAAATTATATTACAGCTGGTTAAATACGTTTAAAGCATCTAAATATGATCTTATACATGATATAAGCATTTCGGAACAGTTTTAACATATTTTTATATCAAATTAGATAAATGAATTTATCATAATTTATTTAGAATTTTTGCCAATATTTTACCAATTTCAATAATAAAACTTTTTTTAAAAACGTTTTATTATTTAAATTGGTAGAAGCTATTTTTAGTATTTTTTTACTAACGAGTAGTACAAATTATCTAGACGATTTTACTCTCGTAGATTATCAACAAACGTTACAAGTATTTTTCAAATAAAAAGTTGTTAGCTTCTATACTAACATTGTTAGCTTCTATACTAATATCGTAGATATTAGTATAGAAGCTAACAATGTTAGTATAGAAGCTAACAACTTTTTATTTGAAAAATACTTGTAACGTTTGTTGATAATCTACGAGAGTAAAATCGTCTAGATAATAGATCTACGATTGATAAATCGGAACAGAGAACAAACTTTTAGAACCAACGTTGTGACCAAAATTCGTGGACTAATTGTGATTATAATTATTGTACAAATATTAATTATTATTATTATATAAAATAAACTATAATCTAATATACAATTTCGAAAGAGACTTTATAAGATTGTATCTTTGGTTGGGAATTTAAACAAGACAAAGTTTCTATGACGACAATTCAATTTGGTTGAGTATTATATTTTTGTCGATTCAAATAAAAATAAAAAAACACAAATGAATATTTACTGTTAGATTCGCCATGTTTAAGCTGTTTATATCACAAATACTGAGCGAAGCCTGGTAAAACAACTAGTTATTATATAAAATAAACTATTTATAATTACATAAAATGACGGGCTGAAAACCAGACTGGTACAAGTGACATTTTTAAGTGCTAAAATAATAGCATTTCATATATGCTATTAATTTAGCACTTAAACCAGATTTTTTTTAAAATCTCACTTGTACCAGTCTGGTTTTCAGCCCGTCAAATAAACTATTTAAAATTATATAACTATTTCTAATTGCAATGATGCTGACACATTATTTTTGTAAAAATAGACAAATCTGGTGTTTTTATTTCTACGCAGAATAACTAGCTTAATCATATATGTATGTACATATATATACATTTCCGAATCATAGACCAAATTTAAACACTCCCAATATCCAAATACGGAAACACTCGCACGGTGGAGAGTATTGGATTTGGATTACGATAGCAAAACATTGATAATTTCAACTAGCATACATGTACGTATGTAGATTTATATATATATATATATATATATATATATATATATATATATATATATATATATATATATATATATATATATATATATAAATCTACATACGTACATATATGTTTTAAATTATGCACGATATATGTATACGAGGAAGAGAGAGGGGAGAGGGTTATATTCGAGTTGTCGGCTCGCGTTCTTCGCCAATCAGCCCTTGCCGACGTGAGGGATGAATTTTAAAACGAGCCCTACAAAGGCGACCCGGTTCGTCTCTGTTTATCTTCCGATGATAGATTGTGGCCGGGGAACGCGTGTAAGACGCGTGGAATAATATTCTGCAGCTTTTGACTCAAAATAGCAGGCCTCTTAGTGTTTCGCATCGACCGAATTACTCGGAAATTACGACACAAACCCTCCCCCGCCCCCCTCCCCAACCCACCTCTCCTTCTCTTACATTTAATATCTGGGTCTAATCCGTCATCAAGAAGTTTTAAATCAAATAGACACGTTCCCAGTGTGCCAAGCCCTCCATTATAGACACGCCATCGAGCACAAACAGACAGTCGATATATGTACATATGTACATATGGACATATGAATATATTTCGTTTAACGTCACGTTTTAACAGTATTTTATTATAATACAATGCCGATTAACCGTTTTTTATGATGACAGTTTATTGTTTGGCAAGTTTTATTCGTGAGTCGTTGATATTTGGCAGTCGACTTCCTGCGTTCCTTGTAAATTATAATATTGTAGGCTAAAAGAAGCCACCGTTTTAAATGGTTTTCGAGGATTATCTCCAGGCTTAAGTGTAGTCGGCTAACAATGGAGACCCCCCGAATTGACTTAGTGATCGGTAACGGCATTCAGTCACTTCCCACTAGAGTTCTCTGCATGCCGAGACAGTGGAACTGCATATCTGGTACGTGACTATAACAATAGTTGAATAAACGCGTTGAGGAAGATACAGTGAGCGACCTGCCCTTTATAAGCAAGTAATTAGGCCATATGAAGGCATTTTGGACGGAGCACTGGCTGTGCGTGGATATCCTTAATCACCCAATAAATGCTGTGAGCCGACTTTGGCCTATTATTTGGATCCTCCACCCACCCCTACGCAACAATATTTTGCAGTCGTTATTGTTACTTCTAGTAGAAAAATCAAGTTGAATATAGAAGTTTTATAATCAACTAGCTGAGAAAATAACGCATGCAATTCCCGTTTCCGTTTCAAGTGATGGTTGGAGCTCAACTCGTGTCGTATATTTATATATAACATGTAACTTTATTTCAATTCATACATATATTAACTCCTTTCCGAAACCACGGGCTGAAATATCAACGAGCACAACACTAGGTATATGTACATATATAGTAGTCCAAAGAGAAACTGTCGAAAAGTATCCTTTTTGATAACATTTTGAAAATATTTATGTACATTTAAAATTAGATATACATTATATTAGGTGTGTATTACGTAAATACATATACATACTTGATATAATATGTTTATATCTGTTGGAAGTAAGCGATATGGTTCTAAAAGCGAGAGAATGTGACGGGTCTCACTTCCTTATAAACTTTTTTATAACTCGCTAAAAGCTTTTGGTTTCAATTTTTTTTCTTTACTTTCATTCTAGTAAAAATTATGTACATACATATATTCATATTATACATATGTAACTCTAGCGCAAAAAAAAATCCACCAAAATATATTGTAACAAAATCTTATAATATTTTGAAGTGTCAAGCATGTTCATATACGAACATATGTATGTATATATATATATAATATGAACATTCAAATAAATAAAATTTCATATTATATTATGTTTAGTTAATGCACTGCTACATACATATGTACATATATGTACATATGTACATGTGTACATATTTTCTTCCATTATATAGAGTCCTATTCATACGACTCATTCGGTGAAGATTGAGAGATTCCAAGAACGGTTTCTCAAAGAGATATCTTTATATGAAATTGTATGGTTATTATACCTGGCTATGTATATATCCTAGTGCTTTTCTACTAGAGGCGTTTAAGGCTTTAACTCATTGGGGTCACGTCGTGTTATGTTTCCGGGTAAGCATTTTTTTAAACTATTTATTTTCTCCTCCCGTGGCTTGCACAAATATGTTAGCAACGTTCCCAATCTCTAAATCAATTTATCTGCTCGACTGGGTTGCTGGTGAAATTGACCTATTTAATATAAGCTACATATGCTGGAATAGTTGAGTGGTTGGTGAACGACACTTACTGATGATTTTATCCAATATAAATGTTGTTCAGCATGAAACTTTTATACTCGTATGTCTATATTTGTATTATGCTTATATGTCTGACTACAGTGACGCGACAGAGCACTCTGTAATGTCACTGTGACTAATATATAATATACATATGTATAATTTTGAAAAAGACTTTGTATGTAAGTATGTAAGGTTTGGATGGTAGAATACGTGACGTTATCGAAAAAAATAAAATTTTCTATGGCGACGAATTCGATTCCTTTTTCAGTTGCTGTTCCGGCTTCTTTATTCAATTCCGTATCCGGATTACTTTTTCAGATCTGAATCCTGATTCTGATTTCATTTCAGTTCCGATTCCCGGTTCTGATTTCAATTCCCATTCCGAATTTCTTTTTCAGTTCCGGTTACGGATTCCTTTTTTAGTTTGAATTCCGGATTCCTCTTTCATTTCCAGATATGGATTCATTTTTCAGTTCCGGGTTAGGATTCTCTTATCAGTTCTGGTTCCGGAGTCCTGTTTCAGTTCCGGATTCCGATTTATATTTCAGTTCTGGTTCCGGATTCCTTTTTCAGTTCTGGTTCCTGATCCCTGTTTCATTTTCAGATACGGACTATTTTTTCAGTTCCGGATCCCAATTTCTTTTTCTTTTCCCGATCCCGATTCCTGTTTCATTTCCTGATCCCAATTCCTGTTTCAGTTCCGGATTCCAATTCCTGTTTCACTTCCGGATCTCAATTCCTGTTTCAGTTCCGATCCGGACTCATACCCAATCAGATTGTACCTTTCGAAGTGAACCTAAGCTATTATATATTTATATTATAAAATATAAAATTTTGATAATACACATTTTCAATTTTGTTTGCTCGCTGAAATTTCAATAAAAATTACTCGTTGCTGTCTAATTACGAGAATGAGTTCGAGTATGAAAAAAGTTTGCCAATTTTTTTATAATATTTTTACTAAAAAACTTCTCATGATAGGTCCTCAAGGATCGAAACATCTCTGGCGCGTCGTAAAAATTTGGGTCGAAATAAAATTCGACGAAAAACAAAAAAGCCAAAAATAAAAAAAAGAGTAAAAAGTTTTTACGCTTTGCTTCGCTCGTTACGCGCTTAATTGTTTCGCTCGTTGAAATTTATATGAACATTCCTTTCGTAAACACGAGCTATTTTTGTTATATTTTTAAGCTAAAATTTTGCAACGTGCATATTTTAATGTATGACAAAAGTTTAAATTAAAATCTTCGCGTGGGTACACGTAATACTTCGAATACATAAGCACATTACATACATATCAATATGTATGCCTCTAATTTTATATGTACTACCTGAAATAATATATGAATCGGATATATTGAAAAGGGATGCTCGAATCTCAAAGAGGATAATCCGTTATTTCCATTGACCCGTCAAACATTCTTGAAATGATTTGTTTTTAAATAAACTCCCTTGAGAGAGAGTATGTATTTACATCTGAATATAATACGACGGTTTATAGATTGAATTCATTTAATTCATTAAATACTGAAGAATATCGTATTGTTATAGTAATACTACTGTAAGCTTACTATTAATCGTTACTATTCAATATTTTCATATAAATTATATTTGTATTATGTATTTACATATTATTTATACGGATGATGAGAATTGCACCATTCTCCCTATCGTTTGGAATAAAAAAGTTATTATTATTACTATACGAAAGATATAATACATATGTATTGAAATATAAAAAAATAATATATAACTTATCTCATATCTATATATATACATACATATATGTATATGAAATAATATCAGAAATAACAAAACATTTAAGAGACGCCAACATATGTTTGTACATATGATACTTGGGAAATTAATGGTATTTTCCCGAGTTCTCAAGCTGTGCATTCGCCCAAAATTAAGTCAAAATTTTAATTCTATTATATGTATGTAAGTACATATGTACATATCTATAACTTGCAGGTTTATGCCGGAACTTGGGTCGTCTCCGAGCAGAATAAATAAATACTTAAGCGGAAAATCTGTTTCGTGTCTGACTGCACACGCAATATATTATTTTCCAATTGACAAGCGCCAGATGTTTCTGATGCCTGCCTTTTTATTTCTTTAATAATAATACATTCCACCTCGTCTGTTTGCTCCTCAAAATACATTCATACATATGTATATATGTACATTTTTTCATATTATATTTTAAAATAGAGAATATATAGAATATATAGAATAGAACGCTGATATTATGAGCTATGGACGTGCACATTCGCTCTACATTGGATCCGTCTTTTTGAAGTGTGTAGAATATATGTACATATGTATGGTCGATTTGGGTTTCGCTTTTGATCCTCAACTTTCCTTTCAAAACCACATCAAAACAGTCACTGATGTTTCCTTTCGTCGACTTGGATTTATTTAGTCATTTATAGAGGTAAAAACCCATTTAAGTAAATTACACAATAAAACCATATAATGAAATCTTATAATATAAAATCAACAATAAAAGAAAAAAGATTATCAGAAAAGATGGTAAAAATTAAGGAAACACAATATTCTGAATGGATCCTACATATAAACCGACCAAAAGTAACACTAAATATGTCAATGTCAGTCTGATCAGCTAAATGGTTAAAGGCTTCCAAGCCGGTTTAAACCGAAACCGAAACGCCGGCTATTTGACCATTTTTCAAAAAACCGAAACCGGCTTTTTAGGGTTTTCTTTAATTACTGCGTTTTTCTTCAAAACCAACAATTATTAATTTCAAATTTCTATGACAGATGAAACTAAATGTGTAAATCCAAACTTTCTTCATGAATAGGCGTATATTTCTTTGAACACCAAAAAAAGGCACAGCACTTAGCGGTGGCTTTGAGATTTAATTATAGACGAAGACCAGGTCATAAACCAATAAAATATTATTGAAAGTAGTTTCAATAACCTACACAAGGCCTTTCAAAATTTTGGCAAATTGGGTTTTTCATAATTTGTAGTTTTTGCGTGTTCAGGTATAAAAGTATAGAAAATATTATCGTAAGTAAGAATTCGTTGTTGTTTTAAGTTAAAACAGATGTGTAAAATGACTTTGATTAATATTTAATTACTTTTCGAACACAAATTCATCTCAGCAGTGTTCTTATTCATGACTCCACGATTACAGTTTTTCTACGAGGTAAGACATTATTTTTTTTAATATATTCCTGATAGTAGCTTATTTAAATCATTTGATTATTTGTGTGTATTGAGGATCTATCATTTTACGGCTGTGATATATAATACAAATTTTATTATTTGTATAATGTGTAATAATAATATATAATAATGATCTTATGAAAGTTCATAATGTTTATAAACTCAATTTAATTTATAAGCAATTATTTTTTTGCGTAATATATTATGTAAATTTACAAATTTTTTTTCGATATATAAATATAAAACTAAAATAAAAATCTTAATTTTCTGAAACCGGTGAAAGCCGGTCAACCTGCGTTTTATTTGTAAACAAACCTAAAAGCGGTTTTCTAAAGTATTTTAAAAAATGTTAGTTTATTGGCGAAAACAGAACACGTTTGCGTATTCTAAAATAATTTTCTGGTGCATATAAAGTGAATTCGCTAAGAATTGGTGGATTATAAATATTTCCACGAAGAACAAAGAACATGTATCGTAATAATAAAATACGACGACGAGATTCAAGACTGACTAAGCCCGTCATTCCCAAAATAAATTTGCTTGGATACAACCAAGGGTAGGATTCATACGTTTTATAATAGAGAAACCGACAGAATTTTTTGTTAGATGACCAAATTATGCAGTTAAACTCCAAAATTTACCCGACAAAAGAATTGTAGTGGCAAATCATAGAATTGGAATTGGACAACAAATAAGATTGTCTGATTACAAAAGCTAATGATTGGTTAGACTTATTGACAACATTTAAAATATGGTTTTTGTTTTTTTTTTAAATTTTTGTTCATTTAAAAATGTTAAATTACTGTCAAAAAGTACACCAAGATTACGAATCATATACACACGATTGAGAACAATATCATCCATTGAATATTTGAAACTTGAGAAGTTTCGCAATCTAGTGAAAGTGATCGATTTACATTTGCTTAAATATGCTATGCTATGAATGTCGGTTATTCTCCAACCCTTGGTCTTCTCGTTTGCTTTTCAACTTGCTCGTGAGAAGAAAACTAGAGTATAATGCTATTGTGTGGAATCTGCATGAAGCTAGTTACTCTATAATGATTGAGAAAGTGTAAAAATAATTTCTTCGTTTCGTATATAGGAAAGAGTATGGATTATTATAGTAAGAGTATATATTATCTTAAATTTGAATGAATTCTAACGTCAAGTGAAAATCGAAAAGTAATTTTTGTGCAAAGTTGGGTATCTATATCATAATGTAAAAGCTTTCCGGTTCCTTAATGTGATAGATGAACATTTGGACCTGTTCAATTGTCATGTTGATGAGCTGGTCACTTTCATGAGATTCAACAAAAGTCAATTTTTTTATAACACTGAGGTGACACTTTGGGGCAACCTGTCAAGACACATTGGTCATAGTATTGTAATTATTATTATAAAATAATAAATAAATAATATTGTATAAATGTGTCAACTCTAACTTCCACACTAGTCTACGATTCAACATGATATAAAGAAAAGTTCAAAATTTGCATGAATGATTGAAATGGTGCGACGATTTGAATCCCAAAAGGTCGGAGCGGTGCAAAAATCATTACAAATGTAATTAAATGAGTATAAATAAATTTTCCCACGGTCAAGAGCCATTCCGTTGGAAATTTTAGGCAAAAATGGGAGGAATTAAAAAGTTTTAACAAAATCGCTGACCTAAACGAAATCGACAAAATTTTTAATCATAGCTTCAATTAACTATTAGCTACATATATGATAAATTGATATTTAATATATGTATATAGGTCAATAGCTTTTAAAACAAATTGACCTATTTCGTAGGGTGAAAATTTGCGGAAAATGAGTCGCCGCATATTTTACTTTAGACAAGTCTCAAGTAAATGTGCGGAATTTCTCAAACCGCAACTTCGGAATTGGAATATCAAAATCGGCCTTTACCAAAGCCAAAGATCGCACAACCGTTAAAATTTATAAGACGTGCGGAATTCGTTTGAGCTGCTCCTAATTACAGACTTGTATCGAGTAATTTCGAGGTGTACCCACCAGACCCTCCATCGTACTCTTCCTCTGGACCGAAAGAACGAGAAAACTACCCAGTTTATTGCGCCAATTTTGTGCTAGAGCACACCTCAATTGCCCCTTAAGCCACGCCATTTCATCTAATTTTGTATGAAACTTTATATCAAGTCCCCACTATTACTTACAATTAAAGGTTACAAATCAAAAGTGTAAGACAACGATGAAGTAAATTAATCGTTTTACTTGCACTTCTCGAGAAATTCATCACAAACCCTAACCTGATAGATTGTGCTAAAATAATTTTCACTAATGTAACTTTAAACGGTTTGTTTATGAGACGAAGTTTTGCAATACTGAAAATCCATTTTTTAACAGTCGAAGAGCGCTATCTTCGTCTTTTCGTATTTTTAATGTCTCTTTTTAAATTATGATTCAAATATAGCTCTGGATTTTGATTCGTTGTTTATTTCAATCGAATATCGCTTTTGAGATTAAAATAAATACAATCAATCGATATTTATTAGAAGTAAAAAGTTTTGAATAAGATTAAAAAGTAAAAAGTTAATTTATAAGTAAAAAGCTTTTAAAAATTAACTTTTTTAGCTAGAAAAGTGAATCTTGACCGGGTATGAAACGAAACTCAACGAAACATATGAAACGAAACGAAACATATTGAGTCGCAGTGGCAGCACCTATCGGTAATTTTGAAAAATTCAATAAATTACACTTAGACTTCAATGCGTATTCTCAATATTCTAAATGTGAAGACGGAAAACGAAACTTCATATCCAATGATTTTTAATGATTTAAAATCTCTTAATCTAACAGTTGAAATGAGTGTTTCAATGTGTTAAATATATTGTAATGATAATAATAAGGTTTTTTTAACAAGCACGTTATTGGTGTCATTTGGATCCTGATTATTTTCAATTTTAAATATAATATATTTTATTTTATTTTGTTTCAATCGAACATTTTTGTCCGGCTATTTTGTCTCGATCAACCGGCATTTTAAGGTTTCAACAATTATGAATTTCAAATATCTATGAAAGATCAAACAATATGTGTATTGGATTCAAACATTCTTGGGGAAAATGCGTATATTTATTTTAACAACAAAAAAAAAGGTACAGCACTTAGCGGTGGCTTTAAAATATAGTAATGGGCGATAACCAGGCCATACACCAATAAAATATTATTGACAGTAGTTTCAATAACCTACACAAGGCCTTTCAGTATTTCGGAAAATTAGGCTTTCTATAATTTATAGTTTTTGTGCGTTCTTCGTCTTGATAGTATGTAGTTTATTTACATCATTTAATTATTTGTGCATATTCAGGATCTGCCGTTTTACGGCTGTGATATTTGTAATAATAATATATATGTAATAATGATCTTATGAAAGTATAAGTCAATTTCTATAGCTCAATTAAATTTATAAGTAATTATTATATTTACAATTTTTTTTCGATATAAAAATTTAAAACCTAAAAATATCTTAATTTTCTGAAACCAGTGAAAGCCGGTGAACCGGCTTTTTATCTTTAAAAAAACCGAAAACCAGCTTTTTCATTCGGGCGCTTTTTTGGAACCTCTAAAGAGACGAGTGTACTAATACATATACAACACAATCAATACAAGCATTTTGTATAATGCGAATTTATAACCACAGTGACATCTATGGAGAATTTTTTGCAGAATTTTATTATAGAAATTGGCAAACCTCAAGACGCTGAATAACTTGAGATTTGAAGAGAGATTGGAAAGGAAATGCCAATTAAAGGAACTTTTTCAATGAAAATCAGAAAAATTAGCAAACTCTGATAGGAGACGATCGACCTGGAGTCAAAACCCAAGGTCTGGCCAATAGCTGCTAGTAGGAATCGAACCCTGAAAAGCTCGTAAGCATAATCTAATATATGTATAATTTCGAAAGAGACTTTGTAAGTATGTAAGTATTGTTGGTTCGTAAATCCGTGACGTCACCGAAGAAATAAATATTCAAATAAATTTAAATAAAATAAAACTATTCAAATAAATTTAATTAAATGTAATTTACTATTAGATTAGCCATGTTTAAGCGGTTTATATTACAAATATCGAGCGAAGCCGGCTAAAAACACTCGTATTCTATAATAGGCCTACGCTGCGGATTAAATAAATCGTATGGTAGTTAATCTCTGGAGTTTATTTATAAACTTAAAAATAAAAAAAAATTCAATATATGTACTATATAGTATTTTTGGTACGATTTGCACAATTCATATAAATTATACGCCATATTCAGATTTGAAAAGCCCCTCGAGTCTGTCCTTCATTGGCGTACCTTTAGGTGAAATAATATATTTTAATTTAACCAGCTTTCGAGGCTAACACAATAAAGCAATTTATAATGCATGTAAATCGTCGATACGAGTACGCGTTTTGCAAATTTTATTTTAATTCGTTTTTTGGTCGCGTATTTTTACCTTTTCTCCGAGGTCGTTTCCATCCCCGTCGCGTCGCCGCAGGTCACTACTCCCGCCTCGCCGGAGATATTTTACCATCGGCTTGTAAAATTCACAAAATTAAAACAAATCCCTCAAAGTACGCACCTGCAACAAAAATAAAAAGGCACTCGTTAAAATTTTTCAAATACACATTTTATGATTGCAATGCCCCGAACTGGAAATTTGTGTACTTCTCGTGGCATATTTACGTCGGCTTTCCAATTATAAAGTTTGTGATGAATCCGAGTTTCGAATTTTTATTTCGAATACATATATGTACATACAAACATAGGGATGCAATGATAATGAATGCGTTCGATAAATCATAAAAATGGTGAAAAACTTATTTTGCAATTAAAATAGACGTTCGGTTTTTATTCGAGGCTTTTGCGGGATAGAATTTCCTTAAAATTTACATATTTTAAAAAATTGACATTTTTTTATACATATCAAATTAGCATCAAAGGCAATGAGCGACTTTAAGTTGATGTAAAAGATTTGAGCGGAGGAACTTTTTGTATATTTTCAAGAAAAAATTTATAACTTAGGTTAACTTCTTTTAAAGAGGAAATATTTTCAAGCCAACTTAAACTTCTCGGACCTATTTTTCACGATTGCCCAAACAGTTGGAATTTTAAGCAGAAGTTTTATTAAATACAGAGGCGTATCGAGTATAGTTTGGTTATTTACATATATTTATTTATTTAAAAATTTTTTCACAAAAATTTATAAAAACTATAATGTCAAATTTGGAATATACGGACACACATTTTGCAAAATTGGCATTTTTTTAAATTAGATTTCGAATATCTTCTTATGGTGATGAATACATGTCAGCTGATAACCAATATGGAATATTATCCACTATAGAGTATGTAGTGATATATCTATCTATCATAAATATGTACAGTAGCGGTTACGAAAAGGTGTTCACCTCCAAAAAATC
Source organism: Arctopsyche grandis (assembly GCF_051622035.1). Taxonomy (NCBI): domain Eukaryota; kingdom Metazoa; phylum Arthropoda; class Insecta; order Trichoptera; family Hydropsychidae; genus Arctopsyche; species Arctopsyche grandis. The sequence goes on from NC_135356.1 coordinate 38,148,089, forward strand.
GATATTTTGTTGAAAACTGATGTACATATATATGTTTTCTAATATAATTATTGTACATTAATATTGAAATCAATGTATTTATGATATTTTAAAGTGATTCAAACTTAAGTATAATTATATATATTGAAATTATCACCATTATTATATTTTTTTCCGAAGTACGGACCATAGCGACACTCTTATTAATTAAGAATCTTTTCTTTTTTTTTTCGGATGACTAGAAGGGTTGGAATCGTGTCAAGATGGAGGCACCCTTTTTTTTACCTCCCCCACTTTACCAGCCTGTAATTTTTTCAATTTTTAATGTTTTTTTTTTCATTTTTGTTATGTATTATTGAAATACTAATAAACATATAATAAAAATAAACATATAATAAAAAAATGCATGTCAAAAATGTTGTTAGTTTTTGTTTTATTGAATTTTAAAAAACGCCCAAAATTTGTCCCTCTAGACTAGAATACCCCCTTAAGACATTGGTCATTTTATTTAAAGTGTGCCTCGACTGCGCACGCCCCTGTTTTAAAATATGTACACAGTGTGTTTTCGTCGGAAATTTATCGCGTGGAAAAATTGAACGCGGATTTGATTTGAGTAATTTTAAGGTGGGTTCGTTTTATTTCAACCTCTATTTTTTTAGGTTATTTTTTTGGATTACCCTGACAAATCGCAGTACCTGCGAGTCCGCTGCCGCAATTTGCCCAGTAATCCCTAGATTGGAGCTCTCCTGAAGTCCTCTCACTCCCCCTCTCTACCTTATCTCGATCTCGAGCCTCCTCCCGGCCTCTCTCTCCCTCCCGGATAAATATTTTTCTAACTGAGCGTCACACGTGTACCAAACGCTCGAAACACTAAGCCGGGACCGATTACACGAAACCCTTAAATACACTATGTTTTAAGCCCATTTGTACATGTATAGGAATTAAGTCTACGGTTTATTTCTTGCAGTTTGGATTGTTGTATGATTGAAGCTTGTTTCAATAAAGGGCTTGAGAGGTTTCCTTCACTGGATTGAATGTGATTGATCTTCGACGACTTCAAAACTCCAAGAGCTTCTTCTAGAAGTACGAGTCGAAACTCAAAGTTGTACATGATGTTCCACAGCATATATCCGAGGCCCGAGCCCCTTATTATAAATAGTTCATTGAAACAATTTTACAATTCAAATAATTTAATACGGAATTTTGTCTATTAATTTGTTATTTTTCACGGATTTTTTATTAAAAAAATGAATACAATTAAAAAAAAAACATCCAATGATATTTTATAAGTATTGTCACTACTTTTTAAAAACTAAATTAATTGTTTTTTTTTTGTTTGTGGTAACACTATCTGTATATCTAATATATAATTTGGAAAGAAACTTTGTATATATGTATGTATATATCCTTCGTTTGTAATCCGTGACGTCATCGAATAAATAATTCGCTTTTTTTCAATTCAAAGGATTCAAAGTTCCTGTAGGCGTAGACGCCGAGGGCGAAGCCCTGGAGGGCGAAGCCCTAGGGCTCCTCCCACTAAGGGGGGCGCAGACGCCGGGGGCGTACATATATATTTTTTATAAGAGACTTACTATATGTTTGTTTCTTCGTGACAGTCAATTTAATAAAAAAAAAACAAATGAGTATTCAAATAAATTTATATAAAATAAAACTATTCAAATAAATTCAATAAAATGTTTACTTTTAGATTAGTCATGTTTAAGCGGTTTATATTACAAATACCGAGCAAAGTAAAACCGGGTAATACAGCTAGTATATATGTATATAAAATTGAATGTCTGTTTGTTCGTCTGTCTGTCTCGTATAAGCTCACAAACCACTCAACCGATTACGATGGAACTTTCAGCATTTATTGTATGCATTTGCGGGAAGCTTACTGTTAAAAAATAACGGGAAATAACTTCTTAATAATAATATTCGTAATTTCGATTTTACCGACGCGTAAGTTTGAAGCGCCATTGTTTAATCAAGGAAATGTGTTCGTTGGTAACCACGTTACCAGTTGGTTTATGTTTTATCGTTGATTCCCGTTTTACCATCCAAACGGGAATGGGAATGGGAACGGAAGCGGGAACGGGAACGGGAATTTAATGCATTATTGTGGCATTGCAACGCATGCCATCTTCAGCTAATTACTTATATAATTCAAGGCATAAATCACAGAAAAAAATTTTGCCCTCGGTGGGTCTCGATCCCGGGAACCTTTATTGATAACTCAAACGCATTCACGCTGACTTAATCACTGATTCGAAATTTAGTTTAATTTTCTTTGAGCATTTAAAATATGCTCTTTTCATACATACACATATGTACCTACTTTAATGTTCGAACCGATCTAACAAGAGAGAAACAGTAAAATGTAAATGCTATCGCATTCACCCCCAACTCGACCCGCTATGTTCAGTTATATTTCCTTTCAGTTTCGCATTCCATTTTGGTCTAGTAAACAACATTGTTTGTGACTTTGACTTTTAGAATTGTAGAATTTGACTTTTATTTTTTGTTAGTTTTGAGTTCGTGTTTCGTATTTTGAAATATTTATATAAATAAAATTTTAATACCAAAAAAGTAAGTGGTTGAGATTATTAATTTATTTGTGGAATTCGTATATATGTATTTCACGTTAATGGAAATTTATATATTTATATATGAAACTATAAATGTAATTTTCAACGTCGTGTTATGGACTTATTATTAAAGACCTTGCATTGAATTATATTCTAATAATATTATATAGTTAAATAAAAAATAATTTAAAAAAAATAAAGAAAATATTTTACGCCATATTTTTCAATTTAAGTTTTAAGAAATTTTTCATATTAGATTATAAATTATAAAATTTTACTATAGAAATGCACTCGATGATATTCCATCGGGCCTAATGCCTTTAAATATAAATAATTTAATTGAATAAATTAGGTGAATTTTTCGCGATTAATTTTTTTTTTCATATTATAAAATAGTCGATATATTTTTTATTACATATACTTTAAATTTTTCAATTCAAGTTTTAATAAATTGTTTGTTCATGTGAATATAAATTAATATGTATACATATTAGTATTTATTTATTAACCAATATCCTGTATCAGATTTCTCTGTAATCCTTCATTATTTGATATTAGTCCCTGTTCTACCAATTATTTCATTTTATATACATACATACGTAGATCTTCCTCTTCTCTTAACAATATTTTCCCTCATGTTGATATATTTTGTTGTTCCTTTTTTTTTTGTTTTAGATACATATTATTTTGTCAATATTTTTAGCATCAAATTTGTATATCTTCTATGTATATTTTATTTTATTTAATTGCTGTAATTTATTTTTAGATTTTTTTTGATATCGTTATAGTGCTATTTATTTTTGTTTTTAAAAAATAAATAATATGATATGGTACGAGTTCAATATCTCGATTTGCCCAATTTTTCGGGTATATGAAGGGACGGGTGAATATCACAATCTATTGGGGAAACATTAAAAGAATTTATATGTTCGGATATCCGTCGTCCCTGAAACTACCCCAATAATAAATAATTAATTCCGCTACAACGAGAAGCCACTTAAACACATTTATGTACTTGCATATCGATTATAGGGAACGAACGACAGGATACGGTCGTAATCGAATTTGATTGCAATATACGAGAAGACCAGAAGCTTTTAAGCTCGTCTACGTCGAACGAACAGATGCTCCAAGATCCGAAATATATTATAAAACAGCCAATGAGATGAGAAGATCGCAGGTGTCACTTTTGTTTTCGCATTTCGAACGATTTCATTCGGTCGCGCATAAATTTCGGCGATAGATACCTAACGCGAAAACAAACGCGCCGCTAAAAGGGTTCAAATCCGAAACGTGTAAATTCGCAAACGCGCAAACAATTCGAACGATAATTTCGGTATGGGAGGGCGAGGGTAAGGGGGGAGGGGTTGGCTGGAAAAGTGCGGGAAATTTATGCGCAGCCGGCAGGCCGCGGGAAAAGCGTCGACGTGCGGAAAATCGCCACGTGCGCGTCGAATGAACCGCGCCGAATTAAATTCAAATACGGAATGTTGCAATAAATAACGCGGAAAGGGTTTGCAGACGGGGATGGGAAGGAGTCGAGGGGGTGGATTCCGAGTAAAAATCAATAAAAAATATTCAATGGATACATACATTGTACATATGTTACAGTCATTGTAAGAAATTGTCATTGAAAAAATGCTCATTTCATGAATTGTGCAAGCCTATTACTTTTTACATAATTACATAACTCCTTTTAGCTTCACTTACGATTACAATTCAGGAAAAAAATTGTCTATTATCCGATCGTTTTCAAACTTTGCCATATTGCTCATTTTGGTCATCAATATATGTATGTACATAAGTAAATGTATCCTCCGCCATTACGATGGAAAAAAAATATCGTTTTAGATGCGTTTAAAATTTGAATTTCTGAAAAGTGCCTGACGTCTATCCAGTTTTTAGTTTTAAACATAGATGGCGGTAGTAAAATAAAATTATTGGTATTTTTATTCAAAATAATATTTTATATACAAATTATAGAAGAGGTATGTTTTTAAAAAACTTTTATTTTATTTTTTCATAAACTGATGAATTTATTTTCATCTTATAAAGTAAACATTGACTGTTTTTAGACTATTTTAAAAGCGTAAATTTAAATATACAGTTACATATATCTGATGTAGCGTGAGACTTACGAGAACCGAGCATGTTGTCGCATTTCTAATTTAATTTTTATTTATTATTTAACTATATAATATAATTCAATGCAAGGTCTTTAATAATATTACTGTAAGTTTAGCTGTCCGTAACAAGACGTTGAAAATTACTTTTATCCTCTAAAAAATATAAATTTCCATTAATATAAAATATATATATATTCCATAAATAAATTAAAAATATCAACAACTTACGTATTTTATATAAAAATTTTATTAATGTATATATTTCAAAATACGAAACTCGAACTCAAAACTAACAAAAAATAAAAGTCAAATTCTACCAACCGCTAAACGCAAGAAAATGTTGTATTATTTGACCAAAATGCAATGCGAAACTGAAACGAAATGTAATTAATGAGTGAGAAGCTGAATCGGCTCGACAGATTTTTTTTATATAAAAAACAATTCATTTAATTTAATTATAAATAAAATCACAAGATGTGGCCTTATCTGCTCTTCTCAGTTCATAAAATAAGCGAAACAATTCATGAAAAATGCATGAAATTGGCAAAAATTTTGACAAATTCATGATATGACCAATGGATCTTGAATTTCGTACAATTTTCCGACTGATAAATTCCTATCGACGAATCAATCAAATCGCCTGATTAAGCCGTTGTACTTTCCATTATTGTCTAAATATCTTTCGGCCTCTTTTGCGTATGAGAAAAGGGGGACGAAAAGGGGGGGGGAGGGGGTACCTGAAAATGAAATTAGTCCGTCCGTCTGTGTCATTTGGGGGGTTTGTTTTCGGGCCGGGTCGGGTCGTCTCGGGCCGATCAAAGAATATAATTTAAGTTAATTTTCCACTCGACGAGACGACGACATTTTTTTAAACGTTCGATAACATCAAAGGGAACCGCTGAAATATGACTAATAACGTTTCGAAATTAAGTAGCAACTTTTCGCCCTCGAGCCACTGTTCAAATTCAATTTTTGAAAAAATACTCCATTTCGATTATGACTCGACCCATGTAACTCTCTTTTTTTATTGCCTATTTTATTTACTCTTCGAATGGAATGCTTCACTTCAAACGTTGCCTCTTCGAGTGGTTGCCGTTTGACTTACATATGTACATATATATGTACACCGCATTGCAAAATCCACAATCTCGACTTTAAAATACCAAAGAAGAGCACTATATGTTATTAACGAAAACGAACATAAATATAATATGTATTTGTTAGTAGTCCAATACTAACCTTTCCAAGCTCCAAATAATACAAAATAAATCCCTAAAAATAATTTATAACACACCCATGTATACTAACTTGAAAAAACTGCATGCCATAAATAATATTCCGTTAGAATATATAGAATATAGAATAATAGATTCTATGACAGAATCACTAATAACCATACTAACACACTTGTGAAGTGTCTCGGTGATTACAACAAAATGTCTATACCCTTCAGGTATAAACACAGATTACCTAAACACAATCTGCTTTAGGTCATCGACTTTAGAGAGTCTTTAGTTAATATTATGTATAAGATGTATTATGAGCATTTATAAGAATTGTGAATAGGTTTTTGAGCTCTTTTTTCTATTATGCTGGACATTAACATTAGAATAATATAATACTAAGATTACAAACAAAATTAAATTAAAATTGTAAAATAGAAAATGATCAGTAAATCAGTAGCTATTAAAATTGATAGAAGATGTATTGTGAACATAATTTAGTAATAATAAAAAGCACTTAAAAATCAAAAATATTTGTCAGTAGTATAAACATACATATTGTCTATTTTACAATTTTAATTTAATTTTGTTGGTAATCATAGTATTATATTATTCTAATGTTAATGAACAGCATAATAGGAAAAAGGGCTCAAAAACCTATTTACAATTATTTTTGTTGATAAGCGTATCTACATATGTATGTATGTATGTAAGTAAAAAATGGAACGGTTAGTTATTTCCAATAAGTGGACAATGCGTTACAGAAATACTTGAATTAATCATCATAGTCGGCGAATGATTATTTCCGATCGAGGTCTAACCAGGGCTCGAACTCCAGTAACATGCATATGTACATACGCAAACCACTGATCTATACTGTTGGCTATCGAATCGTTTCAGCAAAAGTCGAATTTGCATGTTTTCGACGGCTTTCCCAGCCGTACAATGTGTCCGAAGAGTGCCTATTGTGATTTTTCGGAAGGGGTTGAAGGGGGGACGGCTAGGGTAACATGGAAAAACTCGTAAATTTTCATGATAAAAGCTCGCTTCGGACGCGGCACTTTGCACCGTAGAACAATCCCACGCGAACCTTTTCGCATTCAACCACCGTTTCTCAAATACAAAACGAACCCACCTCAGCCCCCCCCCCCCTCTTCATTCTATCGTCCTTCCCAACCATTTGGACGTACTATAAATGTCGTCTATTTCATATTTACAATATTTCCAATAGTCTATTGGCAGGAACTGTAATACGATTCGAAAGGGGACGATTCAGTTCAACTTCGTTTCCTATTCCTTGTATATACATGCATACATATATGTATATAAAATATAATTAATATTCTCTATGAATTTGAATTGAAATTGTCTCTAGACCAAGTCTTCTTAACGTGGAAAGATTTCAGATATTTTTTACCATTTGATCGTAAAGTCATCATGCTATTGAAGTATTGTAACGTTTAATGGGATTAAAATACAATATAAAATCATAAGACACTTTTTATTGAAAATAAATATCTGCGATCACTTTAAAAAAGTTATTTTCATCTCGATGATATGAAAGTTAAGGCACGATTCCTTTAGATATAAACTGTATCGAAGATGTTGCAGTAACCAAGGATGAACTCGTTGGTTTTAAGACAAAATATTGATATAATTGGAGTAGAACTCAATAAGTTCTGGATTCTTGTCTTGTTACCGTCAGGTATGCCATAGGACAAGGGTCTCATCGATAAAATATACTATGCAACCTATGTATGTACATATATGTATGTTTTAAACCAAATCCCAAATATTTCAATTGGGATTATCAAAATCAGTAACAAATGATGACAAAAATTAGAATTAATTATTTTGTCCAACATGATATGTCAAATATCACACCACATTTTAATGAAAATATCTATGTAATATATAAACTTTGAAAGAAACTTTGTATGTAACTATGTATGTAAGATTTAATGTAAGGTTTGGATCGTAGGATCCGTGACGTCATCGAAAAAATTCGCCTAGACGGCAAATGCTCAGGGGGGCGCAGAGCGCGTAGCTTTAGACGGCAAAGGTTCAGGGGGGGTGCAAAAGGCGTAGCCCTAGACGGCGAAGGTTCAGGGGGGCGTAGGAGGCGTAGCTCTAGACGGCAAAGGTTCAGGGGGGTGCAGAGGGCGTAGCCCTAGATGGCAAAGGTTCAGGGGGGGCAGGGGAGCGCAGGGGGTATAGCCCTAGACGGCAAATGTTCAGGGGGGCGCAGAAGGCATAGCCCTAGATGGCAAAGGTTCACGGGGCGCATGGGGCGTACATATATTTTTTTATAAGAGACTTACTATATATGTTTGTTTGTTCGTGACAGCCAATTTAATAAAAAAAACAAATGAGTATTCAAATAAATTTATATAAAATAAAACTATTAAAATAAAGTTAATAAAATGTTAACTATTAGATTATTCATGTTTAAGCGGTTTATATTACAAATGCCGAGCGAAGCCGGGTAATACAGCTAGTTTAATATAAATGCAAAGTAAGTATTTATTATTATTATTATTTATTGTTATTATTATTTAATATTATTATTATTATTAAATACTAGTATTTTTATCCGGCTTTGCTCGGTATTTGTAAAATAAACCGCTTAAACATAAATAGTCTAATAGTAAACATTATATTAAATTCATTTGAATAGTTTTGTTTTATATAATTTATTTTATATTTTAATATAAACCGCAAAAACATGTCCAATCTAAATAGTAAACATTTGATTACATTTATTTGAATAGTTTGATTTGATTTAAATTTATTTGAATAGTTTGATTTCATTTAAATTGATTTGAATAGTTTGATTTTATTTTAATTTATTTAAATATTCATTTGTTTTTTATTACCTTGAACGTCAAGAATCTACGACCCAAACAAACATACATACATACATATAAAGTCTCTTTCTCTTTATATGTATATTAGATACTACATATATGTTTTAATTTTGATTACTGAATTTCAATATAACTGGTTTACTGCATGATAATGTTTTGTGCATTTGAACATCTATTTATACTACGACTAGCACCCGTCTAGCTAAAAAAGGTCCATAGACCGAAATAGGTGTAATATTCCCTCTCTTAATGTTCTAGATTTAAATAAATGTTCACTCCATGCGACCTATCCAACTCAAAACTTCATCTTTTTCGCGTTACGTTTCCAAATAATTGAAAAATCTTATATATAAAACCTGATTGGTTTTGGATTGTGATTAGTAAACTGGATTGGTTTCTGATTGGCTATCTTCAAAGTCGTTTCTGATTGGCTGAATTGGTCAAAGACGTTTGTGATTGGTTGGTCGTTAAATAATATTAATTATTTTTCGATTCAAATAAATTTAATAAAAAAAAAACAAATGAAGATTTATTCATTTAATTTCCATTAACTGAGCGGAGCCGGGTAGCACCATTAGTGTAGTATATAAAAAATTACACACATGCATACGTATTTTATTTTGCACACATTCAGCGTCTGCGAAATATGACTGTATGGCACAATGCTACCCTATGCGTGGTATGTATGTAAGTAATTAGCTTTCATTTTATTATTCAATATTAACTTTTCAATGAATGTAAGTTTCAGTTTAAACTAGTCGGAGCATTTAAATATCCACAGTAAGTTTTTCAATTCGGATCGGTTGAATCATCTCAAATTGACCGGCTGGTCTCGGGAGAGTTATTTTCCGGTCGGTGTAGTTTGTAGTGAATCTTTCGTTGGCGAAAGAGAAGAGACTCGCTCGAAAAGAGACAAAACGAGCCATAAAAGAGCGGCAGGGCTGGGACTTGATAAATGAGCACTGGTGTCAGTGCAAGCCTATTCGAGGACCTACAACTCAACCGAAGCACTTGTTTTATTAGCATTTAAACGTGTTAAAGGAGAACGCTCCTAACACTACTTCACTTCACTTCGCTTCGCTTAAAACGGAGAATTTTCACGGCGAAACATTTATGTACAATCCCGAACAAACGAAATACACGAAAACACTCCTGTCAGAATCTCGCTGTGCCATCGTCAAGTCTTCTAAGTAATATGTAGGTGAAATTTTGCGATCCTGACTAAATTTGACCTCGAAATTTTGACTGATTCAAACTCAAAATCGATCACTGATCATGCTTCAATATAAAGAAAAATCGCATTTGAGGTGTATCTAATATATCATTTGGAAAGAGACTTTGTATATATATATATGTATGTATGAAATATGTATGTATCCTTCGATCGTAGAAATCCGTGACGTCATCGAACAAATAATTCGCTTTTTTGCGATTCAAAGTTCCCGGGGGCGTAGGCGCTGAGGGCGAAGCCCTAGGGGGTGCAGATGCCGAAGATGGAGCCCAAGGGGGCGCAGATACCGGGGGTGTACATATAATTTTTTATAACAGACTTACTATATATGTTTGTTTATTTGTGACAGTCAATTTATTAAAAAAAAAAAATGAGTATTCAAATAAATTTAATAAAATGTTTACTATTATTAGTCATTTAATTTTATCAGATTAGTCATGTTTAAGCGGTTTATATTACAAATGCCGAGAGAAGCCGGGTAATACAGTTAGTTTCGTATAAAATTACTATTGTAACACTACGCCTTTCTCACCGTGCTTTCTAAAGGTTAGGTTGGCAGTTAGTCCGTAATCAGCTCTTGAATATATTAATAAATCATTATTTTCAAACCGCTCGTCTGCAATTCTTTATTCGTGCAAGCACAGAAGTGATCTCTTCTTCATTAGACTTTCATCGAAGACGGTCAAGCTCATGTTTTACGTCTCAGACGTCTCTTGGCACCAGACCTTCAAGGGACAGTCGTGTCTCTTCCTGCATTCCGAGAGCCGATTGGTCCACATGCAGTTAAGCCTCAGTAGTAACTGTACAGTTGATGGAGCTCTCATCCTCTTTATACGCAGCTGTTTACGGAACAGCCAGAAGCCGTCTACGTAGAGGAAGGACTTCTCCAGCTTTTCTCCCGCCAGCTCATACAGCTGGCCCCGATTCTGTACCTGTACGCCTGTGCCTGTATACATTTCCTCGCATAAAGGTGTTCATCACACTATACATACATATTTATTTTAGGGTGAAAATTTTTATGTTATTTTTTCTGAATTTCCCCATGATACAAAACTACTTTTCCTACGAAAAGTTGTTAGCAAATTCCCAACCGCAATGTACTAAGAGACATGCTAAAATTGTGACGCTCTAATGAATGAACTCCTTTGGTCAAATTCGTCCTGCAAGTGAGTGATTTTAATTTGCTTCGCAAATGAATGCAGGCAAGCAGGATCGTTAAGATTAAAATTCAAAGGAAGAGAACGGTTAAAAGGGCGACGCAAACACAAAAGCTGGTCATTAAGGGCGAAACTTGAATGGTAGAAAGCACTCAGTTGAACGTACACAGTAGTTAGTTGCAGCGAGGAACTATGTACATATTATGCATAGCAATCACTATTCATTTACTATTCATGTATATATAATTTATTTATTTATATATGTAAAAAATACCTTGACAGCTAATTTATCTAATTTTCACAAATAATAATAATATATACCTATGTATACATTAGGCCAGAGAAAAAAATTGGATTTTAATCAATGCACGTATTGAAAAACTTTCATCGTATCAAGGGAACGTTCAATTAAAATGTCCTGTGCCTCCAACCAATCGATTTATCTCGACAAAAATTAAAAATCTAGCTTTTTGGAGAAAAGTTTTGATTATTTTACTATTGCAACAAAAATATATAACCAATATTCACCTATTGAAGTTTATTTGGGTCGGTTAAGAAAAGTTTTGACTGACTTACGAGAAGTCAAAGTCGCCGTTCCGCTCAAAAGTCCCCCGCAAAAGTTCCCAAACAAAGTGCGCCGCACTCGCAATAGGAAGCGCCATTTTCAGAAAATCGTCATTTTTTACATGTTCCCATAATTATTTACGAAATAAAAGTCGGCGAGAGCTTCTTTGAGTGTTTGTCTTTAATTTGGATAAAAAATCCAAAAGAAATAATAATTTTTTGAAATGTAAGGAGGCCAAAATGACCTGCTATGACGTCAAACATGACATTTTGCGTCAAGAAACGTCATTTTGGCCTCCTTATATTTCATAAAGTTCATGATTTTTTTTAGTATTCTTTGTATTCAAATTAAAGATATAAACCCCAGGAAGATTTCATTGACTATTATTTTCAAGATAATTACGGAAACATGAAAAAAATGACAATTTTCTGAAAATAGCGCTTCCGAATACGCACAGTGCGTCGCACTTTGTATTGGGATTTTTGAGTGAAACGGCGACTTTGAACTCTTGATTATCAGTTAAAACTTATCATAATCGACCTAAAAAACTTCAATAGCTGAACAGACGTTCGCCTTTTTTTTAAATACTTTAAAAATCCAAATTGTTCTTGAGAAAGTGATTTATGAAAATAGCCTATTTTTTATAAATTTTTGTTAAGATAAATGGATTGGTTGAAGACACAGGACATTGTTTAAAATCAATGAATTTTTTCATTTAACGTTTCCTTGATACAACGAAAGTTTTCCACTAGGTTCATCGATGAAGATCCAATATTCGCGTTTTTCGCTCCGGTCTACTATACATTGTATGTACATGAAAAATGGTTTTGAACAAAAAAAGTAATCATGTGAAAAGGAAAGCGTAATAAAAATGGTATAACCTTTGAAACTATAGTGGGTAATCGCATGTGATAAATTGAGCATCACAAACGAGCGCAGAAAACTCATTCAAAGCTTTCATTCAAATGTTAATTAAAACATGCGCTTTTGAAAGCTCGCCCAGGAAGGACTAGAACAAATGTATTATATTTCACATTTCAAGTTTCGTTTGTCACTTGACTGGTAACTTTATATTTATCAGTTAAGCCTACATTTACATGTTTGTATGTAAACTGGGAGATAAATTTGTTATTTTCAAATTTTGCGTTAAATAGGTTTTTTTAAAGTCGGAACACATTTCTATAGAATATTGGGATCAAAATGGGTACTAAGAAAAATTTCCTCAAAAATCTTTAATGCTTGTTTTCAAGAATGAAAAAATTGAAAAGAATGCACGTTTTGTAAATAGTGTAACTTACATATGTATCGAAAAAATAAAAAAATATATATATTTTGAAACTAAATATTTGAAGTGGGGTGTATACCAACTATTAATTCTTTGTTCGCATATTGTACTCACCGATATAATCGGAAAACGTTTACGGTTAAAATATTCGATTGTCTGTATTATATAATATATTCCACTGTGTATCGTATCGTTCTATTTCAAAATTGAATGTCTATCTGAATATTGGGACAGTGCAATCAGTGTCTGTGACAAAGCAGACATGCTACGTGTATTTTAAAAATGACAAAGGCACAAAGCCTTCAAAAGCACCCACCGCAATAAATAAACAAGTGTATGCTTGTGAACGCATAAAAAAAAACAATGATGTTCTATGAAACTATGTATGTTTATGATAAGAAATAAAATACATACAATGATATTTTCTGCTAAATAATTTGATATGTGCTATAAAAGTATGCATACATCGCTTATGTTACAATGAAAATAATAAAATTTTGAAATTAATATTTATTTTTTTCCGCAAACCACTGTGTATTATTGTGTCCGTTGATAGCTCAACGTACGGTTTGAAAAACATTTTTTTAAACGAGTATTTGATTATTTCTATTAAGAACTGTATTTTCTTATGGAATACTTTACAAGTCTAACCTTTGAAATTTGATTAGATTTTGTTCAAAGAAGTGTCACTTGCGTAATGTGTATTTTATAATAAAATACACGGTAAATTTTTACTTTATTTGCAAATAAATGTACATAGAAATAATAGTTGAAAATTTGTTTTAATTAATTTGTGGCCTGTATTAAATTGGTGAGTAGCTTTAAATGCTTTTGATCAGTTTTTATGATCTTGATATATTGATTGATTGGTCAGTTGATTCATAATTTGGCATATGGATTTCTATCATACATACTTTTGACGCATTATAAAATGATTTTTTAATTTTATAGAAGGGACATTCTGATTAAATAACTGGACTGAACAAATTTACATAATATAGTTAATAGTTAAATATTTATGTTATTGACATATATGTACATACATATCTACGTATATATTCCTACGTATATAAATTGACTGTACATATATGTTACAGTTGAAGTGTATCTTCCAGTTGTAATATATTTTGAAAAAATTGAAATATATTCCATCTAACCTGGTACTTTTTGAATTGAAGTTTATTTTCAATTGTAATATATTTTGACTAGTTGGATATATTCCGTATAATTCACGCTAGTTGATTCATATGGCGAATTACATCCCAACTGGTCAAAATATATGACAACTGAAAATACAGTTCAATTATAAGTTAGTACCAGGTAGGATAGAGAGGTCAGGTTTTCGTGAAAACGTCACTCGACTAGTAAATTGAGTTAGAAAGTTACATTTTTGTTTTGAGCACCTTTTTAGAGTTATCGTAATACCATTATTCGTCATTATAAATATTTACGCATTATTTAATTCTAAAGCATTCGTAAAAACATCAGAGCTGTCAAAACTTAACTGTTATATTACAACTGGCACACATTGTTTAAAGTGTATTTGAGCTTGAAGAGTTATAATTTTCTAGTTGATTTGTATTCGAATATGAATGAAAAACCAAAACACCAGTTGGAATATAATACAACTTAAATACACTTCGACTGTAACATACATATATAGTAATTTATGGCTGGTACTTCAAATACATACATATGCATGTAGGTACAAATAGGCTTAGTATTATGTATTATTTTTGCAAGGGATATAATTGCAATATTTTCAAGCTATAAAAATAAAATAAGAGGCATTGATACGCTAGATACATGTCAAAAACATTCACGGTATTTTTTCGGGATTATTTTATGTACGTATTTATACGCGAACGTACAAAATACCCCTTAAATATACATATACGTGGCGTATCTCTTTCCGTATTTATTTATGTTTTTATTTTTTATATAAAACAAACACACGTCTAAATTTGCGTTTGATGTACAAATTGACTGTGCGCTCGCATGGCGCTTTCAAACGTTTCAAAAACAGGTCTAAGCACGTAAAGCCGAGACTTAAAACATTTTTTAAAAAGTCCGCAATAAAAACATTTTCAATTTTGGCCGATTTTTTTTTCATTTTAAGTGCATTAAATTGTGGCTTATTCAATTCGTTGAATCGATTTTTTTCCGCAATGCCGATGCTTCATCCTTCAACTTTCGGAAGTAAATATACAACTGAAACGTTCAGTCTTACCGTAGAATTATTTTATAATAAAGAAATCGGCAGATTTCCTTCAAATAAGGGTCCCAGAGTTAAAAAGTAGGAAACGTTCCTGCGCACCTTGGTCTTATTATAAATAAATACATGAATCATAAACGAGAAATACAAAAAAAGATAATCTAGTCGCTATAAGATAAACACTGACTTCATCTGATTCAGTATATAAACCGTGCCGAGGTACGAGAGTCATTCAGAACATCAGACCCCTACAGTATAGTTAATAAATGCTAAAATTCAGAATAGATACTAATAGATGTTAAATTCGTAAAATGTGCGAATAGATGCTAAAATAATAAACAAAAGTGAAATTTGCATAAAATTAATAAAATTAATAGACAATTTAGAAGGGTCTTCCTATCCCTTTGCCAATTTATTATGTGAAGAAATTGAGGGGATAAAACAGAGCTTGCAGTTTACCATAGACGATGCTTTTCCTGTCGAAACCAAGCAACTGCTTTTGTCTACTTCTGTAAATAGTAGACAAAAGTGTGGATGCTGAAAGGTATTTTAGGAAATACAATATAATTGTTATCGACCGTCCGCAAATCTCTAAAAATAATCTGTAGAAATATGCTCCATGTTGAGTTTTAATAAATTTCAATTGGTATTATATTTTTATATTCATATTTTTTGTCTTTGTATTTATATTCATGTTTTTTTCATTGAATTTTAATTCCAAAACATTTTTGAATTTTTCTATTATTTTTTAATTGTTGTGTTGTCTTTAAATTGTATATACATACTTTAAATTAAATTGAAATAAATCGAAATTTTTTATTATTTAAAATTAAACTCTTCATGAAAATAGATGCTAAAAATGAAAATTTGTAATGCCCTAAAACGCTAAAATGCAAAATGAAAATGCTAAAATTGACAAAAATAGATGCCCAGAATACATGTCTCTAAGTATAGTCAATAGATTGATTCAACCATCATGAGCATAAGCACTGGAAAGTGAGTGTAGTCAATTATAAACAGTTTTAATCGTCTCTTAAGTTAATCGTTCCAATAGTTGAGTGTTCTTCGAATACATTAGTGTTGATTAAAACTGTTGAAGAATCTCTTTTATTCAGGACTTAAAACTTATAAAAATATATTGATTGAGACGTGGACTGAATCGTCATCATCTTAATCACCATTTTTAATAAAAATACAAACAATCCCTGGAATGTGAAAATATATATATAGTATATGTATATAAGGAAACGAAATCAAATAATGTGATGAAAGAGCTTTAGTGTGAGTCTCATCTATAGCTAAATGCTGGGTAACTATTAAAACCATTTCATCACTTGTTAAATTGTTATTATAATGAAATAATATGTGTTTAGAGCACTCCACGGCACTGCACTAGAGGTTTTATTTCTATATTCGTATGTATGTATGTGTGCTATAGAGAGAACAATATTTACATAATGGACATCAAGCGCGCACCGAGCTGAGAATATGAGCTCGTAAAACGTATCCACCTGCTGGGATTGCTGGGATTCTTGGGGTTGAAAACACCCCCACACCTCCCCTAAGAGAATCAGTCAACAATACCACACATTTTTCTCGTGCTGTGAGGAAAAATCCAATAATACTTTGCACACTATCTTCCATTCACGCGAACAATTTCATTTCTTCACTCGGTTATACATATACATACATATGTATGTATGTAAGTATGTATGTTTATGTACACTATTTTTGAGGTACACTAAAAATCGATATTAGACCGAGATTATTTCTCACATTATAATAATATTTTTATCATTGAATATGTATATTAAGAATGACGCTTTCAAACAATAGTAATTGGTTTTTGAGCCTTTTTCCTATTATGCTCTATATACGTATAATACTTAAATAAATTAAAATAAGACAATATTATAAATTTTAACAAGAAAAAAATAGTAAAAAATTTTTTTTTAAAAAACTAGCCTCTTCCATATTTTGTTTATAAAATTACAATATATAAAATATAAAAAATAAATTTTATTTTATTTTTACATATATACCAAGAAGGCTTGGCAGGAAGACTACAATGCGCCTTCCTGGACAATTAATTCTAAACAATGCAGCATTTTATTATTACATAAATCACTGTATTTCCAGAAGCTGAAGAACACGAAATAATAATTAATTACAGAATTAATCCATTGAGACATAATATGGATTTAGATTTTGTTCATAATTTTTACAAATTATACACACAATAAATACAGAAGATTTGTGACAACAGGAAAGTTGATTTTTTGCCAATTTTGAGGAACCGTTTCAACAATGAACAGATAAAATTGGCAAACTCTGATAAGTAACGATCGATTTGAAGTCATAAATACACCCAAATTTAACCAGCAGTATGGCGGATCGAACCCACTGATCACTTGGTGCTAAGCATACACCCTACCATTAAGCCACATTGCTGGCTAATGTATAACAAAAAATACTTAATGTACTAAAATATAAAAAATAATTATAAAAAAATAAAAAGGCAATTTAAACAATATTTCAATAACAAATGTACGACAATATAAACTATAAATATATAAAATGTGTGGGATTTTATGGTTAGGATTTCAATTATTGGGATTTCAATCAAAATTATTATCCCGGCTTAAACTAATGTAATTAAATATATTACTAAGAGACTTGGGCCACGTAAGTACGTATGTAATGATAAAAAACGATCGGATAAGAGATACAAATGACCACTAACAAGAAAGCCATGTGAAACGTAAAGGAGGTATGTAAAAAGGAGCAAAATGACAAAGTTTGAAAACGATCGGAAGAACCCAAATTTTGTCAGAAGAAAAAATCGAAAGTGAAGTAAGAAGAGGCTAGTAATAAAAATAATGAGTGAATAAAATACGACAATTTCATGTATGTATGTAATACGATGTTCATAAACTGCATTATTCTGTCGATCTCATCAAATACACACGCATATAACGATGAAAATGACTTTTATGTTAATAAGGTAAAATGAATTGAAAAAGCCTCGCTTTTATAATAGAGTAAATATCCAAAAATGAAGTATGTTTTTGTGCGGGTATCATATTGGGGTATTTTATTTGAGTAACGGGTTCTGTATGTATGATGGGTTAGATATCATCCTGTCGAATTTTCATCCGAGCCGAAGGACCCGTCATCAATTGGTGACAGGCTTCGACGACCGGCTTATATTTCACCGATAAGAAGTTTCCAATTCAAATTCTAAATCATCGAGGATCGCCGGTCTCTCTGAGATAGACTTCATAAATTTCCACCTTATCATACAAAGCCGTCAGTAGTCCAAATATATGTATGCGAGCGAAAGGTCGACGAAAGCCCTCCCTTTAAAATCGATTCCACTATTTTATTATTACATATCTTCTTCTCAAACGGTCCTAAGCTTTTCCGAAACGGATTGAAACGCAGGGGACGAATATTAATTCGCCAAATTCGTGAAAGGCGTGAAATTTCAATCGTACTGGAATTTCAATCACAAATTACATACTTTGTCGGATATTGATTTTTAAATTGTTTTCAACTTTTTTTCAAGCTAGAGCCGAATTCGAAATTCAAAAGAATGGCGAAGATATTATTAAATATTATTTTTTTATAACACACACACACAATAACTATGTAGATTTACACGGTAAATACGTTCCTTGAAAAATCTCGTTTTTCTTTAGATCATTTAGTCATCATAATGTTAACATTTAAAATTAATTAAAAAATACTAAAGAAGTATAGTTTTTAAAAATATGCTACAAACAGACCAAATAAGACATAGGCTAGGTTTGTGAAGTAATTTTCTAGAAGAGGGAAAAGGAAAATAAGGGGGAGAGAGAGAGGGGGTAGAGGAGATAAAAAGGTTCGTTTTCCATTTTCATGCAGTGTTTCAGCATTAAAATATTTTGTAGTCCGTAAAGAAGTTTAATTTCAAAAATATTTTACAGAATAATTGATCGTTGAGATACATTTTTTATAAAATTATTGTAGTTTTTTTTAAGTCGTTTCGTAAACATATATGAAAATGCTTCATATTTGTTATTTTAAAGGTCCTAAATTTTCCACATATTATTATTTTCCAATTTAAATATGTTTCTCAATGAAAACATTATTAAATTGTACTCAAATTGTTTTCTTTTGCAGAATTAAAAAAATTTTACTTTAACCGTAAATGAGCACAATTATTTTTTTTGTCAAATATACATAAATGTATATAGATAAATGTTTCAGCACATTAAAGTGGTTAAAATTTGGAATAGTCTTCCTAACAGTCTAATAATTTCTGAAAATCTTAATTATTTTTAAAATCAAGCTATGTATATGTCTTTCTTAGACTTAAAGGACATTTATAATTCTTCTTTTTCTATATCTTCATTTGATTCTATAATATATTTTAGTTATCTTTTTAGTGTTTCGTTTTTTTATCTCCGTGTATTTTCTTTTATTTCTTTGTATTATTTACTTTTTCCTATCTTATTTTTATTTTCATTTTGTTTTTTTATCCTGAAATGTTTCATTTCTATTTTTTTTCTCATTTAATGTATATATGTATATCTAATCCCTCGGGTCTCTCGGGTCTCTTTTTATTTATTTAACATACTTTCTTAAGTATGTTAAATAAATAAATAAAACATTTATATACATGTATAAATGTTAAAGTCGATTTAGTAGACAGAAAAGATAATTTTAATTATTTATTAATTTTTACTTATTGATTGTTAATTTTTAATTAATGTAAATAAAAATGAGCCATTTATTTATGGACATATGTTTACTATAAAATCAAATTCAAACTACATATGCACAAAACATATACATATGTATATTGTCAATTCAGGAAAAATCAGAAATCATTCATTTTCTGTGATTTTAATTGAAAAAAAAGTACTGCTGAAGCTCGTTGCGTAAAATAAAATTTCTCTTACTTGTAAAATGAGCGTTTTTTAATATTGTTGAGTGTGCAAAATCCGACACTTCTCCTCTAATGTACGCAAATACAAAATTAATTGACTTTTAAGGTGTAACGTTGAAAACGTCCGACATGCAGCGTGGTAAAGCGAAAATCTTACATAAAATGAATTGAAAAGCGTGGTAGTGTAATTAAATTCGTCCAGGCCAAAAGTGCAGTTGGAAAATGCAAGCGGTGCATTTGAAATGGCCGAGAAAACTCTTAAATTCCTCAGATTTACGATGTGAGCTTAAAAGCCACTCACACTGCGGAAAACGAGTGGTAGTTGAGCGTGAACTGGCGGCTATTACTTTCAAATATCTCAAGAAAAAAAACCCACACGGGGTTATTCTAATGCGTTAAGAAAATTCATAATGGAAACATCCCTTAACGAAATCTGTTCAATGCTAGTTTAGAAATAAGCTCTGGTATTTAAAGTGACATGTTGGAGAGATTTGCATGATAACTAAATTGAATTTATTTGACGTATTTATTAAAACACGAATGTTGTGCCCGTGGGCATGATTCACGAATTAAAACAATGTTATATATAAATATAAAGTAACGTAATTTATAGGGATGTAGTAATAGTAAAATGTTAAGTGCGCGCATTACACGCTCGCCGATCCAACCAGTTCAATTAATGAATGTGAGTGTGTGTTTCATGGATGTCTGTATGTGTGTACGCTCCCGCGCAGCGCATCTAACGCTAACGTCACCCGTACCAAGTCAGTTTCTCAGTATCAGGAGCACATGTCATACACTCCACCCCCACTTCCCTATAGCGGATGCTTAAAATGCCCCCATTGGTCAGGATGTATCGTCGTTGCTCTAATTGGTCTTAAGTTTTAGTGCACGTGGACCACTTCACGCTGATTGGTTGTGCACCTCGTTCGCGTGTATTTATTTTATTAAATATCTCTAGGCACAACAAATGTACATTTGTTTACTCCTGGCATTCTAAAATTTGTTTTTTTGTTGAATCTCCATACTTGTCGACGCACCCGCCACATACTTACATACATAAATATGTACATCGCGTCCGTTTTTACATACCTCCTTTACGTTTCACTTACGACTACAATTCAGGAAAAAATTTGCCTCTTATCCGATCGCTTTCATACTTTGCCATATTGCTCATTTTGGTCATCAATGTAAGTAAATGGATCCTCCGCCATTACGATGGTGCAAAAATATCGTGTAAGACGCGTTTGAAATTTGAATTTCTGAAAAGTGACTGACATTTATCCAGTTTTTAGTTTTGAACATAAATCATAGAAGAGGTATGTTTTTAAAAAACTTTTTTTTATTATATATACTATTGCATTTTATGCATGTATGTACATATGTATGTATGTAGGTACATTTGTAATAGAAATAACAAAGGTAAAATTGTTTTAAAGTTTACCAATTTATTTGATTCCATTGTTGGAACCTTCCTTCGGTAAAATTGACTCATATATTTATTAATGATCAACATTTTCTAATTGTGATTTGAATTGATACATGTTTGGCAATAATTATAGTCCACCTGACACGGCACTATGGTAAAAATGAAATACAGTATTTGAAGACTTACATATGTTTGTAGTATATATGATAGAGGTGTAATTTAAAAATGATTTTCCTTTTCAAACTATTATACGTATATTGTGAAAGCTTTTCGCAATCTACTCAATGGTATATTAGATCGCATCATGAAAGTGTAATATGTACGGAGGCAAAAAGAGAGGATCAGTCGGTTCTGAAATCTCTCCGTGGCACTTTTAATATACACGTTAACGCCATTTTCAGTATTGCAAAGCATTCTATTCATCGGTCGGGGATCGTTCGCAATAAAAGGTCTGCGGAATTGGAACATTCGAGGCGCCTTTGTGGTCGCTTTTCATTAATAATACATGTCCGTAAGCGAGACCATCGATCAACTCTTACCCACATATACATATCATATACGTATGTATATTTATATGCATGTATGTATGTACATACATATAATATGTATAAAGGGAGAAGATCGAAACACCGGACCAGACCCGGCGGGAAAAAGTCATCGCGTTCGGAAAATGTATCGTTGTGCGTTGGGCCGCTTTTCTTTTCCGCGATGGGAAAATTTTCGCTTATGTGAACATTTTCAGAATGAAACGAACGTAAAAGGGGCGGAGTATTACGCCGGGGTTAATATAGTTAAGCGCCCCTTACAAAATGATCTCGAGGAGCAAGTTTACATAAAAGGGAAGAAGGATGGATTCTTTTTATGATGGAAGAGACGTGCGCTCCTCAGACGACGACGACGACGACAACGGGGATCACAAACTGACGGTTTCTTCTCTTTCTAATTTTAATAAAACGGTCCCTGTTGCCATGTGCTCATTGTTCATATTATTTTATTTTATTTAAACATAAAAAAAAACAGTACAGTGAGACAAAAAAAAATACAAATATAAATGAAAATATTACATATAGTCCATGTATGCACAGTGAGCAACACATATATTATTTAATACTAGTGTTCTATCTGATGAAATATCATCACATGTGTGTTGGCATATGGAGTTATTAAATAAATAAATTAAAAGAAAAGTGTCGGTCCTGTCTTTGATCCGGGTCTACGTGACGAGCTAGAATGTTAAATTACAGGAAACACAAATATCGGAAGGCAAAGATCGAAAATCGAAAGATCCTAAGTCGAAAGATCAAAAAAAAGGTGCATGGTAAACGGTACATACTCACTTAATTTGCGCGAGCAGGATACAACAGGAACAAGAGGAACAGGCTTTTCCTCCCGTATTAATGTGCGCGCGCAGAATACGGGAGGAAAAGCCTGTTCCTCTTGTTCCTGTTGTATCCTGCTCGCGCAAATTAAGTAAGTATGTACCGTTTACCATGCACCCTTTTTTTTATCTTTCGACTTAAGATCTTTCGATTTTCGATCTTTGCCTTCCGATATTTGTGTTTTCTGTAATTTAACATTCTGGCTCGTCACGGAGACCGCTTTGGATCCGCATGCTGCAAATTTTTTTCACATGCTTTTTAGATATATTACATTTAATATTTATATGTAATTGTTTAATATGAAAAAAATGGTAAAAACTACACATAGAAACAATATAAAATAATACATATAAACAATAGAAAAATTAATTAATTAAATAAATTTTCAATATATGGCGCTAAATGCTCACAGATTAATTTGCCTAGAGGAAACATTGGTAGCAAACTGTATATATAAAAGTTTTTTTTCTTACGTAAATATATTCATATATTATATTCGAACATTTTGTCGGCAGTAGTTTAGCTGTGACCTATATATATATATATATATGACTATTATAATACGGCGAGCGTTATCGCAGATACACACACACAGGCAGAATAGTGATATTATTTTGTTTCTTTTGTGTTATATTTTTGACAATAGGATTTCTTGTAATTCCACAATGGTCCAAACTTTAAAAAATAAAAAATAAAAATTAAATATATGATAATTAAAATAGCTGATCCGTGGTTTGAAAAAGTGATAAAAATGGTGTGAGTTTTCACTTAGAGTGTGTACTATTTTAATAACAAAATAATACTAGATTCGTATATACCTACATAGACATATATAGGAATACATATGTAGATAATGGAAAACATGCATATATTACATATGTTACAGTGAAACTTTTAATGTCAGTGAAATTATAATTTCACTGACTTTAGCAGTGAGTCCTGATATAAAAATATATTTACAAATTCACTTCTCAATGTCAGTAAATTTGTAATTCGAATTACAACGTACTATCAACCATAACAACATAATCTTAAATAAATAAAACCAATTCTAACTTAACCTAATCTAACCTTACCATAAATCAATAAAACAAATCCTAACTTAACCTAATCTAACCTAACCATAAATAAATAAAACCAAT
The DNA here is from genome assembly GCF_051622035.1 of Arctopsyche grandis. NCBI lineage: Eukaryota > Metazoa > Arthropoda > Insecta > Trichoptera > Hydropsychidae > Arctopsyche > Arctopsyche grandis. Next base: position 38,172,208 of record NC_135356.1, read on the forward strand.
CCTAACTTAACGTAACCTAACCTAACCTTAAATAAATAAGTTTTGGCTGCTAAGATAAATAAAACCAACCCTAACTTAACCTAAACTAACTATCCTTAAATAAATAAAACCAACTCTAACTCAACCTAACCTAACCTTAAATAAATAAGTGTTGGCTGCTAAGATATTATACGAATCCAGTCCCTCACATGCGGCATCATGAAAAGGTAAATTAAATACGTATGTGGGTTTACTTATTTTGTTTAGTATATATGTATGTATCTTCGATAAGAATGACTTAACTCGTAATACCTTCATGTGTAGGTACATATAAATACAAAACAAAGCAAAAGTAAATTTGAAAATTTAATGAAAAATCGCAACTTGGCTAAACTAGTTAATGAATCCACGACGACATTATTCGGCAATTCAACTGCTATACAATAGCCAAAATGTATTGTATAAATCCGTTGATCAAAAACGTTCGGAGCAAATTCTAACTAGTCAAAAGCAGTGACCGAGTTACGATGAAGTTCCCTCAGTGGTAACTTCATGACCGTATCACAGACACCTCAAAACTAAGTTTTCCCTACAGTTGTACTGTAATTTACCAATGTAAATTTTCGCATAAACTTGTACACGACGATGAAAAGGACCTGATTGTACAATAGATCGGAGCAAAAAATGCTAATTTTAAATTTTACATAAAAAATTCAACTCAATTCATTCAACCAATAGTTTTGCCTCAACGGAAATAGTGAAAATATTCATTTATTTAAACGAATCTTTTTGAAAACGTCTTTTTTGGCTGCTTATATTTCATTAGCCCGCAGGGTGGCTCGGTGGATGCGTTTATGTTAAGCACCGAGAGGTTATCGGGTACGATCCCGTGCTAATCTTTAATACTGCTGGTCAGAGTTAAATATTTGTAACTCCAAGTCGATCGTTTCCTATCAAAGTTTGCAAAATTTATCTAAATTCATTGTTCAAACGGTCGATCAAATTGGAAAAAAACCTGCCTACCTGCTGTGTCACCAATATCTGAATTTGATTTATATACAACTAGCTAAAACCCGGCATACGGTGCAATGCCAAAATAAAGCATGCAATTCCCGTTCCCTTTTCAAGTGATAGTTCAAGTGACTAACGTCTCTTCAAAGCCGTGTCGTCATAAACCAACTGATAACGTGGTTACCAACGAACACATTTCCTTGACTACACAATGGCACATCAAACTTTCGTGTCGGTAAAATTTTAATTACGAATAGTATTATTAAGAGGTTTTTTCCCGTTTTTTTTTTAACACAGTAAGCTTCCCAGACATGCATACAACAAATCCTAAAAGTTCCATCGTAATCGCTTGAGTGGCTTAGGAGCCAATACGAAACAGACAAATAGACATTCAATTTTATATATAAATATATATATATATATATATATATATATATATATATATATATATATATATATATATATATATATATATATATATATATATATATATATATATATATATATATATATATATATATATATATATATATATATATATATATAGATAAGTAAAAAACTTAGTACGACTCTAAATCCATAAACGTCTCTATAGATTTTTTAATTAATTAATTCTTAATTTCGTGTTCTTCAGCATATCGAAATTCAGCGATTTATATAATAAAAAATGCTGCAATGCTTGTAATTGGCTAGGAAGGCGCATTGGGGTTTACCTGTTAGGCCTTCTATGTAAAAATAAAATAAAATTTGTATACTTTTTCGGCATTTTTTGTATTTAAAATAAAGATAAATACCCTCAACAATTTTTTTGTACTCAAAATAATGACAGAAACGTGAAAAAAATGAAAAATAAAATATGCATCGTAATTTTTGTCGATGTTGAAGTTGAAGTGTATCCTCCAGTTGTAATATAGTTATATGTAATATTATATGTTCCAACTAATCTCGTACCAACTACCTTTATAGTTGAAGTGTATTTTCAGTTGTAACATATTTTGACTAGTTGGAATATATTCCGTCTAACCCATGTAAGTTAATTAATATGGCGAATTATGTACATTCCAACTAGTCCAGATATATTACAACTGAAAATACACTTCAACTATATGTAAGTTAGTATCAGGTTACATGGAGAAGTTAGGTTAAAAAGGTCACTCGATTAGTAAATTGAGTTGGAAAGTCACATGTTTGTTTTCAACACATTCTTAGAGTTATCGTAATACCGTACTCGTTACATTTATTTGTAATATTTAGAAGATATTAACGCATTATTCAATTCTAAAGCATTCGTATAAACACATCAGAACTGTCAAAACTCAATTGTTGTATTACAATTGGCACATATTATGGGAAGTGTATTTACGCTTGTGGAGATATAATTTAATAGTTGAATTGTATTCGAATATAAATGACCTAAAACGCCAGTTGGAATACATTACAACTGAAATTACACATCGACTGTAACGTCCATACAAACAGGTATATACAAGATACTGTTTAAAATCGAACGAACATGTTTAGTTAACGTTTCCTTGATACGTAGTAATTTTTTGCTTGATTCACAACGGGAAATCCAAAATTTGCATTTATTATACACGTACACTAATTCGTACTTCTTTGTCCGTATATAAGTATTTTTCCACTTAAAAAATAAAATGATTTATATGTATGTACCTTCATATGTATGTTTGTATGTTCATACAAATAGTTTTTCATTAGTCTTAAAGCATACATATATACATTTTCCATTGCGAATAGGTATGATCATAAACAAAAAGATTCAAGTTGAAAGCAGCCATTTCAATCATACCAGATGAGTATTTGGGTCACATGTGACAAAGGTCTCACCTAACATAATACCGAAACAGCAACACAATGAGAAACAGAAACTTTACATATCTCAGTCGGGGGTTGGCCACCCCTGGCCCTAACGAATAGCTCGGCGTCCCATACGTCGTCCATTGTTCTGCACATTGACAAATGACGTCCTCACCCCGGCAAATTGCCGAATCCACCACCCCAACCCTGATCCCATTATCGCTCTGTGGGTACCGGAGGGGTTTAGACCAACCCCAATGCACCACCCGCCCACCCCCTGAAGCTGCAACCACTTTCAACCGCTTCATTTTCCAAGAAGAAGTGGATTATTCTTCGTTACCGCGAAAGGAGATTGCATTTTCTATTGTGAGAATCGAAAGGTCAAAGGTTTAATTAGGACTCATCATAGTCAAAGCGGTTAATAAAGAACATGGAAACAGGTGAACGTCATGTTTGGAACGCTTTTGGTATCCGATGTTTTCGGGCAGTTTATTTCAGATATGAAGATTTTTCATTAAAGAAAGACTCGTACAAGGACTATTGATTAAGAGAAACGAATTATTTGGTGGGTTAAAAATAACTAAAATGATAATTTAAAAATTAAGATTAATTTTCAGTAATTTATTAAATAAGCGATCAGTTAAATAATATAAATGATCAGTAAATATTCATGTTTCGTTCATTAAATAACAATTTTTCGATCAGTAATTAATTAAATAAGTTAACAGATAAATAATATAAATTATAATTTTTGACAGTTGGATGATAGCGCGTCGCTCATCTTAGATCTTAGCAGCCAACACTGTTTTGTTTAAAGGTCAGGTTAGCTTCGGTTAAGCTAGGGTTGAAAAATCATATATCGACAATTCTTGTGGATTAATAACAAAAATTCGTTTATTTTATAGAAGTAAGCCAGTTATCAATAGAATTTTTGTTCAATGATTTTTCTAAGTGGAATTTTATATAATTCTCATATAAAGACAATTTAATATATCATCCCTATTAATTCAATTCAGATTCATGTAAATACGAGTAAATACTAGTACGAGCTTTTAGCTCACAATTTTACCAATTTAAAATTCAGCACACTTCCAATTAACCCTTTTAAAAGAGAACAAAAAATAGTGTGGTCAGAACACTATCCCAATAAACATGAATAGAAAAAACTCAATATAAAATAGTATTAACAGTGGGAAAAAATCCCAAGTGAAAATACGTACTTTTGATTTGAACTAGACGACTACTTAGAGAGATTTGAAAGCTAAAAAGTACTACAAATGAAAGATAAAATACCCGACTATAGATTCCAATATTCATTTTGAACAGGAAATCGACAGATTTTGAGACATCGACCAAACAACACCAAGATATAGAAATATCGCGCGATTTAAAAACACATACATATGTATGTATACATATGTATCTTCGAATCTCAAGCCAATCAACATTTTTATTACCAGATTCGTGTTTACTGGGCATAGATCTATAAGAAAAGTCATATATCGTCTTTCAACCATTTTTCGTGTCGAACAGTGTTATTTAAATACTTATTATTCTATTTAATAACTGATCGCATAGCAACTGATCAATAAAAACTGATCATTTATTATATTCACTGATCAATCTATTATTTTTACCTAGCAAATGTTTTTTTTACTGTTCAAAATGTGAATTTTTTCTGATCGGATTTTACTGATGAAATAGAGGCCTTAATTAAGGACCATTCATTAAAAATAATTACGCGGAATCTACAAATGAAACAAAATTATGAAACTGTCATAAAACTATGTATTTCACTCAGTCTATGTAAATTTATATTGAAACAGTATAAGTATATGAGAATTGAAATACTTAATTTTATATATCTACATTTACATTGTTAGAGGCATCTTCGAAAGATAAAATACGTCCCTTTTAAGGTTCACTTACATATATATGTATATATATATATATATATATATATATATATATATATATATATATATATATATATATATATATATATATATATGTACATATATATATATATATATATATATATATATATATATATATATATATATATATATATATATATATATATATATATGTATGTACATATATTACAGCAAATGCGAGCAGACACGCTACGTGAAAATATCGTTACTGCATTGTCTATGGGCGTGTTCACATATGTACATACATATTATATAACATGTATGTATGAAGGCACTCGTAGAAAATGCACTAATGGTATTTGCTGTATATATGTATATAAATGAACCTTAACCGATGTGAGTCGAAAAATAAAACACAAAATAAACTTGTAGGTATTTACATATATACATACATACATACCTACATACTTCCAGATACGTATATATTGTATATATAAAAATAAAATAAAATAAAATAAAACGTTCAGTAAATAAAGAGCTGTAGTTCTATTGTACATATATATTTAATTAAGTTTCTATTTAAAATTAATTCGAAACAAATATTTATGTATTTTGAACACCGTTAGTCCTATCGAACTTAAACTTAGTATTGGTTACTAAAATTCTTATCGACACGATATATATTTTTTTCAAATCTTTTAGTCTTGTGCAAGTTTCCATACACCTGCGCTCAATTTGTATCGAAAATGCTGTCATAGCTATTAGTATTTCATAATGCTGCCGGTGTGTGTGAATGTGTCTGTACGGTTCAATATCGAATTTTGTTTAGTGACCTTCTTATTTTCCTCAAATACATAGATAACGTCATGAATTGGTCACATCCGAATTTTTTATATATCTGAACTATCAAATACCTTTTATCTATTAACTTTGTAAACAAAATCACATTGCACAAGCAAACAAAGTTACATTTTACCCGTAAATTTCGTATTTAAATGCTGGAAAAACAATTTTAATTTACATTTGATCACGCTCGACTTGCTGGCATGCATAAATTTTGCGCGAAAGCTTATTATTTGAGATAACAGCTGAGTTACTTCGCAAGTTTTGTTATTAAGCGTGAACTAAAATTAGGAAAACATATTTTACGAAACGATCTCGAGGTTGAAGGAAGGGGCGCGACCGGAAAATTCGTTAAAATTCGTCTGGAAAGCGACCTTTAGGCAATTTCAAATCCTTACCTACCGTGTCTATGTGCAAAAATCGATCTTAACCGCGTTTGTGGATTTGACAGAAGACGCATATGACAGTGACAGTGGCTTGTGACAGATCCGACTAGACGCACATTAGTGTCAAATGGTGTGATAGTTGGAAAATGTCGGAAAACCCTCGCGAGGTATTTTGTACGTGTAGCTAGAATGTATGTAATTGATTAATCATATAAATAGACATATGGCAGAACGTCTAGAAAAATCGATTGATAATAATAGAAATATATATGTAGGTATGTACATATATATGTACCTATATGTATTATATATCGAAATCACTCATTCATACATACATACATATTATAAAAACGTTCAGTTTATAAACAGTTGACTTTTGTATGAATTGTTTAAAATCATTAACTGTCATTTTAACATTTCGACAAAACTATGTACAATTTAAATTTGGGATAGTCATACGAATCATATCGTGTGATTTATTTAAGTCATTGAATTATTATATAAGACTTTTTTGACAAAGTAAGTTTAAATAGACAGTTAACAGGTTTAAGCAGGGGAGCGCATATGTGTGTGTTTTGATTTTTTCGTAGTAGTCCGGGAACGCATATATGCGTAATTTTCAATTGAAACCAAGATAAACACTATTTTTATGTCTTTACTTTTTTCCAACGTATGTACATATTTATAAAAAATTAATCGCGACGTGAAAAGTGTCGGATCAAACGAGCGAGAATAGTGAAGTTTTCACGGTGTGAAAAGTAGCTGAATGGAAAATAGATTTATGTGTGAGTATAGAGGAGAAAAGGAAAAGAAAAGTCGTAGAGGCGTAAATGGCGGACGAACACAACCGAAAGCTTTCAGACGCCATTTGTTAACGACCGTTGTAAAAGGAAACTTTAAATTTTTAAATGCCAAGTCGAGAAAAACTGCCGTCGTGGTTCTTTTCCCCTTTCATTCAATTTATTCCACTATCATCTTTTACTTGAAATTCGGAAGCGGAAGTAACTTCGGCAATTGCACACACCATTTTCGCCCCAAATTGAAAACGGGAAAATTTCATCTTCACGCCAAGTTGAAGGTGACTTTTCCTCACTACCAGTGGTTTTCAAGATGATTTTGATCAAACAACTTCACAGAATAACATTGATCAAAACATTTTTTAAAACAATTTTATTATATACATATGTACATACATTTCATCTGTTTATTTTTGGTATTACAACTAACGCTAAAACAAACAAAAAATTGCTCCCGGAATGGGTCTCGAACCCACGAATTAATATAAATTCGGTTTAAAAATTAATAATATTATATATGCTCTTTGCGTACGTTTGTACCATTCGACATTATTATTATATTATATATATATATTTATATATATATATATATATATATATATATATATATATATATATATATATATATATATATATATATATATATATATATATATATATATTTCTGATAAACTATGTATGTATGTATATACGTACGTATATACTAGCATATGTGTATGTGTGAAAATTAAAAGCGATATTAATTTAAATTGAGATTTTTTTTATAAATATTTTCTATTTTCGGAACTGGGAATTGCGTGAAGATAAAGTTAATTTATTTTTAGTATTACTTTGATAATCGTCCTTTCTATTATTATTAAGTAAATTATGTTATTGTACGTTTCTCCCCACCTAATAATTAATTCAATACTGGAGTAGTGAGTGAACAGTAGCAAAATATACATTTTTTAAGAAATCTAAATTTAAAATGTTTCTCAAACTTATAAATATATGTACATTACATGAACATTTTCTTATTCTTTTAATTAATTAACTAATTTGGCTGTGCCATTTTAGATGTTTATATTATATTACTTCAAGGTATTTGATTTCTTATTTAGAGTTTAAGACTGAACATGGGTCGTTCTTAAACTCTAAATTTTGTTACAAAAAAATAAATATATATATATATATATATATATATATATATATATATATATATATATATATATATATATATATATATATATGTATATATATATATATATATATATATATATATATATATATATATATATATATATATATATATATATATACACGAACCGCCAAAAGATTTTTAGTAACAAATTTTCAACACGCACACATTAATTTCATATACATTTGAATATAGCCCAATAGCATTAGCAAAATACGTCAATGTGAGATGAAAACACTCCACACACACATTCAAATCCTCCTTTACGTATGTTCTATGTATATACATATGTACATGTGTATGTTATTGCGAGCACAATGCACACACACACATAGCGCATTGTCGGCCACCTCGTTGTATCGGAAAATGTGTAAATCGGAAAACGTGTATTCCAACAGGTTTCCATTTGCGCAACTTATTGCCGTCGAGGGCAAATCCCCGAGATAGGATTTAGCCGGGAAAATCTTATTATGTATGTACACACTCGTACTAGTACTACTTATGTGATACTTTGCATGGGTAATTTCACTTCAAATTTGTCACTTTCCTTGTAGAATTCTGTCCGATTTTATAAACGATGTCGATGGAATCCAACCGCCCACCATACACAGTCTTAAGCTAGATTGTACATACATATGTTCATACTGAAGAAGTAAAACTCCGTAACGGTAATTCTACTACGTCAAGTGAGAAACGGGCTAGGTTTGTGAAGTAAGACGAGGAGAGGAAGAGGATCGTTTCATATTACTTTCGTGCGATTTTCAACGGTGCATTTTTTTAAATGAGATTATTTGACTAGCGATTTGTTTGGTAATTCGATTAAAAATCAATATTACTTATTATATTATTAGCATTGACTTGAAAAAAGCTTTCAACAGTATATCTCACGACAAACTAATATTCAAATACAAATCTATAGGCATTGAAGGCAACCCCTAAGCTGGATTAGAAGCTTTCTTCATGAAAGACCACAAATCGTAAAATAAATGAAAAAATCAGCCTATCCCTTACTAGATTTTTTAAGTGATTTTGGTATTGACTGGAAAAATTGCAGAAATAACAGACAACACTGCTATCATTTTTAAAGGACATGATAAGAAGTGGTCAACCTCACGGGCCCGAATGTGAAACGCCCGTAAACGCAAATATCGGAAGGGAAAAATCGAAAATCGAAAGATCTTAAATCGAAAGATCAAAAAAATGGTGCATGGTAAACGGTACATACCTACGTACATACTCACTCAATTTGCGCGAGCAGGATACAACAGGAACAAGAGGAACAGGCTTTTCCTCCCGTGTTAATGTGCGCGCGCAGAATACGGTAGGAAAAGCTCGTAATACTATTTATTAAAGAAAATAATAAAAATGAGTTGGAGTCGGTTGATTTTTTACGACTCTGACTCTGCTTGAAATGATTTTTTACGACTCCGACTCCACAGCCCTGGATTTCATACGAAATTTCATTGACAAAATCTTTAGCCACTGATGATGATAGGAGTCTATATTTTATAATTTAGCACTGAAACATTGCAAGAAATTAAAACGGGACGCTAGGAAGATGTGCACGACTAATGAGAATTACCTCACAAACCTAGACTATTTCTCACTTGGTATGCATGTAGATTTTAAGTAAAGAAGTTTCACTTATGTAGTGTGTAATATATGCAGTGGCGGCTCGTGGATATCTGGATATCTGGGGGTGCTGCGGTTGATTAAAAATAAAAAAAATGTTTATTTGGATTATATTTTACTATTAACATCAAAATGATCAAAATTAAACATTATATGTATTTTATTTCATTATAAAATTGATTATTCTGTCTTTTTTTCTTGAAAAAAGGTCTATCACCTTTTCGTTAAATTTTTCACTGTTCATAATCATTCTTTTTCAATTACAGCATAGACAAAGCTGTCAATCTGTCCTGAACCATTGTGTTTCTTATATATGTATGTCTTTATTCTATTTATTGATGAAAAACACCGTACTGGCTCAGAGGCAGTTGAAGTTGTAAGCAGAATTTGAATAAGTTTTGTTTGCAAAAGTAAGTTTTAAAAATATTAATATATCATTAATACTATGCATTTCTTTCCTTGAGTAAAACACTTCTAATTCAGTTTGAAGTTTTTCTTTATCTAGCATTCGATATGATTCAACGGTTAGTAGTAGATCTTCCATTGGCATTTTGTTTCAGTACTTTTCAAAATTTCTTTATTAAATAATTAGAAAAAGTATATCTTTCTTTTATATCCTTAATAATAACATCGCACATATTTTTGGCTCCGATAATATGTGCGATAATATATGCATCACATATTTTTGGCTTCTATTCGCTTTAAGAATCTCATATTTGTATAGTGACATTAGTAAAACTTTTTAAGTTTTCTTTAATTGAATATGCATCGATATTACTAGATTTCATTTGGTTATAAATAATTTCTAGATGCTGCATTAACTTATGAAAAAGTTCCGACTAAAATAAAAAATTGTATTCAGTAAATTGGTGGAATCTGTTATTGTTTTATCAGTATTTTCGGAAGAATATTTAAGTTCTTGAAAACATTGGCTCAGCTTCTCTTGATTTTGATACCATTTTAAATACTTAAGGTGACGTGTAGAAGGAAGTGTAGAAAGGTAGAAAGTGTAAGAGGTGTAGAAGGAAAGACAAAAGGTGCAGAAGAAATGAGGAAAAGTGAGGAGCGTGTCGAGCGCGCGAGAAATGTGTATAATACTGTTGGGAGTGCAGTACCGATCAAGCTTCTAGCTGCCCCCGCGCCCCTCCTTCGCCCACTCGCCATATTCCATCGAAAACCGTACTGCACAAAATCATAAACGATGCCTCACTTTCTGATATTAGTACCGCGATGTATGATCATTATTGGATGTATCGGTGTGCGGGCGAGCTTAATACACGCTTAAATAATATTGATATTTTCATATAATACACATAGATTTATGTATATAATAATATTAAATTTTTCTCAATTTCCTTGGGGGTGCTGCAGTACCGCAGTGCGTATGGAAGAGCCGCCACTGAATATACGTATTATAAGAATAAAATGTATGTCACTTTTGAAATTTTTCACGTGCCACCACTTACTTAGCACCGATTTATTTCTACTTGGATTTTTTTTTGTATATCTTTTTCCTTTAATGAAATATTGCTTTCATCGTTTTAACGAAGTTATAATAAACTTTACAAACAAAAAAATTCTTTGTACGAAATTGTTTTTAATTATTTTCACACCCTTTGAATACTCTCCCAGGCTCGCAATAAAAATTACAAAATGAAAGTTATAGATATAATATTATACTATATTACATGATAAAAAAAATTTTTTTGGACCATTTTTAATTCAATTTCGCAAAAGAGAAAATGTTTTCCACAGAAGCATAGTACAATGTACAAGGTAGGCTTTTTTTGGAAATCACGTCGTGTCAGTGGGGGGGTAGGGTTAAGGAAAGGGTTAAGAAATGTACGCGCTCACCTTTGAATGTCGACTCCCTTTTTTATGTAATGACATCGCCTTCGTTGAATGTTAATAGGATTTCTTTTTCCACGGGAGTCTCCAGATTTACTCCCGGGAAAAGCGGGACTCGCACATAATAAATACATCCGAGTACATATTTTATCGGCTCTGTTTTATATACTGTTCGAATCGAACCAACGCCCGGAAATCGAATCGGACTTGGTCCGCTTTTGCGTTCCACGTCGCCAAAATATTGAGATATCGACAATTGATAAAAAAAAAGGGTTCGCTCGAAACGTCTCCAAATTGAGACCGTTTCTCAAAAATATCATTCGTGGAACCCTCGTTCGTTCACTTCTACTTTTTCCTCGGTTCTTTTTAAGGTGAATCTAAAATATTCAAATTGTATAGGATAGTGATGGGGAACCTGTGGCATGTTTTTCCCTTTTGTAATTGTTAAACTGTTGTATTTTTACGTCAAATTTATTTATTTACAGTTTTAATTACTTACGCCAAAAAAAGTTTTACAATAAAAAATGATGTCTATAATGATATTATTTTAGTAATGGTGCGTACTCATCGGGCCAACGGAAGCAAGCAAAGGGTATTTGTCGATGGCTATACCACACGTTCGGTTAATAAAACGCTCGTTGGGACCAGTGGTGTACAAAATATCGAAATAAAAATTAAATAACGAGCGTTAATTAACCGAACGTGTGGTATAGCCATCAACAAATACCCTTCGCTTGCCTTCGTTGGTCCGGTGAGTACGCACTATTATGGTGCATACGCACCAAGCCAACGAAGGGCACCACAGGCCAACTTAACTGAAAGCATTAGCGTACAAAATATCGAAATAAGAATTAATTTTTAGCTCAATCTCGAAAATTTATTTAAATTGTGTATGTTCTGTTTTAACTTTCAATATTTAATTTGAATTTTACTATAATAATTATATTTTTTTGATATTTAAATTTAATTTTAATATAATAATAATAGTTTTAATTTTGATATTTAATTTAATTTTTATTTCAATATTTTATACGCTACTGGTTTCAGTTAAGTTGGCCTGTGGTGCCCTTCGTTGGCTTGGTGCGTACGCACCATTAGAATAGTAATTCTAAACCTAATTTGAACTTTAGTATAATGCGGGCATTCCCCAACTGTGCTATAGTATTTTATTTAGCCAGCAGCGTGGTTATGTGGTTGCATTGATACTAAGTACCGAGAGGTCTCCGAGTTCGATTCCGTAAGCTGACCTCGATTGAAAAGACTATTTTGTTCAATCCCACTGGTATCTGCCGGCCAGATCTTAGATTAGTGACTTCGGATTAATCGTTTCCTTACAGAAATTGCCAATTTATCTGATTTCCATTGAAACGGTTCCAACAAATTGTCAACTTTGCCCATTTCGAGTTTTCAACGATCTCAAATTTCACTGAATTGCTGCAAATTAACAAATTTGACCATATATGTATGTATGTCTCTGTGGATGTTAATTACTACGTATTTACTTTATATAATACCAATAATACTTACATATAGTATCAATTGTAAAATGTTTCTAGCCAGGAAGGTGCATTGGGGTTACCTTTTAGGCATTCCTGGTATAAATTAAAAATAAAAATATAATACTCAGATTCATGAATGTACATACATATGTATATATGTGATAAAAAAACACGTATTGCAAATGAATCACCTGTCAAATTTGGCATAGATGTACATATTTGCATTATGATTGATCACGCTACATAGCGTACATATGTACAATTACAATCGAACAAAACCCTATGATGTCATTGCAATGTGTCATATTTCGTGAACAATGTCGCATTTTCACGTGTGCACTTTTGCATCGGGTGCATGACCCGTGCAAATATGCAACAATGGTCAAAAAAATAAAACAAAAACAAACACGAGATAAGATCTTACGTTGTACTGAATAGACGAGACTGGTTTCCCGTTGTGCACTCTCTAGTATTAGTGCGCTTCCGAGAACTGCATTTATTATGCACGTGCGCAAATCTTGCACGTATTTCGCAGCTTAGTATGTACATATGTAAGTAGCTCGTGATAATAACGACTGATGCAGTCTACTGACGGAGAGATTTGTCGGCAATTTGCTTGTCTTAGCGGTTTCCCAATGATCTGCTATCTGATGAATGCATCGCATTGAATTACTCCTACTGAATATGAATCTAATATGTATATACATAATTTGGAAAGAGACTTTGTATTGTTGATTCGTAAATCCGTGACGTCATCGAACAAATGATTCGATTTTTTTCGATTCAAAGGATTCGAAGTCCCCGGGGGCGAAGTCCTAGGGGGCGAAGTCCTAGAGGGCAAAGTCCTAGGGGGCGAAGTCCTAGAGGGCAAAGTCCTAGGGGGCGAAGGCTCCGGGGGGCGACGGCGCCTTCGCACCAGAGACTTAGTATATAAATATGTTTGTTTGTTCGTGACAGTCAATTTAATAAAAAAAAAAAACAAATGAATATTCAAATAAATTCATATAAAAAAAAGTATTAAAATAAATTTAATAAAAGGTTTACTATTAGATTAATCATGTTTAAGCAGTTTAAGCAGTACAAATACCGAGCGAAGCCGAGTAAAACAGCTGATAATATATAATATACAATTTATTAGAATGATCTTTGAAGCTTTGATGTTTGAAATATTTTTATGTATTTTTATTTTTATTTTACACAGATTTATACCAGGAAGGCTTGACAAAAAGACCCCAATGCGCCTTCCTAGACAATTAATTACAATTAATGCAGCATTTTATTATTAGATAAATCACTGTATTTCAAGAACACGAAATAACCATTAACTAATTAATTAATTAAATAATTAATCCATTGAGACATCTTTGGATTTATGTAGAGTTGTACATAATTTTTACAAATTGTACATACAATGAATACAGAAAATTTGTGACAAAAGGAAAGATAATTTTTTGCCAGCATGTTAGCCAGCATATGTTACAGTGAAATTGTTATTGTCAGTGAAATTATAATTTCACTACTAGTGAGGTTACAATTTAACTGATTCAAGCAGTAAGAACGGATATGACAATAGAATTACAAATTCACTTCTCAATGTCAGTTTGTAATTCGAATTACAACGTACGAATTCGAATTACAACATACTACCAACCCTAACAACCTAATCTTAAATAAATAAAACCAACCCTAACCTAACATTAAATAAATAAAACACACCACAGCTTAACCTAACCTAACCTAACCCTAAATAAATAAAGCCAACACTAACTTAACCTAACCTAACCCTAAATAAATAAAGCCAACACTAACTTAACCTAACCTAACCTTAAAAAAATACATAATTGTTGGCTACTACATAAGATATTATGATATAGCGGGGTTGTGACGTGGATGGCGCGATTCGTATCGGTGACGCATAAGGCTTCCAATCCCGGGATCCCGGTGTTTTCTGGTACCGTGAATCCCGGTGCTGAAACTAGTCTGAATACCGGGATTACGGTGCTGGCAGAAATTTCTTTAAAAATATTATTTTTACAAAAATAATATGGAAAAAAGCATAAAACAGCATTATATAATGAACGATGGTGGGATGAGCAATGACAGTCATAGTCCATTTGTTTGCCACCCGTTTCGACACCGGCTTGCCGTTTCCACGAAATGGTATGAACCGTCTGTATTGTGTCGCAGATATTGTGCTCAACCGCAATGATATTTGAAGCATATTTTAACTGATTCGAACTCAGAATCGGCCACTGATCACGTTTTCGTGATGTGTGCGTGTGTCTGTGTCTGTATGTTTATTGTGTTTCCTACATTTGTGTTCAATTTGTATTGAAAATGCTCATAGCCGGTATGTGTGAACGTGTATGTACATACACATGTTCGATTATCGAATTTTGTTTTTTATCCTTGTTATATTCCTCAAATGCATAGATAAAGTCGTACGTTGGTCACATCCGAATTTTGTACATAAAGTAAATGTAATTGGAGTTTTTTTATATCAGGTGGATTGTTTGGATGAATAATTACTAGACGGTACAAACTATTTGTAAAAAACGAATCACTGGATCAAAGCGATGTTTTTTACTTTATTTAATTAAATTTTCGGATGTGTTTTATTTAATCTTAAAAATTTATGGATGCTAACCGAAAATTTAAAGAATGTAGCCAAAATCTGAAAATTAGTACGCCAATTTGGGAGTATTTTTTGCGTGAAACATCGGGAGAGTTTGCAAAATGCAATTGAACGTTTTTGAAATATGAAAACATGCAATTGAACTTTTTTTCTTATACATTTGAAATCCCGGTGCTAGCACCGGGATCCCGGGATCGGAAATTCCCAGCACCGCAATCCCGGTGCTGAAGTAACCTTCCGGGATTGGAAGCACTAGTGACGCACTATCATCCAACTGTCAAAAATAATAATTTCACGGATAGAGATCAGTGAAAATGTAATTGGATATGATTTGACTGAACTGTACCCAGTGAAAATGTAACTGGTTATTATTTCACTGAAACGTCAGTGAAATTATAATTTCACTGTGACATATGTATATGTATACTGGTACACCTTATCGTGACGTTTACAAAATAGAAAGAGTAGCAACATTTCTTCCTCCCTCTACTTTTCATCTCATCCAAACAAACTTCCACTGCTGTGACATTAGAATCATCACTTCAAAGACTCCTCACTTACATAGTATGGTGAGGTTTCATCAGATGAGATTTTGCTTACTGCATCGTGAAAGGAATCTAATGTTGTTTAGGGTTGCAGGAGTCGGCACAATCATCGGGGAGATATCAAAAGGGAAGGCATAAAACTTTGTGTCGCGGAAACATTTTGCATGGCACGTAAAAGTGTAAGTTTACGACGCAGTAAAAATAAGCTTCAGTCGCGTAAAGTGGGCACGAGTATAACGCCGCACTCAAAATGGCCGCTGTGTATATGAGTATACATTTATATTTTATAATATATATTAATATAAAATTATATGTTATATATAATCCCCGTCGGCGTAATTTTAATATTAGAATGTTTTAATATCGTTCGGAAAGTTTGCGAAACATTTATTAATAATGCCCTGTATGGTATGCGATGACGGCATAAACCTGTGGATGGGACGTAACTTTTAAACCTACTTTTATAATAAATGTTCAAACTTGAATGTATTTTAATTCTAGTTAAAACGTCCGGTGGTACTCGGGTGCGGAAAATATTTTTTTTTAAAATATAACTTTTTTTGATATACTTACATACAATTATAATCGATCCGATGAACAAACAATGTGCGTTGTAATATTGTAAGGACGTGAAATTTTTATTTTATTTATTTTTTATTTTATTATACATCAATTAAGCAAGCACACTCGTCTAACAGATCGCTCCAAAGTGACGAGTGAAGAAAAGAAAAAAAAGAAAAAAAATAAACATAAACTAACTGAACAGTTCTTATAACTTTTTTATTTTATTTAAATTACTTCTAATTTAACTATGTATATAATATTGTTACGTATACTAAAAAGAGCCGCCGAGTAATTGCGATCGGATTAGGCCGGGTAGCGTCCTGAGAGACCGTGTGACCGGTGTAAGTGGTTTTAAGGATTAGCGGCAAGCTAAGTGCATGAAAGCTAAACAATGATTGCACTTCCCAGAATTGACCTGTTCCGCGGGAGCGAATGTCGTGGGAAGACATATCCGTACGTGACCATAACAATAAGTAAACAAATTAGACGTCGAAGATGTCCTGAGAGATCTATCCCTTATAAGGCGGTACGTAGGCGATATCATGTCATTCTGGACTGAGCACTGACAGTGCGTGTATCTCCTTAATCATCAATAAATTCTGTGAAACGACTGTTGGCCTTTTACTTGGATCCTCCACCCACCCCTACGCAACAATATTATTACAATATAATTTAATGCAAGGTCTTTTATAATATCAGTGAAAGTTTTGCTGTGCATAACATGACGCTGACAATTACTTTTATAGTCTAAAAAATGCAAATTTGCATTAATATAAAATATATAAGTATACCATAGATAAATTAATAATATCAACAACTTACGTATTTTATATCGAATTTATGTTAATATTTTAAAATACGAACTCAAAACTAAACTGAAGTAAAATTTTTTTTTTTAAAAACAAGGCTCTTCTATGTTTTGTATATAAAATTACGAAAATTTAAACAATATATCAATGTTTCAGATTTCAATAATAATTGTAATCCCGCTCTAAATAACAGTCTTAGTTGAATATCTTGTAATGGTGTAATGCAATGATGATTAAGATTTCGATCAAAATTATGATCCCGGTTTAAGTTAATGTAATCAAATATATAACTTAAAGCATTGGGTCACTTTTATAGTAAAGTATTACGTGTAAATGTATTACTTAGAGCGAACTTGGGTGGTTCTACATAAATTGAAATTTGTCGATCTTCATATTATCCGATGCTCAAATTGATTCGCTGAAATAATAATAGAAATAAATACTTGCTCAGCATTGCTCGGGTAATTTTGAATGAATTTGAATTTCTTGTCGAAACTATCTACATAATTTAGAACAAACACACTTTTCTGGGGTGGCCCGAGTGATTTTGAATGATAGCCCTTCGATCCCAGGCTCCGAGCTTTTCTAAAACCTGCCCATTATTTTTATAATTTTTGATATTTAAAATGTGATGATTGGCTAAATATTTCTTGAACAACACCTTGCCGAAGAGTTAAAATTTGCAATATAATTTTCAAAACGTGTCAAATGATAATGTTGTGCCATTATAATTATTAATTAAAGTGTTTCACTATTATTAATTTTATAATTTGCGAGAAAGCTAAAATCGAACTTATCGGTTATATTTTTCTTGGATTTTTTGCAAACATATTTATCTCCAAAAATGTATACAGTACGTACTTATATTTATTCAAATAATGAGCTCGTTATATATGTAGGTACATTAATTCGATCTTACAACCTTACCAATTTGAATATACGTCAGTATAGGAAATTTATAAAAAGTATTTCAAAAAATGGTTATTTAATATATATTTTAAATAATATATAATACAATACTGAGAAAACTTATTATTTGTAACGCTGTAAAAAAATAAAGAATATCCCGAAAATTGGGGGAAAAGATGAGTGAAAATTTGGCTTATTTTCTTATTATCTGTAAAGTAGAACAGACTTTATGTAAGATTTATTATAATATTTTCTTAGTATTAATTCAAAAGCAAAGTGGTTGTATATTTGAGAATGTGTTAATATATTTATGAAATTAAGACACATTTATTTACATATATGAATATGTACATATGTACATATACATATATAAATACACTATAGAAAATAGAATGTATTCAACTAAACATGATATGACTAAAAAATACTGTATTCAAAAATATTTTTTTCACTAAGTGTTCATATTATATTATTCGTTATACATTTACTCTAAATATACGTCCCTTTTTTTAACTAATCGTTTCGTACCGGAAAAGTTACGTCATTTGTTGCGAAAAGTTAAACGACAGACGTTTAATTACGCACACTGAATAATAATGAAATATGTATATTAATAATTAAATAATAATTGAATACGCTTTCAACCACCCTTTTTGAGCACCAGGCGTATCATTATATCTACATAGTATTAAAAAAAATTAATATTTGCATACTATAATTACTAACAAAAAAAAATTAAATTAGCTATTAATATATATATAAGATGTATTGTGAACATAACTAATTAATAATAAAAAGCATTTAAAAATCTTATTAAATGCTTGAAAAAAATATATATTTGCATTCATTTGATTCCAATTTTCGGATAAAATACGTATGTACACATATGCATGTACATATGTATGTATGTATGTATGTATAATATTATATACATCCAATTCGTGAAATCGCTCATTTCATTTAAATTGTTAAAAAAAATGCTAAATTAAAGAGTATTTAGCTTTTTTCATGAATTTATTAATTATTATGAACAAGCATTGATTAACTCCCACTTTGACATTTTGACGATTGAATGTCAAAGTTAACTTTGAGCTAAATATCTAAATTTTAATTTCAGTCATTGCATCATAATTTTTATTTTTTTTACAACGTAAGTAAAAAGAACATCAATATGGTTAACACGTTCAAGTCGGGAAACGCACCTATGCGTCTTTGGACTCTTTCCGCAGGAGTCGGGAAACACATATATGCGTCATTTACAATTGAAAATCTCACGATCGAAAAAAGCCCAGTTTTCAGCCACATCTTTCAATTTTTTTTTTAAATGCTATCTTTGCTCAATTTATGAAATAGGTTTTATGACTTGTACCGTTCATAAACTAAGCAGTGTTGTAACAGGTTTACGAATTCGATGGTACATATAATATACATACATAGGTAAATATCATACAATTTAATTTTATAAAAGCTTTCGTATGCAATTCGTTCGAAAAGTATAATTAAATTTATGACCGGTATGTGGAATAGCATCGACACAGACACCATCATGTCGAATCCATTGTTCGAAATTAACCATCAATGTTGGTGTCACGGTCGAAAAATCATGGCAATCGAGAACACGACACGACATCACCATTATCATCATCATCATCACCATCGACGTCGCTGCCACTGGCCCGTCGAATATATTAAAATTCTCTACGAATATCATTATGGTCGTACATTCCGTGCATACATAGATCGATTGTCAATTCGAGTGAGACGAGAATTACAAAACGCGCTACATCCTTCCTCGTATTCAAACGCGTTGAATGACACTTGCATCCGTTTAAAATAGTAAATACATGTCATATTTGAGAATCTTGCATGACGATTTTCAATTCATAATTCGTAATATAGAAATCTGTGTAAGAACACGTTGAAAAACACAATAGAATTTCGTAGACACATCTCACATTCTGATCACTGACATTGATTCCACATAACCTTCAAACTATTCAAAAATCAGACATTTGCATAAAGCAATAATAGGAACCATAGATTGAGCGATTTATCGCTTCTCACTTTATATGTTCATATGTATCGAAGATGATTTTACATTGGGATACAATTCAAGTGTTGCCTTGAAGAAACTTTCAAAACTTGCACGATTAGTTTGAAGGCGAATCTTATCATTTGTTGCAGTTCCATTATACACCAAGAATAGACTTTAATATTTAGATGTATTATGAGCATTTATATGAATTGTAAATAGGTTTTTGAGCTCTTTTTCCTATTATGCTGTACATTAACATTAGAATGATATAATACTATGATCACTAACCAAATTAAATTAAATTGTAAAATAGAAAATGATCAGTAGATCAGTAGCTATTAAAATAGACATAAGATGTATTGTGAACATAATTTCGTAATAATAAAAAGCATTTGAAAATCAAAAAAACGGTCTAATATTTCTAAACTAATAGTATTCAGTTCCGGAATTAAGCATTTGTTACTCAATACAATCATAAATTGTTTAATTTTTTTTTATTGTTAATCTACTTGTAGTTTACTCTAAGCGTGCATTTCCATAATCTGATGAACATTTAATTCTACCTCTTAACCAGCTTTTTTAAAAAGAACACTCAATACGTCAAATCCATTTTTTTTAATGTAAATATATGTAAAAATTATTATATTATAGATAAATATATGTTATAGTAAGAGTGTAAAGCTCGAATCAGTATCACTGACTAGTAGGTGTATGCATCGTCAAAATCACCCAGTAATGAATGAACACGCTTACTAGTAAATTTATACACTAGCTATCCGTACGCAGTTAATGTTTACGAAAGGAATAACAAGTTGACAGTATTAACTAGTATATATATATATATAGTCGGCCTGTGACTAATTAAATTAAAGACTGAAAAAATGCGGCATTATATCGAAGAGCATATTATTATTGAACAAAATAAAATATAACTTAACCTAACCAGACATAAAATCGTGGGTAATACGCATGTATATATGTACGTAATTGGAAAACTTCTACAGTGGATTTAACCTTGTTAATTATTGTATATTACGTATCAACTCAACAATAAATTAGTTATTTGAACACAACTAATTATATTCTTGAGCATAAAATTGATTGGAAGAGCAACGTCAACATTTGGTCAGCCGTCAAACTTTTGATTTACTAGTGTATGTATTTTCGCGTCAATGTATACTTTGTCTAGTAAGAGTGTCAGCGGAATCTAGCTTTAGTTAAAAACCAACACACAGTACACACTTACTAATCAGTGTATACTGATTCGAGATTTGACGCTTTTACTGTAACATATACATATATACATACATACATGCATGTATATCATATTATTTATAGCATTTCCTAAAACTACAATTATAAACAATTCTTTACAACATTTGAACATCACTTTTCCTGAATCTTGATTTTTATTTTTTTATATTGACTACTTTAAGAATATAATATACGTAAATGAATTTCATAAATATTTTCAATCCTAGTTATATGTATGTACATATATATTATATATTATTCCCTTATTGACACATGTCATATTCCGATCCTAAAATAATAAATTGCGGAAACACTATTGGATGTGGATATTTTTTTCATGAAAAAAACCGTGTAAATTACGTTCAATCAATACATATGTATATGTATGTATATACAAACATACGCATACAAAATAATTCATTCAAATGTTTATCCGACTCTCAAAAAATAATCTTTTTGCACACGATTTCAACGAAATAATTTAATATTCAATTTTAATACGTCTACGTGTAAGTATTTTCTTTCAATCTGTGAGTATTTAATAGAAAAAAAAATCGTTTGTTGTTTTTTTTTTTAATCTCCACAAAAAAGATTATTTTTACATGCCGCCCTGAGGCAACGTGCGATTGTCTTTTGTAACAAAAGCGAAATCTCCCTAAAAAATAAATAGAATAACGTATACCAATCAGTGGCGTACGGTTCAGATATGCGATAGACCAAGTCAAGATTTTTTTAATATCGATTCCACTTATACACATGTATCTTAAGCTTAAATCGTTGGCTTAAATTATTATTATAAACAATATTTTTTTGCAAATAACTCTTTCACAGCTCATGTTTGAGATGAGAATGATTCACCATTTGAGACGCAGTGTTACTTTCTTTGTCTTTTTTTCATATTTGGGTCAAATTCAAAAGAGGACCGATATTTCGTGAATTATATGTATATATGTATATATATATATATATATATATATATATATATATATATATATATATATATATATATACATATATGTTCATAAATAAAATAAAGTAAAAAATATATAAGAAAAATATGTGATTGTTATTAATATTATTACGTACGCCGCGGATTGAGCGAATTGCACTTAGACCAACGGATATCTGTTATCGGATTAACTAAGTGCATGCATTTACTTCCAAGGATTATATCTGGACTCTAACTGCATTTAGGCTAAACAATGACCGTTATTAGTTATTTCTTAGAATCGGTACGGGGAGACCCAATGTCGTGGAAATACATATCCGAATACGTGACTATACATAACACCATAACAATAGGTAAACAAATTAGACGTCGAAGATGTCCTGAGAGATCTATCCCTTATAAGGCGGTACGTAGGCGATATCATGTCATTCTGGACTGAGCACTGACAGTGCGTGTATCTCCTTAATCATCAATAAACGCTGTGAGACGACTATTGGCCTTTTACTTGGATCCTCCACCCACCCCTACGCAACAATATCTTATATGAAAACAACAGATATATTAGAAAATTAGTCTATTCGTTACAATAATTGGTGAAATTACAACTGTGCCCAATATGTACATATGTACCTATAAGAAAAGAAAATATATTGTGTTATGTATGTACATTGTTGGTGAGCCTTTTTAAATAAAATAAAATAAAGAAAATAATAATGAGATAATAAAATAATTTGACTTTTTTTAAATAGTAGCCATTTTTATACATATGTATGTACATATACATACGTATTGTACATATACATATGCTGAAAACCATTATTAATTTATCTATCTATTCCATTACAAATCGAGAGGATAATATGTATGTATGTATGTATATACGTATATAGAGCTAGAATAAATAAATCGAAATAAAATTGGAAGAAGCAAACCAAAGTAGGCTATGAGGAGTGTGTGACAAAATTGACCGACCGTTGAGTCAACAGAATAAGGTCCAATAAATAGATCAACGTGAAAACAAACGAACCCAACCGCTTGAGATAACAATGAAAGCAATGAATAAATAATAAAAAAAACCAAAACCGAATGTTGGCGAATCATTTGAGGCTGTGTCGGTCAATATAATTGACGCGAAAACTGGTCCGTCAAATCCAGCGACTGTCAACTTTTTATAACCACAAATCGACTCCTTATCCAAGTCAATTCAGATGTTACATATAAGTAATATATACTTCGAGGAAATTAAACCGCAAAAAAGGTTAACGATTTCCCCGCGAATGACCGCCATAGACGTCACGCTTAAAATACCAGAAGCGCAGATGGCGTCATTGACTGTATAAAAAAAAAAACTTCAGATTTCAATTAATATATGTACATATTTCGTTACCATGTTTTATTAATGGTCGAAAACTCGATTTGTAAATTCGAGATTCGAAATTCAAAAGTAAACGTGGGCAAAAGGTTAAGAATTGTTTCCATAGTGTATGTCCAGGTGTCACGATGCTGTACCACAAATTGAAGGTTTCAAGAGAATTTTTCACCATACATATATTAAATATATACATACATATGCCATAATATTTTCCAAAATGAAAAAACGTGATTTTCAGAGACGCTAAAAGATTTATAATACGATATCAAGCCGATGTCATAAACATATATTTAACTACTCATCGTATTTTGTATGCAGATTATTTGTAACAATCGCGGTACCAACAAATAAATGCTAAAATCCTGATCGCGTTTTCGCGCCAAAAAGGCCTCGACGTATGAACACGCTGTATACAACAGCCAATAAGGTCTCGCGACTCATCGACCAATGAGCTCTCTGTATTGAGAGTACCCGCTGGGTATAAATACTAAGCGGTTTTAGTCCACGCTTTATTCGAAGCTAGCAGGCCGACGGGTCGAGAACAATAAACTTCATCTACTACTACTACTACTGAGGCGTCTTTCATTTCAATCTCTGAAACCCCTCTATACGTTCACGCTACAATTGCATTTTTATCCTGAAAATTCAACTTTATACTTCTATTCTATTATATCCTTGTGTGCAGACATAAATCGGCCGTTCTTCAACTTTATCAACATTTGTATAAATCATGTTAATAAAAAAAGTGCATGTGAGTAATGCAAAAATCTTACCTTGAGTATCTTATCTTATATTGTGTTGAAAGTTTTAATAAAAATAAAAATTAACTAGAAAAACAGACATAAAACCAAAATGTTTAGTTCTGAACAGGACCAAACGACAAGAGAGACAACCTTTTCAAGTTTATTCATGAAAATATAGTGTTTTAACCCCTAATCCCACATCTAGGACATTTTTCTTTCGATGACAAACCAATACTCAACATCATTGAACAAATACATCTGGCAGTAGCAAAGATAATAGAACATAGACCTAGCTCTATGCGGACCAAAGCTATACCTGCTATCCCGTTATTTCACTGAATTATAGATCGGATGTGTTTTTTTACAAGTTGTAATTTGCAACAGCAATCCACAAATATACAACAAGACCACCTAAATACATTTTAAAATGTACGATGTCTTGTTTCGTATTTTTTAGGGAATATAATTTTTTTAACTCTCGTTGCTTTCGGCCGCCTGTGTGCGTTGCACACATTCGTTGTTCGTATATTTCTATCCAATGATTTAACTAGAGTTTGTCATGAAATTTCACCACTGCTAAAAAAAACTTATTGAATCTTCATTGTATCAATTACAAAGGAATGATACAACGGAAAACTATATAACTCCGAAATAAAAGTTTTTATTTATTTTATAAATAGTTCCATACATTTGCATGCACACTCTGTATATACCATTCAAAGTTTTGATGTCATTGCTTGTTCTGAATATGCGTCCACTCATTGAATTGATAAATAGTGAGTGTATGCATTTACTGAATCGGCGCATTCAAGTAATAATTAGCCAGCAGCATAGCTCGATCGTAAAACTTCTCACTAACACCGAGAGGCGCCGGGTTCGATCGCATGAGCTGACCTCGATTGAAAAGAATTTTTCTGACTATATCTGTAGTGCTGCTGGTCAGTCCTGGATATTTGTGACTCCAGGTCGATCGTTTCCTATCAGAGTTTGTCAATTTCTCTGATTTCATTGTTGAAACAGTTCCCGACTAAATTGGCTAAAAAACCTTTCTACCTACTATGTCACCACTATTTGAGTATGATTAATGTACAATAAAATGTATGTACAATTCATAGATGTCTCGTTAATTTGCGAGTGTCTCGTAATTCAGCGACTTGTGTAATAAAAATGCTTCATTGTTTGTAATTGGCCAGGAAGGCGCATTTGGTTTTACCTGTAAGGCCTTCCTGGTATAAAAATGTAATAAAAAAATAAAAAAAACTACGAAGCGGTAATCAAAAGCACGGTATCGGTGTATTTTTAGACACTTTCAAAAAGGGTCGGTGTAAATTTGGCTGAAAATTTTCCCAATGGATACAGTTTAATTTTGCACAGAATGGCACTACGCTCGACCCGTTCTAAACGAGTGTACAATTTAGAATACAATACGCGTATGATAAAAATCTATCGTTTTGCGGCGGAAGTTATTTCCGGTTATGTCAAACTCCGGAAAGATTTTCCGACAATGAAACTCGAAACAGCTTTTACACCTGTACGTGTAGGTGAAATGGTACCTGCGAGTATATACATATGTGATAACATATGTACATAGGCGATAAAAAATACATATATCGAAGGTAAATGATCCAGTAGTTGGCCACTTGGATTATGTATATAATAACGTTGTACCAGTGAAACTAATATACACCTTGTAAAATATCTCTATCGGCGGCCAAACCTCGCAAAGTGGAAAAGTTTCAAAGCAATCGGAAGAATATAGGAATTTCGTCAGACCGATTGGCGAAGTAAAGCTATTAAAAACTTTTTAAAAATACTGACTCACTACTGCTCATTTTGACTAAAATGTCTGTTGAAAAAAACGGGAAAAAACTTCAATAATAACATTCGTAATTACGATTATACCGACGCGAAAGTTTGAAGCGCCATTGTGTAGTCAAGTTAATGTGTTCGTTGGTAACCACGTTACCAGTTGGTTTATGGCGACACAGGGTTGAAGAAACGTTAGTAGAGCTCCAAACATCGCTTGAAATGGGAACGGGAACGGGAATTGCATGCTTTATATGAACTGGCAGTGTAACGCATGCCGGGTTCAACTAGTGGACAATAAAACTTACAATAATATTATTTAAGACCTTGCATTGAATTATGTTGTAATAATATTGTAGCGTATGCCAAAAGGAGCCGCCGTTATAATTGGTTTCGAGGATTATCTCCAGGCTTAAGTGCAAGTCGGCTAACAATGAGAGACCCCCGAATGCACTTAGCGGCGGTAACGGCACTCGGTCGCATTCCCGTGGAGTTCTTAGAACTAACAACGCGAAATCGTAGAACTGCATATCTGAGTACGTGACTAAACAATGGGCAAGTAACCGGACGTCTAAAATGCCCTGAGCGACCTGTCCTTTATAAGAAGGTACTTAGACCATATCAAGACATTCTGGACGGAGCACTGGCGGTGCGTGTATCTCCTGAATCACCAATAAATGCTGTGAAACCACTTTGGCCTTTTACTTGGATCCTCCACCCACCCTTACGCAACAATATTATATAGTTAAACAAGAAATAATTAAAAAAAAAATAAAAATTATTTTACATCCGTACAATAATACAACACATTGCACAAATGCGACAGCATGCTCGTATGCTGCTGTTGTAATGGCAAATTTTTTAATTCGTATGTCGAAATTTTTCGATTTACCGGTAAACCGATATACTAGTATTGCAATCCCTAGTTATAATGGTTCTAAAAAATATATACATATATACATATGTATATATTATATAATATTTTGGAATCATTCCATATCAAAATTTAAATAAATAACCGTAAAAATAAGATAAGAAGTAAATTTAATACAAAATGCAAATTTCGAAATTACGAATCATTACAAAATTGAAATAACATAAGGATCACTACGCTCGTCCCACATTCCCGAGCGAGAATCTAATCTCAAAGCACATTTCAGGGATTAAACCACATTTCTAATCACACATCACGAAACTGCGTACATAAATAATCAAATTTAACGACAAAGTCCTACTCTGCATAGACATATGTACATATGTAGTGTTAAACTCTCTCGATATTGAAAAGACACAACTCGGCAAGTCGATGTGGATTGAGTACCCCTGAAACCGCTGGCAGCACGAATTAACCGCACCTGGCCAGGGTTGCATTAACCGGAGTGCATTAACCCTATGCCGACTGCAACTGCAACCATTACGTTGCCAGCTGCTAATAAAATATATGTACATATAATAATATCTGCACATTCACTACCTTCACTTTCGAGGCAAATTTACATCTAACACGACTCTCTTACTATCTATGTGCGTATTTGGTAAATGCTTGTGCATTTGTGTGCATAATATGTAGTATTCGACTGCAAAAATAACTTTATTCTTTAGACATTTTGTATTTCAACCGCCCAGCATTGCTCGAAAGGAGAAAAAATTACCCAGGCGTTTCTGATTGGGAGCCCTTCGATCCCGAGCTCCAAACCCTTTGAAACATATACTGAATTTCTGAGAGAAGATATGCTGAATTCGTTGGTTCTAAATAGAAAACTATAGAATTGCATAGCGGATTAACACACTTGTCTGAAGTTTCCCAATCATTTCGCATACAGACCTTTTTACCCACTCTTTTCAAAAAACATATCTAGCCATAGCCAGCAGCATGGCTCGGTGTTTGCGTTGATACTAAGCACCGAGAGGTTGCCGAGTTCAAACCCGTGAACTGGCCGCGATTGAAAAGAATTTATTCTGAGTATAATCTTTAATGCTGCTGGTCAGACATGGATAGTTGTGACTCCAAGTTGATAATTTCCTATCAGAGATTGCCAATTTATCTGATTTCATCTTTGAAGCGGTTCTCCATCAAATTGGCAAAAAACATCCCACCTACCGTGTCACCACTATTTGAATTGAATTTCAAAAATGTATTATCTATAACATAAATGTCTCGCTAATTCTTATATATGTATAGTATTTGTATTATGCTTATATGTCTTGCTATGTACCTATCTTATCAATGTTGTTCACACGATAATCGAATTCACTTTCTCACATTCATATACGTGAGTAACAATTCCATTAAAATTCCTGTAAAGGGATAGTCAGATAAGAGAGGAGTGCCGGACTTTACCCAATCCAGGAATGCCGGACTTTGCCCAACCCAAAAGATAAAAATCATTTATATAGATCACGATTCGATCACATAAGTTAGTCATCACCATCGAGACTCCGAGAGTGGTAGTCATCACCATCGAGACTCCGAGAGTGGTAGTCATTAATATCGACCCCGCAAGTTCTACGTATCTCATTTTAAATTCATCATCGCTCCATAATTAAATCTGCAGTTTTCTAATATACATACATATCTACCAATAACATAAATGTAACGTTTTATGATATTAAATAAATCTTGGTTTGTTAACTAAGTAATAAAAAAATATATAAACTGCATTTTGAAACACGACAGTCTGTATTCTTATATATGTATATGTACATACATATAGTATTTGTATTATGTTTATACATACATATATCTAGTCACAGTATTTTGTAATATGTATATGTAAATAAATAAATAATAATAATAATATCGATGGCTTGGTGCACATACATATATTGTATGTCCATTTTTGAATTTGTATCTTATTTTCAGTTTGCAGATGCTGGAATAATTCAGGTTTTTCCTTTCAAGGTAATTTACATACATATGTATATATATATCACATCATTTTTTTTCTATAATTTTATTGATGAGCAAAGAAAAGTCACGAATCCCGGGAAGTCCCTGGACTTTGAAATTATCACAGTTCGAGTCCCGAGACTTCAGAATCACTACTTGGCACGGTTCTGATAGTAAGATTTATTATTTTCAAGATTTAATTTTTAAATTTTCATTTCTTGCATCTTAGTTGCTTTTTTACAAAAAAAAATTATCCTAACCATGCTTTTACGTCACATTTGCTTTGTGACCATCATTAGTAGAGGTAGGATAGTCACAGTGCTATCCATTGTTCGGCAAATCTTTAACAATGCATTTACAACCTTTGAGCAATACACGGCTCCCTCAGGCTCCGGTGACTAATCATTAGAATTATAATAACAACTAGTGTTATACCCGATGACTTATCATCGCATGGGTCTTGGCATATTAAGTTATTAATAAAAAAAAATTAAAAGAAATTGCCAGTCACGTGTTCGATCCGCACGCGGTCGAATTTTTTTCAAATATCTTTTAAATATATTTAATTTAATATTTAATATTAAAAAAAAAGATAAAAACTATATACCTACTTATGTACATATTAACAATATAAAACACCAATAGAAAAATTAATAAGTTAAATATTTTTTCAGTAGATGGCGGCAAATGCTCAAAGACTTGGTACCGTATTGTAGCCTAGACTCTAGGCCCTATAGGAAACATTGGCAGCAAACAGTATATATAGGATTTTTTTTCTTTTTTTATAATATTCGTATTATGTATATTCATACGTTTTGTTGGCATTGTTTTAATTGTGACGTATTTACATATTTATGTCGAATCAAAACGACTATTATGGTAGGGTGAACGTTATCTCAGTTACTCAGACACACAGAATAGCTATATTATACATATGATGTTTTCGTTTATTTGATAGTTATACATTACTAGCCCCGGATCGGATACCACCGACGGTAATTGGACTATTCGTCACATTGGGGTGGTCACAAAGACAATTTTTGCCATGAAAATCGCGAATACACAATATTTAGCACTCAAGTTCTCGTTACTATGATAGTTATCGTTAGTATGATGGACTGTTCGGCTGCCAGATGTTCCGTTATAGAGATTTTAGTGACTTTGTGACGAGTAATTTGTGACCAGTAATCACCGAACCACCACCGACACGTTAGCTGGTTTATAAAATTTCATAAATTTTTGCGCGTTGCGTTCTGTAATGTTTGTATTCATTACCGCTGCATTGTTTCGTCATAACAGATACCGTTTTTATCGTGCTCAGAAACGAAATATCGCGCAAAACGAAAAAGGGAAAGAAAAAAGGGTAAAACACTAAGGGATGTAGTATTTGTTGGCGAAAGAGCAGCAACTTCCGTTATAAGACGTGTAGTGCTCTCAACGTGACGTCCGCGTGAAAGCAAAATCTTGTATTGTTCGCCTGTTTGTTTCCTCTTTTGTGTTTTGTAATATTCGAGATAACAACGCGGTGGGGTTGGGCCGGGTAGTAAACCGACGTGTTCTCCTTGTTCGGTGTCATTAGGGTAGTGCCGCCACTTTTCCGCCACCCTGTACCTCGCAAAAACACATTTACAAAAGATCGCTAGGGAGATGCGCTCACGTCAAGCCCTTCAAATCTTACAACTTTAACTTTAATTTCCACTTCCGGTTTTCACTTTTCAAGCTCAAAGCTATGACAGAAGCTTCTGTCGGCTCATCAAGTTGGCTCTTAGGAGCTTACTAAATGAAAAATAATCAAATTTACTTAAGATGGGTTCATATATATGTACATCACAGTGAAATTATAATTTCACTGACGTTTCAATGAAATCATTTCACTGGGTTCAGTTCGTGGGTGATAAGTATGACAAGAGTAGTGGACATAGTAGATACAGTAAAGAGATTGAAATGGCAATGGGTGGGCCACGTGACTAGAAGAATTGACGAAAGGTGGACAAAAGAAGCGCTTGAATGATACCCGAGAGAATGCAAAAGAGTAAAAGGAAGACCGCAGGGAAGATGGGTAGACGAAATTAGGAAAATGTGTGGGGTGAGATGGATGAGTGGAAGCGTGTTGGAGAGGCCTTCATCCAGCAGTGAATGGTGAATGGCTGTAGATAATGATGATATATGTATATGTATATATATATATATATATATATATATATATATATATATATATATATATATATATACATATATATATTGTCACAGTTTTATTTCGGAAACAGTGAGCTTTCGAATGAGAGAAACCCTTTTTCCCCCAGTTTTTATACGTTTGTTAGGGGTCGTGGGTAATAGCTCGATAAACAGGCCGGTGACTGAGTGAGGACTATAAAGCATTTTTCATCTTATTTAACATGGTGCAGAAATAGAGGAGACAGCCATGGCATAATATCAGCCACGGCTGTGGAATGTCTCCGTTTTCGCCAAAGTATCCGGAAAATTTCACTCGAGTGCGTATTCAATAAGACGTCGCTTGGAAAACCTAATAACGCATTAAATTTTTTAAATATTTTGCCACCTCAAAAGTATTATATGTCAAAAAGAGATGTCTTCTTGAAATTTTTACTTATGTACATCTTATGACGTACTTTTGAACTTTATATGAAAATAGATTGCTTTTGAAGTGGATATAAATCTGAGAATATTTTCCGCTTAATAATAAAAATGACACTTTGTCATAGTAGTAATTATACAGTTTAAATAATGAAAATAGCAGTAAGACCCTTACTCTCTAGATCGGGTTGCCAGATCAATCAATAAATTCAAAAAAAAATATTGCCTATAGTATGATTTTAATGTTTTAATCCATGTTTTATAAAAATAATTTATAATACACCCATATATACTAACTTTGATTTTGATTTTTAAATGCTTTTTATTATTACGAAATTATGTTCACAATACATCTTTTATATTTATTTTAATAGCTGCTGATCTACTGATCATTTTCTATTTTACAATTTGAATTTAATTTGGTTAGTAATCACAGTATTACATTATTCTAATGTTAATCTAAAGCATAATAGGAAAAAGAGCTCAAAAACCTATTTACAATCCTTATAAATGTTCATAATACATCTAATACATAATATTAATTAAAGACTCTCTAAAGTCGATGACCTAAAGCAGATTGTGTTTAGGTAATCTGTGTTTAAATGTACTAAATTGAAAAAACTGCATGCCATATATAATATTCCGTTTGTTACAGACATTACTAACAAACTAACCAGTAGATTCTATGACAGAATCACTAATAACTATACTAACACACTTGTCAAGAGTCTCGGTGATTACAACAAAATGTCTATACCCTTCAGGTATAACACACAGATTACCTAAACACAATCTGCTTTAGGTCATCGACTTTAGTGAATCTTTAATTAATACTATGTATTAGATGTATTATGGACATTTATAAGGATTGTATATGTAAATAGATTTTTGAGCTCTTTTTCCTATTATGCTGTAGATTAACATTAGAATAATATAATACTATGATTACTTACCAAATTAAATTAAAATTGTAAAATAGAAAATGATCAGTAGATCAATAGCTATTCAAATAGATATAAGATTTATTTTGAACATAATTTCGTAATAATAAAAAGCATTTAAAAATCAAAAATCAATCCATATTTGAATAATATTTGATGTATTATATTAATAATGTCTTTATTCAATGTATATATTGGGGTCGTGGGGTTTATTTAACTTGTATATAAAAATGGGTTGCCACACGAAAAATATTGGGAGCCTGTGCTCTAAGCATCCTATTCCTGAAAATAAAATATTAAAATGCTAATATTGATGAAAATGTGATTATTTATGTAAGTTGAATTGATAAGCCTAACTATTTCAAAATTGCAATATGAATAAAAAGTATTTCTTCAACAATTTACAATCAATTTTCTTTACTTATTTCGGAAAAAATCCTGAAACTTCTCACTGATTGCATGAACTTCATTTAAACGCTATTTATCTCTTCAACAAAACTCTAAAATGTTGAATGAATTTTTTTTCTTTAAAATACATGTTAGCAAAAAAACCATAAAACTTAAAGCTGAAACAACAAATGTTTTTATTTAATTTTTAATTCAATTCATTACATAAAGCAATAAAATAAACCTCCTATGACAAAATTTATATCATAGCTATAAATAACTTTAGTATACAAAAAATATATGCTTGTATTTTTGCTAAGTAAAAAAAATTGTGCTATGTATCGTTTTGGATATCAATTTATTTTTATATACATATGTAAGTGGCTTTCGTCAATTTTGATAAGCTTCATTTACAACGTTTGTGACCGACATCTTAAATTAGTCATAACCAAATTACAGCCATTGTGTTATCGATTTTGTATTCATAAGAACGGTTTACCACTAATTGGTCAGTTAAAATATTATTCATATAACAATATCGCTAATATGTCGTGTTCAATGAATCATTAATTTTTTAATAACCTTCTTACTGTTATTAATCGATCGGTAAAAATTCCAATTGATATAGCAATCCGCTTAATCATATCATAAATCAAGTATGATGATTTTATATAAGTACGTATTGAGAATAGTCCAACAGTTACCTACATACATATATTGGAAGTTCTTCAAAAAATAAAACATATTTTGGAAATATTTTCTGTACCTAAAAGTTTGATTTATGAAAGTGATATTGTTATTATAATCACCGTGACATCTGAAGACCTAAATTTTTGATAAATGTGGATCATAGCCATTTAGCTACTATTTACTTTTTAAACATTAAACATTGTTAATTGGTTTTTAAGCTCTTTTTCCTATTAGGCTGTACATTAACATTAGAATAATATAATACTATGATTACTAACAAAATTGAATTAAAATTGTAAAATAGAAAATGATCAGTAGATAAGTAGCTATTAAAATGTGTACATAGATATAAGATGTATTGTGAACATAATTTCGTAATAATAAAAAGCATTTAAAACTCAAAAAAACATTCAAATCAACATAGTTGGCTTTGAGCGCAATAAATCGATTGTTTGATGATTTGAATGGAATGTAGCAGCGATTTGTCGTAATCAGAACTAATTTAATACCACTTCATCCAAATTTCGGCTAATAAATAAGAGTATAAATTAAATAATCACATTGACATTGATTCAAATAATGTTACCCCACATGTACATAATTGTCAAAAGAAAAATTTCAGATACGATTAAGTATTTTCGCCTTCCACTCATAAAATATGTCTTTATAAATATGTATGTATTTTAGAAAAAGTTCCAAAAGTAACCATCGAATTTTTTGTAGTATAATGGATGGAAACTAGTATAAAACTTATCGTTTTTAATGTCAGCATCATTATCGAAGCTATGTTCACCGGTGTAAATTAGCCGTCAAATTTCTAGTTTAAACTTGAACAAGTTTGCGAAACTGCTAGTAACGATCACCTATTCAAGTGGCATCCGCGTTCTACGTTGCTTTCTACACACAAATATATATAATATGTAGTATATGTATGTATATGCAATTCCGAATGTACATTTATAATACAGTTTAGATACGTTTTCGAATAAACCACGGCGCTAATAAATATTTTATATATCAGTGTGTACATTAATATAAAACAAACGCAAGGTAATTTTGCAAAGTTTACCCGGTAAATTAATACGCGATGCGCGATATTTTACTTTTGAATTTGATAATAATAAGTCAACGTTATATATGTATGTATATAATATTTGACGGTTGTTAACGACTTTTGCGGGATACAATCGAGGCGAAGATTGAATTTCAAAAGTTTAAGATATTAGGCGCTCGTTAATCAATTATAATATAATATAAATTTCGAAACTATACGTTTTCTTTCGCCTTTCAAACTTGAATTTTGCCAACTTTTCATTTTGAACGCGGAAACTTTTTACGAATTAAATCCGCGGCACTAAGCGTTGTGCAAAAATTTTTCATCAAAGCAACTGCATTAATCTAATTTTGCATTTCATTTTATACATAGATACAGACCATATATTTTGGAGAAAATAAAAGACATATAAATAATCGTTTTATAGCTTAAAAAATGCTTTATAAGTTAATAAAATATTACCATACAAAACTTTTGAATTTAAAACTAATATATTTATTACACATTATTGAAATTTAAATGAGATGCTTACTACTCGAATGTGTAGGTTTAGAGTGAAAAAAAATACTGAGATAGATAACCAATCTTTATAAACGTGGTAAAGATAAAAATTTCGAAATTAAGTTTATTACATCACGGAAAAAATATATGTAAAAAGTATATTTTTGACTTTTAAAATTTGCTAGATAATCAATTATAAGTATTTTAAGCCATTGAAAAGTCACAATCAATAGGAAAAATATCTGACTATTGATTCCAATACTCACTTTTGGTAAGTATATTATTAAAATAAACAAAATTTTATTAATTCAGTTGTAATTATTGAATCCTGTCTAACATTTTCGTACACCCAATATATTTCATTAAATAATGTCTATTTATTTCAATCGAAATGTATAAAATATATATGTATTTACTCAACTAAAATAAAATCATTTCAAATTTTATTGATTTAATATAAAAAATAAATATGAGATTTTATATTTGTTGAAATATTAAATAGTGTATATGTATAATCATAACGATGGTGATACACTGACATAAATATCAATAATTTTCTCATTGACACATAAAATTTATGTACATTTAAAAGCAGCAAGCAATTCTCGTTTCTTGAGCAAAAAAAGAAAACGTTTTACTTTTTTCGGTGAAAGCAGATTTGTACATTTTAAAGCACGTTTATAATAATTGCGTCAAATTGAAGGTGAGTTTAAAAAATATTGTATTGTATCTGTATTGGTATACTCGTCGCTTTGGAGCGATCTGTAAAGGCGAGTGTACATGTTCGATTGAAATAAAATAAAAATACAAATAAAACACATTATATTTAAAATTGGAAATAATCAGTATCCAAATGAGACCAATAACGTGCTTATTAAAAGAACCTTTTTATTTCATTTAAGTTTCGTTTTCCGTCTTCACATTTAGGATATTAGAATACGCATTGAACTGTCAGAGTCTAAGTGCAATTTGTTGAATTTTTCAAAATGAACGGTAGGTGTCGCCAATACGACTCATTATGCTAACCCTTTGAGTGCTGACGTCTTTTTCATTTAAAGCCCGCCACGGTGAAAATTTCACCAACATTTCCAACTACATATGTAGAGTTATTTAGAAATCCAATAGAAAGCAGGTATACAAAAATTGAAGCTAATCCAAACAAACCCTAGATTACCGCCGCCGCCGAGGATTTCAAGTTTTGTAAAGGTGTGTTTAGACTTAAAATAAACAAAAGAAGTCTATTAATTAATGTATTTTTCCAAAATATATGTAATACTCACAATCTAAATGCCAAGCCACAATCTAAAATACTCAGCAGTTAGGGATTTCCATCGGGAAATTCTAATATGGTTATAAATTCAGAAATTTCGGTGTAAACCAGTCTTTATAAACGTTGACAAATGAATGACACGGATTACACGACCCATGTTAAATGCATTTTTGTTCAATGCTACCTGGAAAGGCTCAGCGGGTAGTATTCTTGTTTATTTTTTACATACTCGAAATACAACGCCTATC
Organism: Arctopsyche grandis; assembly: GCF_051622035.1. Taxonomy (NCBI): domain Eukaryota; kingdom Metazoa; phylum Arthropoda; class Insecta; order Trichoptera; family Hydropsychidae; genus Arctopsyche; species Arctopsyche grandis. The sequence goes on from NC_135356.1 coordinate 38,209,272, forward strand.
GGCGTTTTACAAACCATAAACTTATTGGTAAAACGCCGATCGGCGTTGGTCAGAATTCAAAGGGGTAAAACTTTTCGTTTCACACCCGGTCAAGATTCACTTTCCTCACTAAAAAGAGTTAAGTTTAAAAGCTTATTACAAGATCTTATTCAGAACTTCTTACTTCTAATAAATATCGATTGATTATATTTATTTTAATTTCAAAAGCCTCAAAACTGAAATTTCAAATTTTCAACCATAATTTTATACAAAAGTACTCCAAATATTTGCATTGAACAATGAAAATAAATATAAATGTTCCTGAATGGACCGAATTGTATGAAAAACGAATGAAAACGTTCCTCATTGAAAATCTGCATAATCCGCTAATCGCTCCGAAACCCACAATTACAAATCTCGATCGTAATTGTCAATTAGCAGAAATTACCCTCGTCGTTGGTTTTGTTCTGTACGATTAATCGTTTCCCCCTTGCAAAGAATACATCGACAATATCACCTTTCCATTGTAATGGAAACACCTTCAATTATCCGGTATACGTTCGGACCGATTAACCAGATTACGAAAAAAAAAATTAAAAAACGCTCATCCCTTTCATGTATACCTAAAGCTACGCATATCTAGTGAAATTGAAAATACTAGAGATATTGATCTATAAAAATTCGTTTATGTCAGTGTTAACGCTCAATTCAAGGCTTTGTCCAAAAACGTCAAATTTAATAATTTGACTGTAAGTCATCTGACCATCTTATACCTGTATGGAATAACACCTCGAATACTAACCTTTCCAAGCTCCAAATAATACAAAATAAATCCCTAAAAATAATTTATAACACACCCATATATACTAACTTGAAAAAACTGCATGCCATAAATAATATTCCGTTAGTTACAGACATTACTGACAAACTAACCAGTAGATTCTATGACAGAATCATTAATAACCATACAAACACACTTGTGAAGAGTCTCGGTGATTAAAACAAAATGTCTATACCCTTCAGGTATAAACAGATTACCTAAACACAATCTGCTTTAGATCGTCGACTTTAGACAGTCTTTAATCAATATTATGTATTAGATGTATTATGAGCATTTATAAGAATTGTAAATAGCTTTTTGAGCTCTTATTCCTATTATGCTGTACATTAACATTAGAATAATATAATACTATGATTACTAACAAAATTAAATTAAAATTGTAAAATAGAAAATGATCAGTAGATCAGTAGCTATTAAAATAGATATAATGATGTATTGTGAACACATTTTAGTAATAATAAAAAGCATTTAAAAATCAAAAATCTTCTGACCATCTTATTATTATATTTGTACATTTTATATATTGGGTACATCGATGGAGACTTATTTCAAATATGTGAGATAAATACACAATACATAGTCTCTACGATTACAATAAATATCTGCTGTATGAAAATCTTTATTATTTTTCACAATCTAACAGTTATTCTTCTGTCGAATGATCGAGTCCGATTCATCGACATATTTATTTCAACATGAGGCGAACTTCTCAATCTATTTTTGATAGATCGTTCCGAACGCAATCTAATAAATATTATTACCTATAACCCAGGACTTTGATTCGAATACATCAAAGCAGCTTCTCGCCATTGCATATTTTATAACACCGCATTGATATTTTTAGATCGGGTAAAAATTTGCACGAACGAAATATGACGAAATTGGCCAACACGCACATGTTTTATTAATTTATCATGTGAGGGACTTGCTAAACTTGCAAAGTCGTCCTCGGCGATCTTTTATCATAAAAAATTCATACTTACAGTAGTGTCGGTCTTGGAAGTGGTAGTTTAGTAATCTTTTACGATTATATTCACACGGGGAGCTGTTTAAAGTATTGGACTTGTGCACATTTTGCACTTCCTACCTTTTCATTTTTTTTTTTTTTTTGCTCCTTAATATTCAAGAAACGTGTCTTTTATCTAAATTGATTCTATTCACATATGTATGTACATACATATATGTATATACGATAGGTTTGAAATCGACGAACTACAGGATATCGATATTCTTATCGTCTGGAACGCTTCGTGAAATCGATAAGCCTGTCGACTATGTAATAACTTAATCACTGAAGCTGTACGAAGATTGTAGTAGACGGAAAATGTTTCAATCAAATCCTTTTGATTATGCTAAGAAATTTTAAATTTCAGTTTTCGACTTTTAGTACTAAAATTAGAACAACCTAATTTATATTAGTCAGATCGATATTTTGATCGACAAAGTTCTGAAACACGGAAGAATAGGAGTAATGATATTATTTATGTACAAAATGCAAATCCATTGATGTCTCAATAGATTAATATTTAATTAATTAATTAATTAACCCTCCCTCGCCGAAGTGGGGTATGCAAGTGGCCCAATTTTTACGTTTTTCGTAAGAACTATGTGGTTTTCAAAGCTATACACCGTATATTTCTTATATTCCTAGAATGAACTACAAGACATTTATTTTAATAGATTTTGTATGATTTAGAAAAGGGGTACATCGTCAAAAAATACATTTATACATTTCTACGTTCCAAAGTATGATTTAAAGGCGGTAGCGATAAGTCATTTTCTTGACTGTTCGCTTGCATATTCTTGTTGATCGATGAATCAATGCGAGAAAAAGAGACAGCTATATTTTCGTAAGCTATTGTTTTCATCGCTTTTGGCGCGTGGCTGTTGAGTCATGCAGTCGCCTGTTGGCCTTATCTATGTGCGTTTGCATGTCGAAGCTTGTTGTCATTTTTTAATACAAAAATAGTCAAAAACATGCTATAGGACTAAAACTTTTTTTATGTAGATGTATAAAATGATTAATAAGATATATATTGAACCCATTTGTATTGAGAAATGCTGTATTTTGATTAAAAAATACTAGGGTCTTACTTGACCCTGGTTAGGGACACTCGTTCGATCTCGACGCTCCGTCCTTCAATGGTTAACCTTTTTGGTTCACTGTGCTAGAAAATAACTTATAGGTACAATGTTTAAACGATTGAAAATTCAAAAATATGGTAAACGTTAAAAAATAAAAACCAAAAATGTATATTTTAACTTTCTTCTAATGTGGATGGTTCATGCCACGCGCCAAAAGCGACAAAAACAATAGCTAACAAAAGAACAGATGTCTCTTTCTCTCGCATTGATTCATCTATCAACAAGAATATGCAAGCGAACAGACAAAAACATGACGTATTGCTACCGCCTTTAAATCATACTTAGGAACGTAGAAATGTATAAATGTTTTTTTTACGATGTACCCCTTTTTTAAATCATACAAAATATATTAAAATAAATTTCTTGTAGTTCATTCTAGGAATACAAGAAATATAGCGTGTTTAACATTGAAAACCACATAGTTATTACGAAAAACGTTAACATTGGGGCACTTGCATACCCCACTTCGGTGAAGGAGGGTTAAGCAGGTCTGGATCTAACGTATCCATCAGTCATACTGCTGTCGGAACACGGACAGGTGGGCAATGAGTCCATTTGGGCGACAGGTTGTAGTAGACGACGCGACAACTGGGCGATGCGTCTTCTGGATGACGCAACTACAGGGCGACCGGTCTACCGGGCGCCCGGCCAACTGGGCGCCAAGCTTACATTAACTCTGCACTTTGCAAGGACTGACCGCGACCCCGCTATAGGAATTTCTGATGCACTAGCCAATATTGTACCTATTTACATACATATGATTACGTTGTTGTCGTCCAGTTTAATCGATATATTGTCCACTTTTCTTCATATCGAGAAATATTTTGGAAAATATTAAATACAACTTTTTGCGTTCAACAATATTCAAAAACACTGGTGACTTGTAATACGTTTCAAATATAACGGCTCACGTTTATTCTGACTATCAAATATAACGGCTCATATGTAAGATGAGAGGAACTAATTTCAGTTTTTAACCCAAGCGTATATACAGGATATAACAATGACAAAAGGACAGGATTTGATAAACCGGAAGTCCAGGGTAAAAAGAGGACCCGATTCGTCGCATTTCCCTGTGGGCCACTTCAATCGGTCGTCGAGTTTTGCTTGACTAATTCAAACAGTGCCTCGGTGTCAAATAAATTAACCCCTCAAAGTGGAAAGCTCGTTTGTAGTCCGGAGATGCTGCAGACAATCGAATTTATCCGAATTAATAAACACCAAACCCCCTCCTCTCCCCCACCCAAATCCAACCCCATTCATTTCGGCCGACGCGACGTATGGCGTAATCAACGTTTCCAAACTTGCTGTTTCTCTCTCCACTATACAAATTCACAGATATAATGAGCACCCCTAATGTGTAAATATATGTCCATATGTATTTTACACTCAATTGACAAAGTGATGCTACCCGGCTTCGCCTGGTTAGTGGAAATTAAATGAAAACCATGAAAAAAAAAATCATTTCTTTTTTTATTAAATATATTTAAATCGAAAAAAATAATATTATTAAACGATCGACCAATCACAAACATCTTTGACCAATCCAGCCAATCAGAAACAACTTTTTTGACAGCCAATCAGAAACAACTTTGATGACAGCCAATCAGAAACAACTTTGATGACAGTCAATCAGAAACGACTTTGATGACAGCCAATCAGAAACCAATTAAAGACGCCGTTTCGGTTTTATATTACAAATGTAAACTAAGCAATAGATTAAAAAAAGCAACTGGTTTTCACTGTTAATGGAATGACAATTTTTTGACAAAATGAGCAATTTCACACAAATTGGGATTTAAGCATATACCCGGCGTCGCCTACGATTATATTTAATCGATATATTTTCAGTATTATTATACCTATACCCTATACGTATGTACATACATGCTATGTTCATACATACATATATTCTGCTGGTTATAAGTATACATTATTTTTATGACTGAAGTGGGGTTTGGGACAATCAATATTGAAGACTATATAATAATAGTAATTGAATTTTTGGGGCCGTTTCATAGTTTTTTTTTTAATAAAACTGTCCTTCAATTCATACGCGGTCCGTATTGTGATAAGGGATCTTATAAATATATTAGAAAAAAATGAACATTGGGAAATCGACCGTTATCAATTTATACACGTTTTCCATTATTATATTGTATTACATTCATAATTTAAGCTAATAAACGGTCTGCCCATATTTTTACTTTATCTTTTTATTCTATATTTACTATATTCCAGTTCAGTTTATTTACTTCGATATACTTATAATTACGGGCGGTATATTTTTTTTTTGTTTTCGTAACAATTTAAAAATTGAATGTAAATAAAAGTACTTTCTGCGGCGCTTTCCAAATATTTACCATTTTGAAATAACAATGTGAACATCGAATATTCGTTAATTGAGAGGTGGGATTTTATGTTTATTCTTGTTTTGCGTGAGATAAAATTTTAAAATTTGATACTAGTCTGTTGATCTTAATTCGTTCACAGCTGCTTCACCGTAACAAATATTGTCACACTCCAGTGGTTTCCTGTCACCTGTTGAAACAGTAGTATAATCCATAATCTGTTATAAGAAGAATAATATTATAATAAAATGGGCATTCAAATCTTCTAATGGATTTAACACTTCGCACTATGAATAAATTATGTAACATCAAATAGTATTTGATATTTTACGCTATAGAATGTGTATAATGGCAAAAAAATATAATGGCGACTAATTTCAGGTACAACGATTTGTAGACTGATTGCCAATTTCATAATTATTTTTTTTTAAGAATCAATTTTTCAAAATATATGGAGGAAATGTGCTTTGAATTATGCAATTTTGGCATTTTTATAGCAATTAATATTTTTTATTCAAAATGTGTATTAGATTCGAACTCGAACTACGAATTACGACTTCGTAGTTCTTTTGACGTAGAACTACATCGTTGCATGAATTGTAACATTGAGCAACAAAAAATAACATTTTTAAGTCACCAGGGCTTGGCCCACTGAATTCGAATGTGATAATGATTTTTGTTAGTTCGCTCTCATTTACGAGATAAGCGGATTAAAAAATGAGCAATTTTTACAGTTATTTGGCTTTTGTGGTCTTAAACTCAAAATTTCTGTGCTCAAAGTGAGTTTTGAAATCAATAATCAGATGTTTTTTTTTATTTATTTTCATTTTTATTTCTTCTAAGTACTTAATTATATGGTGAGTTTTAAAAGTCAAGAGAAATTTACAGATATATCAAGTGTTTATGTATGTATGTGGGTATGTGGCAGACGCGTCGACCAGTATGGACATTTAAAAAAAAAACAAATTTTAGAACACCAATATTTGTTGTGCCTAGAGATATTTAATAAAATAAATACACGCGAACAACGCGCTCAACCAATCAGAGTCAAGTGGTCCACGTCGACTAAAACCATTGACCAATAGGTGCATTTCAAGCATCTGCTATTTTTATGCCGATAATTTATGCGCATACATACATATATAATTTATGCGCATACATTAAGTCGGTGAACACGATATAACATATGCGTGTTTAATAATAATAATAGATACATAATAATTGAGCATTGAGTGACGTCAGGCTGAGCGACGGGTGGCGTCATCGTCAGATGCACTGCGCGGGACACACACATTCATTCATTATTTCGAACGGGTAAACGGGGAATTTATACGCGTTGAAATCAACGGTCACAATACTGGAATGTACCAACCTTGGCTTGAAAGTCGATCCCATAGAAGAAGGCTTCCTCTGGATGAAGTGGGATCCTGCAATCGCTCTCGTCGTTCGGCACCAGGTCGTACTCCCTGGTGTTGGGCATCTTTTCTCCGTTCCTCGACTTGTGTAAACTGAACTTGGAGAGGAGCTTTTCGCGAAAATTCGGCGACATGATTTCAACGTGGCGAATTTATTTAATATGTTAAATAAATACTATAATATCACAACTTTTAATATACACTAAAAATTGACTATAGTTTCGCCCGCGACACTTTTTACTTTATAAATACATCCATTTATCTATCTATACATCTTCGAGACACTATGTAGAATGGATATTGTGGTGCTCTGCAATATGTTTGTATATGTACGTGTTGAATAATGATACAAAAATAATTATAAAATGTAACTTTTTCGAAAGAGACTTTGTATGTAAGTATTTTTCAACGATTCGATTGGTGGAATATTATTTTTTTTCGATTCAAATGAATTTAATAAAAAAGCAAATGAATATTTACTATTAGATTCGCCATGTTTACGCTGTTTATATTACAAACACTGAGCGAAGCCGGGTAAAACAATTAGTTAATAATATTTTTAAACGACAACAAACAGGCTAGAATTTGAATGAAAAAAAGCAATATATTATCAATACAAGACTTGCATTTTTTTTTTGTATTTTTTATGAAAAAAAATATATATATACGATGGGCTACCTACCCAAAAGTAACCGGAATTTGATTTAAAAAATAAAACACAAATAATCTTCAAAGAATTTCTCACTCAATGTAATGTAATTTTTTATCAGTTCTGAAAATAGTCTTGAAACTTTATTTCCTATCTATTTCAGATCATAAATAGAATTGACATAGTGTCAGATCAAGCCGTTTAAAAACAACGATTATTCCAGGTTTTTTTTATTAAAATAAATGTTGCACGTTTGCCTGGCTTGTTTAGGTGCGTTGTCATGGTGCAGGAACCAATCACGCTTCCAAACTTTGAGATGAAAACTCAAAAGGAAAGAATAGAGATTGCACAACATTCAAAAAAGCTTGTGCTTGTTTTAAGTCATGAGAAACTATGGGATTTATAATTTTTTCATAGGCTTCTTGAACCATAACAAACAATTTCCCCCAATAGCAAGCATAATTTAAGGACTGGAGAAAATATATGTACATATGTATGATAGACATTTCGTTTTACTAAACAATTTGTATCAAAATCCAACACACATATTTATTTACATATACATGTATATTATGTAATAATATACGAGTCATAAATTGCGACGTTGCTAAAATGGTTTTCAAATATCCAATATGTATTTAGAGAGGCTTTCGCTTCGGTGTCAATCAGTGTTGATTCGCTTTGTGCCGTTTGAGGAACTTTTGATTGAATGAAACGATTGTTGTCAGATGTGTTAACTTTAATGTAGGCACGAAGACTTCAAGGCGCAAACTTTAAGTCTCCAAAACCCAACGTCTACGCTTGTTGATAAATGCATTCTGAACTCTACATAAAGCTACGCCGCTAATTACATAATTTGTCGCACTAGAAAACATTACAAAAAATGGTAGATTTTAAATTTATATACTTCCATGATTTTATTCACATATACAAATGTATATATATATCGCATGCAATGAAGGAATGGTCGCTTTTTGTTTTGCTTTATTACCATACGTTTTTCTTTCTTTAATTTCCATACTATAGGTTTTCGAAATATTATATGTAAAAAAATCGTTATCAAGAAATTCAAAACTATGTAAGAGACATATTACCTATATGGAAATAGATCCCAGTATGCAAAGCCTCTCCCCATAAAGACACCCACCCGAATAAACATCCACCAATAGGGAGAAGACATAAAAGTCATACAAATTTTTTTTCACATGCTTATTTATTTTAATTTTTTTTTTATGTGACACAATCTGAAATAAATCAAGATTTCGCGCAAAAAGCATGTATGATTTTGCATAAAATCATACATGCTAAAAAAAAACACGATGTGTGAACCATCATGTCTAGTAGATATACAGATTACCTAAACACAATCTGCTTTAGGTCATCGACTTCAGAGAGTCTTTAATTAATATTATGTATTAGATGCATTATGGGCATTTATAAGAATTCTAAATAGGTTTTTGAGCTATTTTTCCTATTATGCTGTACATTAACATTAGAATAATATACTATGATTACTAACAAAATTAAATTACAATTGTAAAATAGGAAATGATCAGTAGATCAGTAGCTATTAAAATATATATAAGATGTATTGTGAACATAATTTAGTAATAATAAAAAGCATTTAAAAATCAAAAATCAATGTCTAGTATGGTGGACCTCCTGAAAGGCTTTGGAAGATCCGCAATTGATGATTAAAAATCTATATAATAAAAATATGTTTCGAATAAACTCTGACTGATATCTACATTATATTTTAAAAATTATATCTCATCCGGTGATTTGTTTCCTTCCAAAGTTGTATTTTACTTATTCTGTATTTTTCAAAGAATAGAATTCGACTACTATTTTTACCGTCAAGCATAAATTCATATATTAATATTGGAATTCAAAATCATCATCACGGATTTAATTGAAACTTAATTTTTATATTATATTGTCTGAAATAACTGTAAAATATAAACATTTTTAGAACAAAATTTAACCGTCAAAAAGCGACATTATGTATGTCAATGTTTAAATTTAATATTTGGAACAAAGTCTATGCAATTAAAAATATAATAAATATATATATATATATATATATATATATATATATATATATATATATATATATATATATATATATATATATATATATATATATATATATATATATATATATGTATCTGCACCTCACAGATTAAAGATCGCGTATCTAAATTTAGCGAAAATAAGTACACAATTTCGTTTTAAATTTTAAGATCAACACTGCTTTTAAATAAATTAGTAAGCAATCCCGTCTGGAAAATAGACATATGTATGTATGTAGATATGTATGTAATAGAAAAATAGACATACATATGTAATAGTTTTAGCTACATTCGCAACAGTCATATTTTTTTTCAAAAGCATGTAATAAAACAAACTTGGATAATTAAGTTTATGAAATGAACTTCTGAGACAAAGATATGTACAAATTAAAAACAAACAATTGTAATATAATTTCAATCAACAAACATAATTAATTACACTAATATATGAACCGTTATATTTGAAAGTGGCGAAATTCCAATCTTCAGTTCCTGAAAACACTATTTCTGTTTGACTTAATTCACGAATTGTTCAGAATCTCGGAAAAGCAGAATAATCACATTACAAGGTACCTGTATTATTAAATACCGTTAAACGCAAAACATATTTATTCTTCATTTCTAGATATTTCTGGAAATTATAATAAGTGGACTTTCAATTATAACGGCTCAATAGTAGTTCTGAAGTATTTAATATTTATTTATACAACAAAATATCAATACCCTTTAGGTATTACCTAAACACAATCGGCTTTACATATAGATCATCGACTTTAGAGAGTCTTTAATTAATATTATGTATGTATTAGATGCAATATGAGCATTTATAAGAATTGTAAATAGGTTTTTGAGCTATTTTTCCTATTAAGCTGTACATTAACATTAGTATAATATAATACTATGATTACTAACAAAATTAAATTAAAATTGTAAAATAGAAAATGATCGGTAGATCACTAGCTATTACAAAATATATATATATAAGATGTATTATGAAGATAATTTAGTAATAACAAAAAGCATTTAAAAATCAAATAAATATATTAATTTAAAGTGCTTTTCTGAAAGCATAATCTTATAGACCAGTATTTAACATAAGTTGACAGTTATTTTTGTATGTACATACATATCAGTTGATCAGTATTTTATTGTTTATAAATATTTATCAAAATTAAGAAAAGTGGACTTATGCAACTTTCAATTATAACGGCGCATATATATACATACATAATAAGGAAAAAAATTCGTGTATTATTTTCATTCCGCTTTTAACAACCCAATAATCGATTCCAAATTTTTTTTTAATAATCACAATTTTCAAATAGAAAGCCCCGCCCGTCGGCGAATAATTCGCATCAAAGCTAACATAATATTTATACATAGATATTATGTATATGCGAATATTTTTTCGACGTAATACCTTTAGTATGGTTTCAGCCCGTGGAATTACACGTGCGTATATTTATTATACATTTATGTATACGTATCTTATCATGTTTCGTATTTGTTTGGATGTGTCCATGACCAAACGAATGTACATACGTATCATGTTATATAATATATATGTAACATATAGTAGTACATACGTCGTTCAAGTCAAAAGTAACTGAAAATATTAGCACTCGTTTCGACAAGTACATACGTGCAAATTTCAAACGTGTTCTTTGCGAGCTTTCAGCTGAAAAATGCGAACACTCCGTCGCTGAAAAGTTTCACGTGTACGAATACAGATGCTTCTGCTTGTACCTAAACCGTTCGCCAAAACTTATATATATCTATATGTGCTTTGCTTCATTCTGCTGTCTTCGTTTATTTTTAAAAGCTTTTATTAACTTTCATATGTAGCTTCAAGTGTTCGGTTATGCTTAGGCTACTTTTTATTTTTATTTTTCGATTTAGTCTAGTGTAATTTTTGGCTCGCAATCTCCCGACTCTGTGATACTTTTATAAAGAAACAAACAAATAAATTACAATATTATAAAATCTTGAATATTCAAATATATCCATGTACATATGTATACTAGTCAACTTTCAACCTGTTTTTCAAGTCTAAAAATTACAATAAAATGGATATTAAATTCGGAAAAATTAATTCAGTCATATTCGATTGAAATTAGCCAATTCAAACTAGGTTTTTGAACTCGTTTTCCTATTATGCTGTACATTAACATTAGAATAATATAATACTGTAGCGTATGCTAAAAGGATCCGCCGTTATAATTTGTTTCGAGGATTATCTCCAGAGCAAGTCGGCTAACAATGAGATACCCCCGAATGCACTTGACCATATCAAGAATGAATGACCATATCAAGACATTCTGGACGGAGCACTGACAGTGCGGGTATCTCCTTAATCACCAATAAATGCTTTGAAACGACTTTGGCCTTTTACTTGGATCCTCCACCCACCCCTACGCAACAATACTATGATTACTAACAAAATTAAATTAAAATTTTAAAATTGAAAATGATCAGTAGATCAGTAGCTATTAAAATAGATATAAGATGTATTGTGAACATAGTTTAGTAATAATAAAAAGCATTTAAAAATCAAAATCAAGCCCAATTCAAACCCCCGTCATATTGTATAATACTTGATTGCACTGTTACATATTTATACGCAAATAAATTAAACATTACAAATTCATATTCCAAGGTGCGATTCAATTTGTAGGAATAAATAAAGGGCGCCATTTATCGGCCCGGCAAATAAAAATAACACCCCTCTCTAAAATAGCTCACACGATAGATTCGGTTTTCGCCCGGCCAATCAAACGTCAAATGGGTTGCCAGTAACAGAAATAAAATTTGACAAAAATAAATACCGACTCTAACAACCCAATCTTAAATGAATAGGGCCAACCCTAACTTAATCTAACCTAACCTAACCCTTTAATAAATAAGATATTATGATTACCCAGTAAAAATGTAATTGGTTTTGATTTCACTGAAACGTCAAATTTTATTTTTGTTACTGACAAACCGTTTGACGTTTAATTTGCCGGGCGAACGCGGATTCAATCGTACGAGCTATTTTAGAGATGTTAATTTGACATTAAATGTCGTTTTGACATTTGTCGTGTAATTTATACAGCAGTGGCAAAAATATTACCCCATAAAAAAATATGAAAAGCTACTAAAAATATAAATTGGCCGAATAATATACAAAAATCTACGATATAAAAATATAAAGGAGACCATACGATCGCCTTTGTGGTAGTTAGATTTTTTCCCGCCCCCCTAATGCCAAAAATAAGCAAAAGGGGTAATAAATTAGTACCGCCTACGCCACCAAGTAAGAATTTTTTCATTCCTTCTTAATCATACCCACAGATTCATTTAAAAAATAAGTCATACAGCCTCTTAAAATAAGAAACACGTTTAGATAACGCCATGGTAGATTTTATCTCACGGCGGCGTATTTCTTCTCCTTGAAAAAAATCTTTTACCCAATTAACTCAATATTTATTTTTTTGCAATTATTGGTCATACGTCTGTGTGTATGTAAATATTTGCTGCATTGAAATATTCTTGTAAAAATGGTCAGTAACTATAATACACGGTCAGTATATTTACTGATCAAACTGATCAATTGTCTAAACAAATTCGCATACATATAATTATATTATATTTTTGTCTGTATATATACATGTTAATATATATTTTTTATTTTTTTCTTTTATAAGGCATTCCTTTCTTTGTTGTTTTTTTATAATCTGTAATTAATATTATTATATAGCTTATTATTTTTATGATTTTATTAAATGTGTTGTTTGTGTATATATATATGTTTTCTTTTCGTCATGTCTAATTTCTGTAGTTAATATTTTGTTTCTTTTCTGTTACATTTTTGACCGTTGTGACGCATTAGGAATTACTGTAATGCTACAATCGTCCAAACTTTAAATAAATAAATATATAATAATAGTTACTGATCAACTGTAAATAATTTTGTACACCTGCACATTTGAAACCGGTCTAATGGAATTACGCTTCCATGAGGTAAAAATAAGGCACTTACAATTAACTCAAATCAAATATAATATAAAAGAAATTATGACGACATTAAAATCGCAGATACATATTTTTGAAACCAACACAAACACGAAACCCAAATTCTCAACATGATTTTGAATGTCAAACTGAATGAAAGCTTTTGAAAACGCCACAATTCGAAAAATTAAAAATGTTACATTTAAGGTTTATCATTTCGCAAAACACGTGCTGCTTCAAAACTTTAACTCATATATACAGCAAAAGAAGAAAAACAAACCATCAACAAAAAAAAAACACGCATCCAACCTACAAATGTAGTTGGCCTTGTGTATTCCTTCGCAAAAAACTAAATAGCAGTACAATATATTCCAAGTGAATAACGTAAGGCCAACGACACACACACACACACACACACTTTCAGCACTATAATTAAAAATAAAAAAAAATATTAAAAAGTTCAACAACACTTGACAACTCAATAAAAAAAAAAGTTAAATTATTTATTATAAATGTAGTCAAAAGTCGACACAAAGCGAATCGGCGTAAATCGTGTGAGTTTTGTTTGAAATGTTTTGAAATTTGGTTCGCGTACGTAAATATTTGGAATTTCGCGCACAAACTGGTTGCAAAACGGTGGCACGTGTATCCCACTCGCCGACGCGAGCGACACTGACAAACTTGTGCAGAGCCTCCAACGAAGACGAGAGAGCATCCGACAATCCTATACATACGTATGTATACATAGGTACACGTGGTTGGGTACCCAAAACCACGTGTATACTTGAATGTATAACAGGATCAAGGTGCAAGGAAAGGATTGGCCGATTGCTTCTTTAGTCTCGCTTTTACAAATAGTCTTAAGTGATAAGAATCTATTACCCAAACATTTTAATAATCATATAGTTAGGAATACAGATACACATTATTATAAAACTAGAAACAGGAATATTAATTAATTATAGGTAGAGTTAAGGGGGTATTCTAGACTAGAGGCATGAATTTTAGGTATTTTTTCAGGTGCAATAAAAAAAATATATATTTATTTTTAGTAGCCATTATTCTACCAAATATAATATTTATTAATGTTTGAAGAATACATAGAAAAAAAATCAAAGGAAAAAATTCAAAATTCAAAAAGTTACAGGCTGATGAAGTGAGGGGTCTCAAAAAAATGGTGCGCCCTGCTTGACACTCCTAGTATTCCAAAATCAAAAAGAAAATTAATTCTTAATTCAAACAAATGCTGCTATGGCATGAACTACGGAAAAGTCAAACAAAATTTTTTTCGCAAAATAGCGGTTGCTTGAAATAAAAAGTCTATTTTTTACCAGTTTTTTTGACTTTTCCGAATTTTTTAAAAATAGTTAAAATTATAATTTTGTTATATTTCATGCGATAGAGGAATGTATAGAAAAGGCTCACACCAATTTTCAAGTAAATTGGTTTAGTAGAACTTGAGATATCATGTCAACCGTCTCGAAAAAAGTAGTTTCGAGAAAAACGCGTTTAAAGTTTCGGGCTAACTTACTAAAGCAGCTATATCTCCGAAAATAATTTGAATTTTGAAAAATCCTCTTAAGGACATATTCTAAAAGGTTTAAGCTTTGAAAATATGAAAGAAAAAAAATCGATTTCTTCAAATTTCTAGACTAGAATACCCCCTTAAGAAAGCAAAAACTGCAGGAGGTGTTTTCCACAGAGGTGTTCAAATATATATTTCCCTTCCTGAGAGCATTAGAGGTGCTAGTAACATTGGTGCTTTCTTGACGGGTGCTAATGGATACCTCTGTGGAAGATGATGTAATTATATATGTATGTAAGTTTGATAAAATGCTATGTTTATTAATTTTGTTAACTATGTTACATTATTGTTAGTTTAAGTTTAAAATTGTTAATTTTAAATAATTCATTAGCAATTTGCTAATCTAATATATAATTTCGAAAGAGACCATGTATGTATATATGTAAGTATGTAAGGTTTGTTGGTAACATTGAAAACAAATTAAAGTTTCTATGACGACGATTCGATATGGCTTCGATTCAAATAAATTTAATAAAAAAACAAATGAATATTTACTATTAGATTCGCCATTTTCGAGCTGTTTATATTATAATTATATTATATTATATTATATTATATTACATTATATTATATTACAATTATATTATATTACAAATACTGTTAATTATAATTATAATAGCTGTTTATATTACAATTATATTATATTACAAATACTGTTAATTATAATTATAATAGCTGTTTATATTACAATTATATTATATTACAAATACTGAGCGAAGTCGCGTAAAAAAACTAGTTTTATATAAAAATCAATAAAATTCTTAATTCTGATTCTGAAATCCTCTTTATCATATTCTTATCGGCATCTGCTTAGCTGCCGGTTGAAGTTTGAATACTGTTAATCCTATACTCAAACATATAAGATGTTTCCATTGGCTTATACTTTTTGAAATAACTACTTGTTTATTGTATTGTAATCTTTCAAAAGCAGTAAATGATCCACATATAAAACATCCTATTTTTTAATTGATTAAATTCCAGTATTGGACTTGATATATTTAATATTATCTTGATCTTAATAGTAGGCCACTCTTATATGTTGATACCAACCCAAAAAAAAAATAAAAAATTTACCATTCAATAAAAAACTACACTGACCCATAGAATTTAAATATTGTCCAAAAATACATTAAAATACTGACCAGTAAAATACAAGCCTGTAATAGCTCCCCTATTATCAATATTGTTTTTTTTTTTCAATTTGCGCGATTTTATAAAATTAATAGTGGTTTTACCCGGCTTCGCTCGGTATTTGTAGTATAAACCGCTTAAGCATGACTAATCTAATAGTAAACATTTTATTAAATTTATTTGAATAGTTTTATTTTATATGAATTTATTTGAATACTCATTTGTTTATTTTTATTAAATTGACTGTCACGAACAAACAAACATATGTACATATATACTAAGTCTCTTTTGAAATTATATGTATACCAGAATCCGGTGGCCCCCCCCGGCGCCTTCGCCCCCGGCTCCCCTCGGTGTCTTCGCCCCCAACGCCCCTCGAGACATCGCCCCCGGGGACTTCGCCTCCGGAGACTTTTGCCTCCGACGACTTCGCCCCCTGGGTCTTTATCCCCTGGGCCTTCGCCCCCCGGTACTTTCAAATCCTTTGAATCGAAAAAAAATCAAATCAGCGCCAATGAATCGAAAAAAAAATCGAATGTGTTGTTTACGAACCAACCAATCAATGTTGCGGATCGGTGATTACTGGTCACAAAGTCACTAAAATTTCTATGACGGAACATCTGTCAGCCGAAAAGTTCATCATACTCACGATGACTATCATAATAACAAGAACTTGAGTGCCAAATATTGCGTATCCACGATTTTAATGGCAAAAATTGTCTTTGTGACCACCGCAATGTGACTAATAATCCAATTACCTAATGTTACAAAGTTAATACAAAGTATCTTTCGAAATTAAATATAAGATTATGTATTTTTTAATTAATTGATTTATTTATACGATCCAAAAATAGCCATTTTTACATACCTCCTTTACGTTTCACTTACGATTACAATTCAGGAAAAAGTTTGCCTCTTATCCGATCGTTTTCATACTTTGCCATATTGCTCATCAATATAAGTAAATGGAGCTTCCGCCATTACGATAGAGATAAATATCGTATAAGAAGCATTTCAGGTCCGAAGATTTTTAATCTCGGTGACAGTTGGTAGTCATTAATTTTATACATAGATGGCGGTAGTAAAAAAAAAATATTGGTGTTTTTATTCAAAATAATAATTTTACATATATACAAATTATACAAAGAAAAGAAAATATACAATACAAATAAAATTAGTAATAAAATTAAATATATGTATGTATGTATGTACATATGTATATACGAATCGTATGCTCTACAAAAGAGTGTGAATCATGAAAAGTGAAATATATTTTGTATGACGGTAGTTAGGTATCGATCGTAAAGTTGAACGTGCTTTGACGTTTCGTCAGATACTTACCGATAGTGTATGCACATACATATGTATATGTATATGTCTATTTATATTTATCTACATTCTACATATGTATATGTATATTATGTTTGTCTCTCTCAAAACTTATTTTAAAAAATATATTAACGCTATCAACGTTGTTGTTTTATTTATATATGTACATAAGTATGTGAATACATATGTGAAATAAGCAAAAACCTCAAAAATTATTAGCCTATTCCTTATCGCAACACGTACTAATATATTAGCTAATAGGGCAACAACTTTTAGTTTTTTTTAACTAACATAGTCACTTTCATTCCTTATGGGATACATGTGGAACATACATATGTATGTATCTCCACTTTTTTATATGTGTGTATTTATGTAAGTTATATTTTATATTACAGAATATGAAATATTCTGTAATATTTTATATTCTGATAATAATCTATCCTACGACCGGAGCGGAGCGTCTTTTCGTTGTTACACGGGTTTCATATTATGGAGCCGAATGTACCTTTATTTTACTTATATTATTTTATACCTCATATTATATTGTAGTATTTTGTCCGTTGACGTATCAACAGGTGACTATTTTGTAAAAGGAATTACAACATACTACATATACAAACGACATGTATGTAGATATGTTGTATATGGATTTAAATATATACGGTAATTGTATTATTAGTCACATTCCAACCGCCCAAATTTTTGCCATGAAAATCACGAATACGGAATATTTCGCACTCGAGTATGATAGTTATCGTTAGTATGATGGACTTTTCAGCTGCCAGATATTCCGTTATAGAGATTTTAGTGACTTTTGAGCCAACGCTTTGTGACCAATAATCACCGAACCATGTATACATATATTTTTTATTGCATATTACTACTGCTATGCTCGTTGATATTTTAATGAGTGATTTCGGAAAAATAATTGATACATGCATTAAAATAAAGTTATATATACAATCTATCTTCCATATACCTTATGTCCTTTAATTCTTTGGACACATCGCCAGTAGGGGTCCCAATCGATTATTCGAATATATTCGTCCCTTTTCCAATATTCATAAATTCGAGTATTTATAAAATTAATTGGATATTATTGGTTTTTTTAGTAAGTAATTTGAAAATTTCCTTGGTAATAAAATCATCTTTCTTTTTGAATCGACTTTTAGAACTTCAACGATTTCGATTTTTTTGTTTACGACCAACCTCAACGACAACTCAGACGGTTTTTTCGACAGCAGGCTAAATAAAAACTAAATTCCGGTCAAATTTAAAAGTAGAAACGTTCAATGCACTTTTATTTTTAAAATATGTATTTTTGAGATGTAAATAAAATTCTAATCTTTTTGATTTTGTTTTTTTTTTTGGATTTGTTTTTATATTTTGTAACACTTTGTCTTTCTCACCGTCCCTTCAGTTGGCAGCGATGCCAAAGGTTAAGTTGGCATCATGGCACCAAACGACCCCCCACTCCTCGGAGATAGATGTCCGCGAGCGTGAGAGGAAACACGACCTCTAAGGGATACGGTCGAGTCCCTGTCCCAGCTGCATCCCGAGAATCGAGCCGAGGAATCCACATGTGGTTGAGCCTGGTAGTAGCTGTATTATACATACCTTTCTTTGTGTACAGTGACCAGAAAGAAAGGTATGTATATTAATAACAAACGACAATAATTTTTGTCGTAATCGTAATCGTAACTGAAGTCAGAACTGAAATAGGAATCGGGAACCGGAACTGAAATATAAATCGGGAATCGTAACTGAAGTAGGATTCGGGAAACGGAACTGAAATAGGAATCGCCAAGATGCTACACAAAATTCAATGCACTCAAAGAAATAAGGACCACTGTATACTTGGCATAACGAGGAAAGGCAGGAAGTGGAATACGTGGTGAAAAGTATGACAGGGATAATGGATATAGTGGATAGAGTGAAGAGATTGAAATGACAATGGGCGCGTCACGTAGCTGGAAGAATGGATGAAGGGTGGACAAAAGAAGGAAGACCACAAGAAAGATGGGAAGACTAAATAAGAAATTTTGTGGGGTGAGATGAGACAGAAACGAGTGGAGGCGTATTAGAGAGACCTTCATCCAGTGGATGTTGAATGACTGTAAATTATGATGATGATATCTTTTTATTCGAATCGATTTCTATTTTTATTCGCAATTAATTCCAGATTTGGGATCCATACAAAAAATTACAGACTTCGGCAAAGTCATATATTCATTGAAATGTATGCAATTTTTATACTATTGTTGCGAAGGGGTGGGTGGAGGATCCAAGTAAAAGGCCAACAGTCGTTTCACAGCATTTATTGATGATTAAGGAGATACACGCACTGTCAGTGCTCAGTCCAGAATGACATGATATCGCCTACGTACCGTCTTATAAAGGGTCGATCTCTCAGGACGTCTAATCTGTTAACCTGTTGTATAGTTACGTATTCGGATATGTATTTCCACGACATTGGGTCTCCCCGTACCGATTCTGAGAAAAGCCTAATAACGGTCATTGTTTAGCCTCAATGCACTTAGAGTCCAGATATAATCCTGGAAGTAAGTGCAAGCACTTAGTTAATCCAATAACAGATATCCGTTGGTCTAAGTGCAAGCACTTAGTTAATCCGATAACAGATAACCCTTGAACGGTCACATAGCCTCTGGGATTCTATTCGCTTAATCCGCGGCGTACGTAACACTATCAAACTATACTTTTCGTTTGGAATAAATTTGTACAATAAAAAAAAAAGGATTTGACAATTTTTTACGATATGACATTATTTCTAGTCAATTTTGCTAGAAATATACATACGTGTGTATATACAGTCGCGTTTTCGGAAACCGGAACACCATAGAAAAATGTAATTTTGCGTGAAATTTCAGTGATCTTAAATAAAATAAACACCCAAAGTCATTAAAATGGTAGATTATATCATAGTGGTTTATTTAAACGACAATCGTTAAGAAAAGAAACAACAAAAAAAAGGTATGGAGAATTTTAGTCCGAGCCGGTTTTTATGACCAAACGCAGTCTCCACAGTTGAATGAAATTTTGAATGAAAAAACACAGTTGAGCGTAAAATTTTAATTTTATTACTCACATGGTACTATTTACAAATTATAAATACTTAATTTATATTTTGTTGCGGCTCCTTTTAATTTTATGACGGCTTTTATACGGTTAGGCATACATAGAATCTATTAAGTTTCTTAAAATGTCGATGGGGAAGTCTTCATACCATACTTTTTCAGTGGTCTCTTTTAATTATTGATGGCTAGACACATTTGTTTTACTAATCCTATATTTAATAGCCATCCATAAATTTTGAATTGGGCTTAAATCGGGACTATTCCCAGGCCATGTTAATGTCTTTACACCCAATTCCTGCAAATAAACCCGAACCTAAAAAAAAGTAACAAAAATATTTCAGTTTTTTGATCGAAATATTATTAATTACATTCAATATCATTAAATAAAAATAATACTCACTAATTTAGCTCGATGACAAGGGGCAGAGTCATCTTGGAATATGACATCATCAGAATTTGAAAGATGGTTTTCCATTGATGGGATAAAACTTTCTTCTAGAATTTTTGTATATGCTATTCTGTTAATGGAACCTTGCACAAACTGTATTCGACCAATTCCATAATAAGAAAAACATCCCCAAACCATGTGGCTTGGGGGATGCTTCACTGTCTTCAGGGTACACTTTTGGTCGAATCTTTCTCCAACTTTTCTTCGAACATACGGAAAACCATCAGAGCTGAAGAGGTTAAATTTCGACTCATCAGAAAATATGACTTGTCGCCAATCCGATGTCGTCCAATTTTCGTGATATTTCGACCACTCTAATCGGTTTTTCATCATTTTCTTCGTAAGTAATGGTTTTTTCGCAGGTTTCCGAGCGTGCAGTCCAGCTTCTCTGAGTCGTTTTCTTAAGGTTACATCACTAATTTCAATTGAAAATTGATCCGAGATCTCTTTTCTTATCTCTACAGCAGTTTTGAACCGTTGCTGTAAAGATAATAGAGTTATCAGGCGATCTTGTCTCTCGGTTGTGCATCTTTTGTGTCCTTTTTCCGGTCCGGTTTTCATTATTCTTGACTCAGTAAATACAGAACGTCCCATTTGTTGATAAATTGATCGCAATGAATGTCCAGAGTCTGCCAAAGCCGCAATTTTTATATTCTCCTCCAATGATAGTTGAGTGTATTGTTGCATGGTATTTTTATTTTCAACGATTTCGATCCGTATACCTCGAAAACTCACACTAAACTGAACTCAAATCGTAGAAAACAATCATATTTAAAAGACCTGATCGTTAAAAACCACACACCTAAAGGGACAATATTTTTATTGCCCAAAAATCGTAAAATCATAAGTGTTCCGGTTTCCGAAACCGCAACGGTATATGACCTTAAAAATGTATTCTGCCTATTGGATGCTGGTTTTATATAATAATTGTCTTCATTTGTTGATTTATATTGTCTCTAGAATACACGATTTCTTAAATAATGTTTTTATTAAAATTATGTATTGAAGATGAATTGAGATAATTTTGATAAAATCTTTCAAGAAGAATTTTATGAGAATATTTTTAAACAAACCACTTGTTTAGGCTTTCAATACATTCAACTTCAACATAAAAATTTTAGCAGCACTAACTATTATATTTCTGTTTCAACTGAAGTATTTCATATTTACCATTAAGCCAGCATTTTGGCTTAATGATAGCGTATATAATTAGCACCACTGAGAACCAAGGTTCGAATCATCAAACTGCTTAAATGAAAAAATGAATAAGTAGATACATAGTTACATAGTTAGATACATAGTTGCATAGATACAAAGTTAGATACGTAGATACATAGTTAGTGCAATGCAATGCAGATGCACTGATTTTTTTAAAATTTACAATAATTGGTTGTTAGCTCGTCATCAGATGAAGGATGTAAACATGGTCACAAATTAGCCATTGAATAGTCAGGAGTACGACATTTCGAATAGATTTTTATAATAAATATTGCATATAACATATAAATATGTACGAAATTTATCAAACAGAAACGGAAAAAAATAATTGTAAGCAAACCCAAATCAAAAATTTTCAAAACATAAAGGAATTAAAAAAAATCAGTAAAAATTATTGATAATGAAATAGGTATAAATAAAAGGTAAATATATTCACATTAATGTACATACAAAATGTACATACAAAAGTGTATAAATTTCATACGCAAACAAATCAATTTAACAAAAAAAATTGGAGTAAAAATAAGAATAAAAAGTATGAGACAGAGGAAACAATCGGCTTTGGCTACAATGCATCAAAATACGTGCAATTCAACTATTTTATTTATAATTTATTTAAATTTATGATTTTTATAAAGAAATTTAGTGGATTTTCTTCAGTGAAATTGGAGACTCTCGTTGACACATACCCTAATACTATTAATTAAAGAAAATACAAAAAAGAGTCGGAGTCGTTGATTTATTACCACTCCGATTCCGACTCCACAGCCCTGCAATAAAATGAAACCGTTCGCTTTGATTCGTTAAAAATTATAAAATTTTATGCAATATGCACTCTCTTAAATTTTTACTTTTCTTTTATTTTCTTACTTTTCTTACGTCTCTGTACGCAATATTGGCGGGTTGACTAAGCATATGTATATTTATTTTTAAATATATATTATACTCAATTACTGACATCTATTGAATAAAACGAAAATTTTTATATTATCACTTGCTTTGGGGTTTTTATATATATTAATAATCACTAATATTATTTTTACTTTATATTTTATTATTTAAACATCGCTTATTTTTTATTCACCTTATCATATAATAAACGGAATAAATTTTCATTAAAAAACCATACATGGGATGTTTATTTAGATTACTAAGGTATGAAAAAAAAATTGTAGCCGCCGCCAATATTCTCACGTCTCCAGTCCATTATCAATAATAATATATATATATATATATATATATATATATATATATATATATATATATATATATATATATATATATATATATATATATATATATATATATATATATATATATATATATATATATATATATATATGTATGTGTGTGTGTGTGTATGTACATATGTTCGTATGTGGCAGACGCGTTGACTTGATGGAGATTTCAAAAAAATAAATTTTAGAACACCAGCATATATTTTGCCAAAGATATTTAATAAAATAAATACACGCGAACAACGCGCACAACCAATCAGAGTGAAGTGGTCCACGTCGACTAAAACCATTGACCAATAGGTGCATTTCAAGCATCTGCTATTTTTAAGCCGATAATTTATGCGCATACATTAAATTCGATGAACGCGACTTAATTTATGGACATACAAGTCGGTGAACACGATATCACATATGCGTGTTTAATAATAATAATAATAATAGACACCTAATAATTGACCGTCAAGTGACGTCAGGCTGAGCGATGGCTGACGTCATCGTCAGATGCGCTGCGCGGGAGTGTACACACATACACACACATTCACGAACTTTACCACTTTATCCACGACTTTTATTAACAAATTATCGACCCCGTTCATTATGTGTTCTGAAAAAGCAAAAATGCGTGAGCGATTTTCATAGCGGTGTTTATCCTGGCATGGCAGCGATTCACATTTGGGATGCAACCAGGGCTGCCAGGCGTCCCAGTATTCCGGGTTTGTCCCGGTTTCAAACCTCTCGTCTCGGCGTACCGAAATACAGAAAGGAGATACTAGTTTATAAAAGGAAGGATTTTAAATATCTGTGCATGGAAAGCGGGGTTGGAATAGGAAATTTCCCGGTTTAGATATCAATAAATCTGGCAGCCCTAGATGCGACGCGTTTACCGAAATTAACAAAATGCAAAATTTGTTGTTTTTTTTTTTTTGGTTAGAAGAGATGTGTGGGGCAGGAGTCTATGTGACGAGACAGAATGTTAAATTACAGAAAAGACAAATATCAAAAGGCAAAGATCGAAAATCGAAAGATCTTAAGTTGAAAGATCCAAAAAAAAATGGTGCATGGTAAACGGTACATACTCACTTAATTTGCGCGAGCAGGATACAACGGGAACAAGAGGAACATGCTTTTCCTCCCGTATTTTGCGCGCGCACATTAATACGGGAGGAAAAGCCTGTTCCTCTTGTTCCTGTTGTATCCTGCTCGCGCAAATTATGTGAGTATGTACCGTTTACCATGCATGTTTTTGCATTTTTTTGATCTTTCGACTTAAGATCTTTCGATTTTCGATCTTTGCCTTCCGATATTTGCGTTTTCTGTAATTTAACATTCTGGCTCGTCACGTAGACCCGGATCAAAGACAGGACCAACACTTTTCTTTTAATTTATTTATTTAATAACTTCATATGCCAACACACATGTAATGATATTTCATCAGATAAAACACCAGTATTGAATATTATATATGTTATACAAATATCACTGTGCATACATGGACTATATGTAATATTTTCTTTTATATTTTTATATTTTTTGTCTCACTTTTTGTACTGTTTTTTTGTTGATATTTTATTCTGTATGTGTGCCAATTTAAATAAAATAAAATAATTTGAACAATGAGCACGTGTCATTCATACTAATGTGCGCGCGCAGAATACGGGAGGAAAAGCCTGTTCCTCTTGTTCCTGTTGTACCCTGCTCGCGCAAATTAAGTAAGTATGTACCGTTTACCATACACCATTTTTTATAAGATCTTTCGATTTTCGATCTTTGCCTTCCGATATTTGCGTTTTCTGTAATTTAACATTCTGCCTCGTCACGAAGACCGGTGGGGCAGTTGCCCTTAAAGACGAGCCACTATTTATAGCCTCCAAAAAATATTAAAGAGCATAGCATTCCACCACGAAAAGGTTAGTCATCTCTGAGATTAAAGTAAGAGAGGGCTAATTGCCACGTGAACACAATCAGTACTAATCAGAATAATCAGGCATGGCCGTTAAAACGGGTGTTACGGCAGCTGTCACACGTCACAATCGTGCGACCGGCTGTCGAGTACAGACATGAACTCGACCAGCAAGAACAAACTATTGAATTCCACCGTCCGCTTGCAGTAATCATCACATCGATCATGAACATCCTCACAGCGATCATCCTGACCTCAATCTGCAGCCTAACCTGTCAAGCTGCAGGCATCAATATCCTCGAACAGCTCAAGTACAAACAAGCCTTGGCCACCCAAGGCTTATACACACCGCACGACAACATCGAAATCCTCACCAAAGACAACTTCAAATCATCCCTGTACAACAAGAAGCACGCGTGGCTCATCGAGTTCTACAGCAGCTGGTGCGGCCACTGCAAAAACTTCGCGCCCACCTGGAAAGAATTCGCAACCAGCGTACACAACTGGCAGAAGATCGTCACCATCGGAGCCATAGACTGTGCCGACGACAAAAACAACGACATATGTCGAGAGTGCGAGATCCTAGCCTACCCCACCATCAAATACTTCCACGAAGACTACCAAGAAGAGCCGAACAAGTTCGGCCTCATGATCACCAAGTCGGACTCAGCTCAAGAGCTGACACGCCTGCTGCTGGACAAGCTGCGCGAGGATCAAAACAGCGGCTTCGGCAAGTCGTGGCCCAACCTCGCCGTGCAAAACTTCTCGAACGCGGCCGAGATCTGGGACAACGTCTCTCCGACGATCCAAGTCGTATTTCTCATATTCGAACCGGTCGAATCTACGACCGGAGCCCAGGTCATATTAGACATGCACGACATCACCAACGTCAAAGTGTGGCGCCTCTCCGACCGAAATAACCTCGTCAAGATCCTCTCCATAACGAACTTCCCCGCTCTATACGCCTTAGATAAATACTCATACAATCCGCATGCCATTCCGTCGAGCTCGACCCGGATCAAAATCCGCAACAGCATCGTCAATTATTTACACTTTACCAATGTAAACATTCCCAAGTCTTACTACGACTGGTTGTACATGTCTTCGTCTC
Source organism: Arctopsyche grandis (assembly GCF_051622035.1). Lineage (NCBI taxonomy): Eukaryota > Metazoa > Arthropoda > Insecta > Trichoptera > Hydropsychidae > Arctopsyche > Arctopsyche grandis. Next base: position 38,235,772 of record NC_135356.1, read on the forward strand.
AACGGCCGACTGCCCCCAGCAATCTCTCAATATCCGCTTTAAATCCGATCGAAAACATGATATACCAAGCTGACTTGGAAACCGGACTGCGCTACACCCTATCGCATGAAATAACCCGGTTGAAACGTATAAATGGAGACGCTCTGATAGCGCTCAAGAGTTATTTGAAAGTGTTGATAAAACATTTCCCGTTCAAAGCAAACGGTGAAGTTTTTGTAAGTATGTTGTTGGACGAGATAGAAACCAGGGATGAATGGCTCGGAGAAGATGTTTCTAATGTCATCGCCACTTTAGAGATGAGGTACAGTCCGGTATATTCGACTGTTTTGGAGTGGATCGGATGTAAGGGGAGTTCGGCCAACTATCGCGGGTTCACCTGCAGTCTGTGGACTATTTTTCACACACTGACCGTTTCCAGCGCCGTGAAGAACTCTGGTGACGCTTCCGAGGTGTTGCGGGCGATGCTCGGCTACGTTAAGCATTTCTTCGGGTGTGCCGAGTGCTCGGAGCACTTTCAGGCCATGGCCGTCAAGAACAAGCTGCAGTCGGTGGCGGAGAACGACGGCACTATTCTCTGGTTGTGGGTGGCGCACAACGAGGTGAACCACAGGTTGGCCGGGGACCGCACCGAAGACCCGCAGCATCCCAAGAGGCAGTTTCCGACGGCCAAGGAGTGTCCCAAGTGCCGGCACGCCAACGGCAATTGGGACTTCGAGCAGGTGTTGGTCTACTTGAAGTATATGTACGGCTTTGATAATTTGAATTTGATGAAGACGGTGGCGTTTCAGACGTCTCCGGCTTCGCACTTGTCCAACTTCGACATGGCCATTATATGCGTGCTACGGCTGTATTGCGCCATTCTGTTTTTTTTCATATTGCGTTTGTTTTTCACGAAAAAGAACTATAAGAAGAAGTTGTACGCGCACGACATGCTGGGGAAGGTTTGACAATGAATTGACGGGCGTCGGGCTTTAAGCCGACTGCCTCGTTTCAGAACACTCTTCCAGTTGATCTATTGAATTGCTTTATTTGAAATAATACCATTTTTATCTAGGTTCGATCGCTTTACAACACGGTTACAAAAAATCAAGGTTTTGCCATAGTTTTTCGTAATTTATCATACATCACGTATGTAAGTACATACATAGGAATAAAATAGTTTCACAATTATATTATGAAATTGACTCAACTTATACTATATAGTTGAACCAATCTAGCGATGGCCAATCACATTTCGTTTCAGTTTCGCATTACATTTTGATCAAGAAATACAACATTGTTCGTGCGTATAGCGATCGGTAGAATTAGATTTTTATTTTTAGTAAGTTTTGAGTTTGCGCTTTGTATTTTGAAATATTTACATAAATTAAATTTCGCTATTATTGATTTATTTATGGAATACGTACATATTTTATATTAATATAAATTTATATTTTTTAGACGGTAAAAGTAATTGTCGACGTCATGTTATGGACAGAAAAACTTACAGTATAATATTATTAAAGACCTTGCATTGAATTATATTCTAATAATATTATATATGAAATAATTAAAAAAAATGTCCTTACAATGTTACAACATATTGTATGAATCCATGACAGCATGTTCAGTTCTCGTAAGTCTCACACTAATCGGATCGATTATATAATTGATCATTTGAAACAATTTCGTTAGTTAGTAAATTTATCTACATATATATATATATATATATATACAATATAATAAATCAATGTTTGTCTGTCCGTCACGTATGCATTCCTATACCATTCAACCGATTGCGATGAAACTTACATGAGTTATTGTGTGTATTGCCCGCGATGGTTTCTGTAAAAAAATAAATCGCCCAAAAACGGGAATGAGTGCAATCATTCCAAATTTGTTCACATCGCCACCGGCGTTGTTAGGGTAAAATAAACAAACAATTTCAAATGTGTTCGCCGCCTGCGTTTTTCTGACAAATTATCATTACTGTAATTTAATTTGATTGTATTAAGTATTAATTTTAAACTGAATCATTCACTTAAACATACCGAGACACGGGAACGGGAATTGCATGCATTGTTGTGGCATTGCCGTGTTTAGCTAGTCATTTTATAAAAGTGGGTCAATTTTAAACGCTCATGCTGACGAAATTGACTCAATTCTTGCTATCCTGATTAATATTGTCATTTAATAACCTCACCATGCGAGTGATTGCATCAAATGTATTAACTCGACTTCAACAGCTTACATAACATTGATAATGTATGTAGATCTATTGTTCTAATTATGACTGCAAAATATTGTAAGCAACAACTCTAGCATCGCTGCGAATTATTTTAAATATTTTCAACAATTGCGTTGCGTTTAAAATATTCTGAAATTGATTGTTTTTTGCTCGCAGTGTTTGTTACAAGGCTTTTTTTTCCACATACAATATATAACAGTAGATCTACATACATACATGCATATAAACGACGTTTCAAATCATTCCATTAGTTAGAAATTTACTCAATTACAAATATTATGTTGCCAATATATGTACATGAACGCGGCTCAACATTCAAGTGGATTCAAGATTCAACGGGTTTTAATCAGTGGCGGCTCGTGAGGTTTCATAGAGATTAACCGGGCTGTTTTACCTCACATACCGGTGATCAAATACAGACAAAAATAGCATGCATGTGTACTATACTGGGAGGGCTGCAGCCCGTAGGGAGGCAAAAATACCATACTGGAAGGGCTGTAGCCCCGCAGCCCATATAGACGAGCCGCCACTGGTCTAAATATAAATAAAGGCTAGGATCCATCGACTTTGTAACAGTAATTGTACGGCATGGTATGCCTAAGTAGACTCCAGCTACGGGCGTATCAATCTTATGAATTTGACTGTCAATATAAGGATAAATAATCACCGAAAACACTCAAGGGGGTGGACTTTGCATAAAACTATGTGTGTCTGCGCCCTAAAGCATTGAAGATTAAACCATTTCATGAAATTGTCAAATAAATACTCGGTTCATGAACGGTGCAAACCTGTCTTATAACAAAACCAATCGTTCAAAGTAGTATATAAGATAGAATTTTTACATATTTTATGAAATTGACAGACTTTTTGACAAGTTTGTGAAATAAGCAACGTTCTTGTCCCGTTCGTGGACTGATTTGTGTATATATTGGTAAATTTACATGCCGTGTGCGTTCCGTCACACAACTAATAGTTACAATTTGATAAAATGGAGGCCGTTCTCAAACGTGTCAGTCGACTTTTAATATAATGACATATTCTGGCTCAAATTTTGACATACATTTATAACTTAGCTTATACCGATCAAATTTACAGCTATTATCATTTTATTTATTTTTTATTATTTATATTTATATAGGATTATATCCATACTAAGAATAGTTTTTTATAAATATATATATGTACATTAAATATATTTATAATAAATTTATATTGTTTACTTTTATCGATGCAAAGTGCTTGAAAATGATTATCATGAAATTCACTTACATATTATATACATCAATAACAACTATAAACCTGTTATCGCTCGATTCATTTTACTTACGTATATATTATATAAGTAAGCAAGGTTGTGAAAATCCATAAACGGTGCAGACTCTGATTAAATTTTTAAATATCTGCACCTACATATGTATATTCGAGTCAACCAGTGTTTTGGTATGAAAAAAAAAAACACATTTTCATAATAATCATTTTCCATTTTATATTGCATGTTACAAGACCAGTGTTTCAGTACAAATAGAAATTTGAATTTTCATGCTAGCCATTTTTCACTATACATTATATATATATATACTATGCATATTATGTCATCGCTGTGCGCATTTATTATTATATATTTATAAATAGCGTTTGTTTTGCGCATATTGATTGTTCAGATGCTGAATGTTAAATTTGAATTAATATTTTATGTGTATGTATAATTAGTGCTAAGGTTGTAAATTTAATTAATTGTATATTTTTATTACTAATTTGAAAATAAAATTTCGAAATATTGAACGCGACTAATCAATTATGCACCACTCGGCTATACCTTGTCTCCTTGTTGTTCAACAGCTCGCAAGCAATTTATCTTAATGGCGAATTTATGTGTGCAATTTTGCAATTGTTTGTACAATACTGTGGATCACAACTGTGGAGTCGGAGTCGTAAAAAATCCACCGACTTCAACTCCTTTTTATTATTTTCTCAAATAGTATTACGATATGTGTCAACTAGAGCAATGCTTCCCAATTACTTTCATGTCATGACCCACTAAATTTGAAATAATTAATTCCCGGCCCCTAAAATATAATTTTTTCTAGTTAAAAGGTTTATTTGGCAGTAATTATTACAATTATAATACACATATTTATATTCAGTACAAAATTATAAGAACTTGCTTAAAAACATTTTTCTAATATAAAATCTATACACACATGAAACAATTTAATGCGATAGATAAGGTCGCATGTTTTTACATAACAAATCGATATCGGGTTCAATGTCAGAAATGCCAACTCGCAAAGCATCTTTCAAAGTCTCCGTGGAAAGGCATGACCTTTGCTTATTTTTTAATATAAGTAATGACGAAAATGCTGTTTCGCATAGGTACGTAGTCGCGAAAGCAGGATATTCTTTCTGTCGCCTTAACCAAAATTCTGAAATACTTTTTTCATTAAATTCCACTGCAAGCAAATTATCTGATCTGATATCGATCAACTCTTCTTGGGCTGTACACCCGAAACCTTAATTTTGTTACCGTTCCTTTCTTCGATATATATATTGAGTGAATGCGACAATATATATCAATATATATATTGAGTGAATGCGACAGTTGCGCTTCGACCAGATAAAACGTATTTTAAATTGACAAAATCGAGGTTTCGTATTATACTATTTTCTCCTCCAAAACTGGATCAATTTAAAAAAAAATTTCATCATCGGTATTAGAAAGATACTTTCTGTGCATCTATCGGCGTATTTTTTTTTAAATCGACCGTTAAATAAGCACGCTGGACTCGTTTCGTGGGTGTAAAAAAGAGGCGATTTTATAGATGTTTGGCGGCTCGTAGCTCCTATAAAATATAATTAATCAAAAAAATAAAACGATAGATGCACCCCAATGGTGGATATCCATGGCATATTAAAAAATAATTTCTCTAGTGCCATGATTGAGTAAGGGAGAAGTATAGTACGTTTGTATGGACAAGGCGCTGCTGTCCAGCCCTCTTAAGGACTTGGCAAATGGTGTTCTTATTCAATTGTTCCTTTCATCCTCATTCAAGTTTGAGAAATATTTCCTTAAATATATACATTCCCCAGATATGTAAAGTGGAAAATTATTCATAAATGAATATTTGTACTTTCTATTGAATATTTTCGCGGCCCCCGCTAGAAATTTTACGGCCTCCCAGGGGGTCGCGACCCTCAATTTGGGAAGCACTGAACTAATTTGAACTGAATTGTAAAACTGATTGTTTCCTCTGTCTCATACTTTTTTATTCTCATTTATACTCCAATTTATTATTTATTTACAAAATACTTGTAAGAATTTGTTTTAAGAAATTCATTTCGCACCTCCACCAGTGTTTTTGCAGAGAATACACATACATAGATACCATGTTGGATCTTCTGTCAAATGTCAGGCCATGCTATTCTTGGTGTTTACCTCTATTTATACCTATTTCGTTACCAATAATTCAATAAATTGGGTCACATGTCAATTTTTTATATTTCTAAAATCGCTTTTATTTTCATTATTATAGTAAATCGGTCCACGAAACTTTTACATTGAGAAAAGGGAACTGTCCACCCATCATGATGGAAAATATAATGCTTCCGCATAGAGACTCTGGGTTAAGTATCTGGGAATACACTTTGATAGACGCCTGGTCTGGAAAATTCACATCAAGAAAAAACGCGACGAACTTAATCTAAGAACTAAAAATATGCATTGGCTATTAGGTGGAAACTCTGCTTTATCATTGGAAAACAAGATACTCGTGTATAACACAATCATTAAACCGATATGGACCTACGGAATACAACTCTGGAGCTCGGCTAGCAGTTCCAACATTGAAATCCTACAACGGTTCCAGATCAATAGCTCGAGCCCTGTGGTTCACAAAAAATACTGATCTCAATACCCCAACCATCAAGGAAGTAGCCGCGAAACCTAACATCAGTTATAGGAAGCGTATGGTGTAAGAGAAACAGGCTTTGATAAATAATAATTAATTCCTTATAAAGGACGATATCACCAATGGGAGAATATATATAGGTTTATAGGTTACTCCAATGGGAGATATCGTCCACAAAATGAAGCAACTATTAATCAAACAAACTAATAAAAGCCAAAGACTGATCTTAGTTATATTTATATAAAAAAATATTTTTATTAACAACGATTTTATACAAACAAGAAAAGCAAAGCTTACTAAAATCATTCAAGTTGGGGTCAAATCAGTAAATTTTGAAGCGACTCTACAGCCCTGGTTACAGTATGAATGAAACTATTTTTTATGCATTTTTTTTTATATTTTATTTATTTACAACATAGAAATGTGATTTTAAAACATAAAGATATCGTCGACACATTGAGAAATTTAACTATGGATTATTTGAAAAAAAATTTATATATATGTATATTTTTAACGATACATAAAATGATGTTTGATACAATTTTGACAGCGTAACTGTTTTTATTATAATAATAATCTTTTAACATATGTAGTTTACTTCAAAATAAATTGTTCGTGGATTTTCGTTTTACGTTAACGATATAAGTCATTAAATTATAACTGTTTATTAAAACAAAAACTTTTTTTTTTTAATATATGAATGAGTCATTGAAATCAGCAAGTTAAGATTTACGTTTTTTAGAGTTTATACATAAATAAAGTTCATCCCATAATATTTTAATTTGTATGGGGGTTGAATTGAAAAATTCCACCGCTGCAAATGAGACCCCATTTCATAGGGACTTAAGACTAAATATAGGAAGTGAAAATCGTTAGTCTAATATGAGAAAAAATTGACAAATATTTGTATATATAAGATTAGCGCGTTTAATAGTAAAGTATATGATAAGATGAAAAAATGTATGAACTTTGTGAGAGCTTATATACTTATGTAGATACGATAGAATAGATTATAGTGAGTGGACAAAATAAATTCTTTAAGATTAGAGAAATACAAAATATCTGATGATTTCAGTCTTGGTACTAATTACTAACTATCTTAAATACTTTTTGGTTAAATAATAAATGGTAATAAATCATTTTCACAATCCACAGCATGCATATAAAAATAAATAATGGTACACTTATATAAACACTCGAACGCTCCCGGCAAGAGTGTACACACGTCTCCGGCGACGGACTTCCATTCCCGGCGCACGATAAAATTTTTGGTTTCTTTGGTATCTATGAATGAATGTACTCTATGTATTCTTGACTGAGTGGCTCACCGCATCCCGTCGCATTTGTCCCTCTTCCTCACCGACATCTCGCTGCTGGACAGCGCTATCCATTCATTTTGCGCGGCGTTGAACCACGTCAGCCCCAACTCGTACTTCCCGTTCAAGTTTGCGCGTTGGCAACGCGAAAACCACCAGCCACCTTCGTAATCAGCAGCGCAGTCTATCTTCGATATGTCCCTGTCCCTGTCGACGGCCGAGAACTCCATGCCGTTCTGGTATTCCAAGGCGTTGCTCGCGTTGCCCGAATATCCACCGATGCTCAAGCGATACCCGGAACTCTCCGGTCCTATGTTGAAGTGCTCGTATTCGGCGTGCCAACTCTTGCCAGAGACGTCGAGCATCGTCACCCGGAGCGACGAGCAGTTGTCCGACGTCAGACGGTGCAGAGCCTCGTTTCCGATCCAAAACTCACCAGCCGGAGATCCGAAGCCGTCAGCGTACTCCTGATACTTGCGGTTGAAGTCCAATGAACCGTTCCAGCGTTTTTGTATCAGCGTCCAGGAGTTGATGCACTTTGTCTGTATTGGGATGCCGTCTCCGGGTGATATGAGTCTGTTTGCAATGCCGTCGATGTCTTTGCAGCTCTTCGGTAACGATCCGGTGATTTTTTCCAGTCTTCGCTGCGATTCTTTGTACATTTTGGATTCGTCTATCGACGCAGATGAGCCGTCGATGTTTTGAACTGCGTCCAGTGTCATCTATGGAGAAATAAATTGGTTTTACAATTGGATACAATTTAACACTACATTACATTAAAACTTTGAAGCTAAAAGTTCTATGTACAAATTTATTGAAAATTAAATACATATCTTCATATATTGTATCCTCTTAATTATCCAAGTAAAATAAAAGCATATTGAAAACGAACGACTGCCTTATATTGGTAAGATTTTTACCAAATTTAATTCAAAACATGAAGTAATAAGTCATTTCATCAACGATACAACTTTATCGTACTGGTCTTCTAATAACGATTCTAGACATTAACTGGTATATATTGTAAATATATGGAAAAACTCAATCTTGGTCCAAAACAAAGTCATTAACACTCATTTTACTAAGTAACTTTCTCATATATACAAGAAAGATATTCATTGCATTCTAATAAAGATAAGACAAGTGAAAATTTAATCAGTTTACTAGGTTTTAAAAGTATCGATAAAGAAATCGAGAAATTATCAATTGCATTAGTCACAATACGACGACGCTGATTTCTGTCAATAGAAATTAGAACACGTTAATGTGTCAGATATAAATATATGACATAAATAATACCTACATTAATACATTTGTACATTTCAAGTATTAATTTACATACATATAAAAGCCAAAAAAATTATGTTGGTGAATTCGAACAATAAAATGTTGAAGCTTAACGATAAATGTATGGAATATTGCATATTTATATATGTATGTTGTTTGCTGAGATGAATTGGATAAGCCTTCAGGGCCAAAATGCTTAAAATATTAAAAAAATCAATATCTGTTATTTTAAAATGATTATTTTACTAACAGTTAGGTTGCTACAGCAACATTTAAATATTCGTTCTAAAACTAGAACACTTCTATAACTAAATACCATATCTACATAAATATTGTTTAATTTAAAGTGTGTTTATATATTTGTCTCAAGTTTAATTTATCATATCTAACCAACACAAACACACATATCAATCCGGAAGAGCTATTAGTAATATCTTTTACACGTTGTATTATAATTTTGTATACATATACGAGTATATCGGTACGAATTTTAAGGTGTAAATATGTTTTCCCATTTGATTTTAAGCTCAAAATATTATACCAACGATCTGCAAAGTTTATAAACATTTAGACACAAACAAAAACATTCAATCAGCAACACCGGGTATATCTACAAGTTAGTGTAATAACATTATTGTTAACGCCGCTTACTATTACCAATTATTTTTCATTGACTTGTACGCATATGAGTCGGACCGTTTTCACAGAATTACGTCCTATTTATTTTAAGGTTAATAAAAAAATCTAAAAGTTTGATTCAATCAATATTCATATTCACCTCTAATACTTTATCAGACTCCTTGAACCATTCGAACTCTTTCTGGAGCTTATTGACGGTAGAGTTGAGGCTTCCCAAGGTCGAATGATCAACATTGACCTTGTCCACCAAGTTGGAGACGCTGACTGCGACGGCTTTCATCGACTGGCGGATATTTTCCTGGTCCTCTTTCAGGTAGCTGTTATGAGAGCGTATTTGAGCAACGTCTACGTCCAATTTCGATATTTCTTTCCTGAAATCTGGCACCGTCTTATCTACTTTGTTCTCTAGCGTCTCCATGCTCTCTAAAAGCTCCAGCATGGAAGCGTGCAGCTTGTTGAAGTTGGAGACTTCCGTCGTCACGTTCTGTATGGCCTCCGAGTGCTTGTCGTGGTCGTCTATCAACTGTTGCAGTTTGAAGTCGTCTTGTAAGTTCCTCGTCTCCAGCACTGATTGAACGTTCCTCTGCAGCTCTTGCAGGTCGTTTTTCATCTGCTTTTGTGCCAAGTAAAAGTTGTGGTGAGCGTGACGCAGCTCGTCCACTTGCTTCCGCAGAGCGTGCAAATGACGGAGCTTGTGATGACTGTATTTGCCATCCTCAATGATGTCCGTATTCATGACTGGAAACTCCTCTCTGGTCTGGACGTACATCTTCTTATTCAACACTTTAAATTGGGTCTTCATGTCGGTTCGCATTTTTGCAATCTGAAATGATTTCATATAATATTTTAACTACGGCAAATTTTTACATGTATTTACATATTGGGAATAGATATCTCTTATTTTTTTATTATATGTGTTTCTAAAAGTAATATAATTTATTACTAATGACTAGCCCATCATGTGACTTCAACATTTCTCCATTTTTGGAAAATTTTATTCTTTTGAACAATTTAACATTTTCTTTTTTATTTATTTCATTATCTTATAAATTTAAAATGTAACTTAAACATTTGTTTTTAATTTAGATTATTTTTTAATATAAATCTTACTTAGAAATAGAGAAAGGATATGCCTTTGATCATAAATCATTAAAATACATTTTATGATACGGCATTTATACGTTTATAGATACAAAATTTCTATTATTATATGTACATATATTACTCACATCGTCTTTCATCGAGTCACAAGAAGCTTTAGCAGTGGTGGCGATGTCTCGCACTTGTCTCATGTCCAGCATCAGCTCGGCTTGACGGGCTTCTCCGGCGGCAAGACGGGCCCCGTCAGCAGCGGCCAACTTGGTAACTCCTTCAGCTTCGGCCAAAATGGTCGCAACTTCGTTCCTGAGCTCTTGCTGCCATCCACTGGCATTGTTGGCAGCCTCCATCTCACGCATCTCCCGACGAAGCTCGCTAACAGTATCCATGGCCCATTCCAGAGTCAGCTGAGAGTTCCTCTTTTCGTTGCACGTCGTGCACGATTTCAACTCCTCTCTAAAACAAACAAAAACACACTTTTAAAACCACTCTTTCGTATGTTTAAATCACTATTGTAATCGCAGTGCCTGTATAATACAACTAGCTGAATTTTGAAAAAAAATATGCCTATGGTCTAAATTTCATGAGTACATACTGGTTATATAAGCGGAAGATATACATAGCGTGCTTGCAGAGTCATTATCTTAAAGCAGATGGTTGTGAGCCAAATTATAATTTGATATATGATACCCTTGAAGTGGTGGACTAGAAAATTTCCAAGCGTTGAAGCTATTGAAGTGTAAATTCTCACAGTTTTATGTTTATAAATTAACAAATGGTGCTACCCGGCTTCGCTCGGTAAATGGAAATGCAGTCTAGTAGTGAGAATACCGTCAGACTATGGAAAAAAATCTCCATTCGTATTGAATTTATTTGAGTCGAAAAAAAATAATATTATTTAACGACCGACCAATCAGAAACGAATTACAGACGCCGTTTCGGTTTTATAAATATAAGATTTGACTAGTCCAGCCAATCACAAATGAATTACAGACGCCGTTTCGGTTTTATCTTACAAGACATAAGATTTACATACCAAGGTTTTTTTAACCCTTTGAATGCTGACCAACGCCAATCGGCGTTTTGCCAACAATTCCAACGAACTGAAAAACGCCGTTTTTGGGTACGTAAAAAATAAACAAGAATACTACCCGCTAAGTCTTTCCAGGTAGCATTGAATATGGGTCGTGTAATCCGTGTCAATGTTTATAAAGACGTTTACAACGGAATTTCTGAATTTATAACTAAAGCCCGGACCCAGAAGGTGCCGCGTATTGTTCAAATCAAATGTAAATGCATTGTTAAAGGTTTGCCGAATCTTTTATACAAAGGATTTACAAAAATGGAACAATGAGTGGCCCCTTGGCTATCCTACCTCTATTTATAACTAGTCACCGGAGCCTGAGGGGGCCATGTATTGTTCAAAGGTTGTAAATGCATTGTTAAAGGTTTGCCGAACAATGGATAGCACTGTGACTATACTATTATGGGGGATGAACGAATGAGACGACTGGCATGTTGATGCACGTGTTTATTATATGACAGCTGAAGGCAGAGTGAGTAGCCGCTCTCCGAACCCAGCCGAGTTGGTCCCCACTCGCAGGATGGTGACCAAACTCGACCATGTCGTATAGCGAGCCGCCACACTACCTCTATTTATAACCATAGCAGAATTTCCCGATGGAAATTCCCAACTGCTGAGTATTTTAGATTGTGGCTTGGCATTTAGATTGTGAGCATTGCATCTTAACAACAATGAAGAAGATGGAACTAGTTTTGGAAAAATACATTAATTAATAGACTTCTTTTGTTTATTTTATATTGTTGCAAGATATATTAGAGAGTCTAAACACACCTTTACAAAACTCGAAATCCTCGGGGGTAGTTATCTAGGGTTTGTTTAGATCAGCTACAATTTTTAAACTTCTTTACTATTAGATATCTAAATAGTTCTAGTTGGAAATTTTCAGCGTGGTGGGCTTTCAATAGAAAAGACGTCAACTCTTTTCACTTGATCCTTTCAATACTAATTCCCAAAAATATTTTTATCTGCAGCGCGTTTATCGTATGTTTAACGGAGAGCTGAATGAGGTTGATCTATTTGGTATTTCCCTACATCAATTCAGGTCTAACATCAAGAGAATCTTGACCGATTGATTCATTTCTTCTCCTATTCTATTTTTCCAATATTTCCAATATTTTTATACTTTAGTTTAGTTATGTAATGTGCTATTTAATCATATTATAGCTTTCATTCAATTCCTTTTCATTTGTTTATTTTGTATTTACCTTTTTCATTTGTTTTATATTTGTAAATTTCAATTTCTTCTTATATTCTATTTTATAACCTTTTCCAAATATTTTAATACTATAGTTTAATTATGCAATATTCTACATATTTTGTCATGCCTTTATTCTTTACTTTTTAATTTGTTTTCCTCATATTTATCTTTTTCATTTTTGTAAAAATCTATTATTGGACTCGGATGTTACATATATTATTTATTTACTATTTGTTTTTTTATACATATCTATGTACATCCTGTCTGTTGATTTTTCAATTAATAAAATAAAATAAAAAATAAAACACTCAAAGGGTTAATAAAATTAAAGAACTCCTTAACGCGGCCCTGAAACTCAGTTATTATGAGATTCAAATAAATACAATTTTTTACATATTTACATACATCAACATATTTTAAGTTGCTAGATTTTTCAACACGGCAAAACCCTTTACAGTACCGAATAAAATTCGATACTATTTACTATTCTCTGCATACATATACTCAATCTGTGTGAATATATTATAATAATTAATGTATTATTATTATTTTATTTTTTCGTAAGTGCGCTTCAAGGACGTACTCTTTGGAGCTTGACGTTGAGATTTTCCCTTTTTGGGAAAAATTCGCGGAATGTGTGTGTGTGTGTGTGTGAACCACGCTTCGATAATCGGATTTTTACCCACGTCTGAGTGACCAGCCTCGCCTGAGAACCGTTTTCGCGTTTTTGCATTCGCATCCAGTGAAGCATGCACTTTGGACCACCGCGCCGTAATGACCGTTCGCTCGGTGATTGCATTTTAATAAAAATAATATATCAATTGGATCGAAACACCTCGCATTCAATCCGAATTCGGTGCTTTTCCATTCCGCGGATTATAATTGAAAAGTGGAGGCGTTTTTCGTTCCAATTATTGGAATTAGTTCCCAGAACACGATAACACTCGCAAAGTACACAATAAACGCGCGCGCGCGCGTGTGTGTGTGTGTGTGTGTGTGTGTACGTGAAAAAAATCTTTCGCAACATTTGCATTTTCCTGTTAATTTCCAGAGCCTGAGAACTTTTCGTTTACCCACTCATCTACAGCCAAAAAAATTTAATAATAATAAAAAAAAAATAGCAATAGTTCGTCATATCAAATCAAACAATGGACAATTGTCTGATATATGTACATATATATGTGATATGCCCTTGCTGTGCGAATAATATAATACATATCATAAACGTGCAAATATTAATTAAGGCTCATTATATATGTATAGTATAATGTGTAAACGCGCGCTTTATACATACATACAAACCAGTGCCGGCCTTACACCCAATGGCGCCATCGGGCAATTTTTTCTATTTCGTATGACTTTTGGCTTTAATTTTAAATTTTAAAGCGCCTTTGACGCATCGAGTGGCGCCCTAACTTATATGGCGCTCTCGGGCGCTTCCCGACCAAGCCCCCCCCCCCCTAAAAAAGGCACTGATACATACATATATACTGGATGTACGTTATATTGTAATAAACGTGCATTGATTGACTTAAGATCGCCTTTGATTATCTCTCCTGCAATCCTCCCTATATCTCGAACTCAACATATCTATATATTTATAAAATTGAATGTCTGTCTGTCTCGTATGTAAACCACTGAACCGATTACGATGCAACTTTCAGGATTTGTTGTATGCATGTCCGGGAAGGTTACTGTGAAAAAAAAACGGGAAAAAATCTCTTCATAATATTTTTAAGTAAGATTTTACCGACGCGAAAGTTTGAAACGCTATTGCGTAGTCGAGGAAATGTGTTCGTTAGTAACCACGTTACCAGTTGGTTTGTGACGACACGGCTTTGAAGATACGTTGTTTGATCTCCAACCATCACTTGAAATGGGAACGGGAATTGCATGCCTTATTCCGGCATTGCAACGCATGCCGCCTTCAGATCAAATCACTTATCAAAATACACTTAAAAAAAATCAAATTTCAATTGTTGTATACACAGATTATACTTTGATTGATACATATGTATATAAAAAAAAATGATATTTTTATTAATCGGTTTTTTGTATGAATATGTAAAGCGTGTACTTGGTTCCGCCGCGTGCATAAAACAACAGTTTTTCTAATAAAATTGCGCAATATTTACACGAGCAAAATTATTAATTTTTGTACAACAATTTAATAAGTTAATCATATTATATAATAAAAAGACAGCGAGTTCAAATTTTTGGCTTTACTTCACAGGGGACATGACTGGAGTGTAGTATATATGTACATATACTATCGAAAAAGATCACAAACATGGTCTATACAATGGGCTCTAAAAATATGAATTATAAAACAATGCTATACTGTTTTTGTAGAAGCTTTTCGATTGTAAAGAAAATAGATAGAAAAATATGTCCAAAACGCTACATTAACGCTTAAAAAATAGATTTTGAACGACTGAATACATTAATAATATTCTATTATATTTTGAGTCCTTGAAAAACAGCACATGGCAACATTATAATTTTCTACATTACATACGTATATGAATGTGAATAATAAACATTTTAATTATATACTTATATTAAGGTGACCATTCGTACTGATTTTTTGGGTGTCGTGAGATAAAACCAGTACACTTTTATCTAATAGATGGATAAATATACAAATTCTACGGCAAAAATTATGTCTCCTACAAAATGATTGGCAAATTAGTCAAATATTGTTTCCATTTATCAGGAACAAATGCACCAGCCGAAGGACTTTTTGTGTACTTTGATGAACAATGCATAATCCACTGATAAAACAATCATTTTTTTTTAACCAGTCTTTTGTAGGGTTCGGTGATTACTAGTCAAATGTGAACCGGTCACAGGACAACCGGTCGCTCTAGATCGGTCACACGTGATTACCCGTCACTGGTCACACCCAAAAATTAAAAATTGATCGAATTTTTGGGTGTGACCAGTTTTTTCGTGACTAATTTTCGGGTGTGACCAGTTTTCTCGTGACCAGTTTTAGTGTGACGGGTGATCACGTGTGACCGATCTAGAGCGACCGGTTGTCCTGTGACTGGTTCATATGTGACATGTAGTCCGTTTACCCTTTTGTAGAACCTAATTTTAACCAGTCTTGTGTAGAATTGTAAGGTGGTTTAGGCCAATTTAATGGAGGAACCGTTTCAACAATGAAATCAGATAAATTTGAAAACTCTTGACTTGACTTGGAGTCACAAATATCCAAGTCTGGCTAGCCGTATTATAGATTAGCACGGGATCGAACCCAGTAACCTCTCGAATTAATCCTGTAAAAAATTCCAAACGTTCTCATATTATATTCCAGTTAAGCATGGAAGATTCGACTTAGCTTCCTATTAATCGACGAGCTTTATTGTGTACCTTTCGCATTTGCGAACTTGTAAATGCGCGATTCTCATTGGTCAATAGCAATCGCGTATTTTTTCCTACTAGTTTTAACGTGGTTGAATCATATGATTAACATATGAAGCTTTAGCAAATAAAAAAATAAAAGTGTCGAAAAAAGATGCGAGGATAAAATATACCTACATACATTTACATATACATACATATGTAACAACCGCTGATTTTGTTTTTCTATAAAAATATTTTTCATTTCTAGATACTAAGATTGAAACTCATGCATATGTAAGTAGATACATATCCATCAAAAATATCATAGTTATTTTAATTATTATACCATACTTAGCTTAATGATTTATTATATGTTTTTTTTGAAAATGCAATTCGCCAAAGAATAAATTAGCATACATATTTTTTATAAAAGCGCAAATATACCAGTTCTGGAACGGCACGGTGTTCACTAAAGCGATTCGAACGCGTTTTCACATCTCGGTAAAGGAAAAAATCGCACTTAAAAATCACCACCTGCTTCGCATAAGAGCAATAACAAATGCGATAAAAAATACATTTAAAAAAAACAACAACGACAACGACAAAATTAAATAACTCTTCCAGCGCTTACAAAATAAATAATGAAATAATAAAAAAAACAAACATCGCCAAATCCAGTATTTAAAATGCTTTCGCATAAAAATCTACATGTTCATTTAATACAAAACAGTTTAAAAAGCAGCGGCGCATTGCAATTTGCAAATATCCAATATTTTATGTTGAGAATTGTTATTATAACAGTTATTATGCTAGCTATTTTTATTCTCGACATTATGGTAGATCTTTACTTACCTGAATATTTGTCGCTTTCTCTTTAGGGTATCTCATATTATATGAGTCATATAATATACATTTTTAAAGAATAGGCGAAAACAAGCATTGAATGTGTCTAAAGCTTAAAATAAATCAACATTGAAGCAAATAAACAGATAGAGAATAAAATAAAATATTAATTACATATACCTATAGTTAAAATAAGCAACAGCGTAGTATAATAATCGGTGGTACGCGAACCACTGAAAGGTCCTCAAAAAAACAATATTAACACGTTTAATTCATTTTATTTTCAAATGTATTAAATTTTATTCAACCGAGCAACGCCGGGCAATTCAGTTCGCGCTATATAAATAATACTTCTGTAACATTCTGCTAAATACTATTAATATTCTGCTAAAAACGTACAAGACTTGGTATGACGTCACCCAGTCCCATTGTATTCCGCTAGCGCACGCGTAAGTAAGGCTGTGCGACAAAAACAGGTGGAATCAAGTAATCGAGCAATTTTTGGAGCGATAAGTTTTTTTTTTAGAAAAATAGTGTAGATGATAACCAGGGGCATCATTTCAGGTTTTCTCAGGGGGGGGCAAAATTTTGACCATTAAGGAATGATTTTCTATGGGGAAGGGGATGTATTATAAATTTGCTATGTACATATCTACATTTGTAATAGGTTTTTGAGCTCTTTTTCCTATTATGCTGTACATTAACATTAGAATAATATAATACTATGTTTACTAACCAAATTATATTAAAATTGTAAAATAGAAAATGATCAGTAGTTATTAAAATAGATATAAGATGTATTGTGAACATAATTTCGTAACAATAAAAAGCATTTAAAAATCAAGATAAGCGAGAACAGTAATAGAAAGGCAATCCAATTCAACAAATTTGTTTCGTAGGATAAACGGGTTTTACAAATATCTTTCAAAGTAAGACAAACAACAAAACAAAATATATTTGGGAGTTAATATTTTTTGTTCTGGGAAAGATCCATGTGTTTATACTTGACAGTGTTGTAATGAATTTAAATATTCTATTTATGTTGGTTTAGTATTTGAATTCAAATTCATAATAATACGTTAAACAACGGGTATAGTCCCGTTCAAATCTAGAAGGGGGCGGCTGCCCGCCCCAGCACCCCCTGATGAAAACCTTTCCCACGTGACCAATATTACAAAATATCAACACGAATCAAGTAAGATAAGTTGAAAAATAAAAATAAAAGCTTTTTAAAAAAAGCAACACTTTACATCACAAAATCCACAATTTTAAAGCAGCAGTAGCAGTCTTTCAGAAACTAGTGGATTTGATGTATTGTTACATACCTCAAGTTGTCCATGTCCCTCCTGATGATGGCCAATTCCAAGGTGTGTTGTTCTGATAGTCTGTCGGACCTGTTGGTCTGGTCCTCTTGGCCCCTCTGGGGCAGGGCTGCTGCCATAGTCAGCAGCAGCAGCAGCAGCAGCACTGCGAATTTGGGGTGCGGCCACATGTCCGCGGTTTGCGAATTTGCGAAATGTGCTGTACCGTCGAGATGTTTCGTTGCCGGCAGTTGGCCCCGTAGTGAAGGGTGCTTGCAATGGCAGGCAGTTTTTAACGAACGTAGCACATGGCGTTCAAAAACGCCAGGTGTGTCGGCAACAGACGACTACCTGGCCCGCACCAACCCCGAGCACAAGCCAATGTCAGGTCTGCCCAACCATACTGCTGCCAGTTTCGCAATCTTTCGCCACAAACCATAAAAAGTCCTGGCAATAGCAAAAAATCCGCCACGTAAGCTGAAAGGGACACGTCCTAGCTGTACTGTATGCACTAGACTAGCCGGCGTTGCTCAGATTTTGAAAAAGTTCAAAAAGTACCGAATCCTGTTGGTGGTCTTTTAGTGCTGACGTCTTTTCTGTTGAAAGCCCGCAACATGTCCAATTACAATTATTTACAAATCCAATAGAAAGCAGGTATAAAAAGTGTAGCTAATGTAAGACGAGGATTTCGAGCTTGTAAATGTGTGTTTAGACTCCCTAATATATCTGGCAACAATATAATAATAAATAAACAAAAGAAGTATTTTTCCAAAACTACATAGTTCCATCTTCTTCATTGTTGTTAAAATGTAATGCTCACAATCTAAATGCCAAATGGCAGTTAGGGCCGGGCCGCACCGTGCGACTTGCGCGCGACTTAGTTGAGGGCGACCAGACCAATGCATGCAGGTAGATGGGACATGCTACACCCGTCAACTTGTTTGTCCCACACATTTCCATACATTTTTTCGTGTCGCGCAACTAGTCGGCCGACAAAGTTGCACAGTGCGGCCCGGGTCTTAGGGATTTCCATCGATACATTCTGCTTTGGTTATAAATTCAGAAATTCCTGTGTAAACCAGTCTTTATAAACATTGACACGGATTACACGACCCATGTTTAATGCATTTTTTTTCAATGCTACCAGGAAAGGCTTAACGGGTAGTGTTCTTGTTTATTTTTTACATACTCAAAAAATAACGCCTATCGGCGTTTTTCAGACCAATGGAATTGTTGGCAAAACGCCGATCGGCGTTGGTCAGCCTTCAAAGGGTTAAGATGGCAATGTTGGACGTAATTAATGTACATAAGTAGTTATTGTTAATTTTACAAATTTTTGCAGTAGGGAGAAAAGTACTCAATTCGTACTTATCAATTTAGATTTCTTGACCAATAGGAGTTGACATTTTTCAGGCCAATTAAATTGTTGGCAAAACGCCGATCGGCGTTGGTCAGCATTCAAAGGGTTAAAGCACCATGAGATGCATCATTGAAACTGTGGATTTGCATATTGGACAAACATCTACGGTCTCAATTGAGCTACTATGAGATATTTTACCAAATTTAGTGATCTCACATCTCACTCGCACGCTCGCACTTAAAAGCAAGAATGAAAGAGAAACCAAAACCAGGAACCTTCTATCTATATATGTATGTATATAAAATTGAATGTTTGTCTCGAATAGGCTCCTAAACCACGGAACCGATTACAATGGAACTTTCAGGATTCGTTGTATGCATGTCCGGGAAGCTTACATTACGATTTTACCGACGCGACAGTTTGAACCGCCATTGTGTAGTCAAGGAAATGTGTTCGTTGGTAATTACGTTACCAGTTGGTTTATGACGACACGGCACGAGCATTGAAGTTGAATGGGTAGAAGCGCTCTTAGCTTCCAAAAATGTTGCTACAAAAACTCCGTGCAAACGGAGATTTCGGCTGTTTTGCTCGGTTGATTGTTCAACTCTGTAGCAGTAGGATCTCTTTGAAAAAGGCTCTACTAGTGAAATTGTGTGGTAGTATTAGTTCGACAAAGTCCGAACATCTGTATGTGCCCGTGCGTCCCTGAACGTCAAGGGACGATAAGGGACAATCACTTCCACGATTTTTTTTCCTCACTCTTTTGTCTCTCTTCTGACTTTCCGTCTCTCTCTTCGATGGCTCGCTTTTAAGCGATACTTTTGTTAGGAATGACTATTCTATACATTATACTTCAACGGACACGAGTTAAGCTCCAACCATCACTTGAAACGGGAACGAGAATTGCATTCGTTATTGTTGCATTGCAACGTATGCCGGATTCAGCTAGTGTTAAATAAATAACACATAATCAATTTAATATACACTAGTAAAGCCAAAGGGCCTATAATTCTTGTATCCATGCTCAGGATGAAAGCTGCTCGAGATACCCATAATAGGAGAGGCAATAGAACTGAAAAAGACTGTGAAGAAACCGAGCACGAGTGATGAATTTAGATTTTGGGCAGGAGGAGAGTGGAGGAGGAGGAAGTACTCCCCCTGAGGCATTATTTAATGGCAAAATGAAGGGGACTGAACAGAACAAAATGAGTATAAGGGACAAGGTGTTGCGCGCACCTGTGGCAGATGTTACGCGAGCGCAGACGGTACTCGACCCAACACAACAGCCTCCACACCAAACCTTTCAATTTTACAACCACCACCATACTATCGCCGATTTTCTTTCCCCGTGTGTATACCATGTACTGAAATATGTGTGCATGGACATGGACAACAGTCTCCTTTTTTTTTTGTTTTCTTCTTTTTGTGGCCAGCGTCATTTAAAACCTCGAGGCCGGGTAAATTATCCGTTGCGACGCGTGCCCCCCTATTTATGTACATACATATACCAACATATCCTTTTAAGTTCACAACTTTTATGCTTCCGAGTAGGAATGGAGAAGCAGACGAAAAAAGTCGACGTAACAGTTTCGAAACCTTTCTGGTCAACACTATGTTGGGTGGATCATCACCTGCTCGTACGTACGACTATTTATATGCATATTTCTCTTTGTTTACTTTTCTTTTCTCGTCAGGTACACATCTTGGAGTACAAATGTCACACATTCGGGAAACTGCTCGTTTCATGAAAGAATGATTAGTAAGGTAAGTGGTGCAGCCTGCTTTCTTTCGTGAATTTGTCATTCGATTCTGAATAATAAACTTGATTACTTTGAACATATTTCCTTCATTGCTGATAGAGCATATAAATCTCTTGGATTCCTACTCCGCTCGACTAAACCCATAAATGATCCTCATGTACTTAAATTACTTTATTAATCCCTTGTAAGATCTCACCTTGAATTTGCCTCAATTATCTGGTCATTTTTTTTATATGTCCCATATTAATTGTATTGAAAAAGTCCAACTAAAATTTATCGAATCGTTTTCCTATCCACGCCCATACTACTATTTCTGATATTTTCAAACTCCTATCCTTTAACAATCTTTCTGTCAGGCGACGACTCACTAATGCTACATTCCTTTTTAAGCTCCTAAATGGTTTCCTTGATTGTCCTGATTTACTGAGAAAGGTTGGTTTCAGGTTCCCAGTTAGGTATACTAGACGCGTTGCACTCTTTTCACTTAATCCTTTCAAAACCGATTCCCTAAAATTTCCTATCTACAGTGTATTTATCGAATGTTTACCGGGGAGTTGAATGACGTTGATCTATTCGGTATTTCCTTGCATCACTCCAGGACTGCTATCAGGAGAGTATTGATTGATTGATCCATTTTATATTTCTATTATATAATCTTTATCCAATAGTCATGTTTTAGCTTTTATTCTTTTATTTTTCATTTATTTGTCTCTATGTACCATTTTATGTAATTTGTAAAAATCTATAATTGGCCTCAAATGTTATTTTATTTTGTTACATTTATTTTTTTATTTTTATGCATTTCTACATTCGTTGTCTGTTGATTTTTCAATAAATAAATAAATAAAATAATTGTGCAGATTTCATGAAATATCCACGCTGATTTCGAGGTTACTCAAGCTGTATGCAAATGTCCGTAAAAAAATACGAATATTAACATGCGCCTGAAATAATTTAAATGCTAATGTTACATAACAACTGTTTGCGCTATAAAATTTTTAAAATTTTTAAATCGGTTCCAATAAAAAAATAAAAAGGTTTGACTTTTTCGTGAAATTTTCAAAAGGTTTTTTACTAAATATTAACATGTCCAACTAAGATATTATTTTGCTTACAAAATCAGAAAAGTGGGCAAATTCTGAAAGGAAACGATTGACCTGCAGTAACAAACCAAGGTCTTGCCAGTAGCGGGACTCTAATGGCACTCGAATCCGTGACCACTCACTGATCTACATATGTTGCTGGTTATGTACGTAAAACTTCAATAAAATTGATAAAATTGATTGATTGGGTAAAAGTAACTCAAAAATTTATTACAGATCAAATAACTAGATCACGAAATCAATGATCTATGTAGTTATTTGACATGAAGTAATCGATTCTGAGTTCGAATCAGTCAAAATCTCGAGTTCGAATTTTCACATGATCACAAAACTTCATCAATTGTTACTACATACACAGATAAAGTCAAAATTAAATATGTACTATGAAATATATTTATACTAAGTTTGATAGTTCCAAATCGACCACTCTAGATTTGCACAATGGACACAAAAATAACCTCGGTTATGTTTATGCAGAAATACAAATGTCTATTCATTGTTTTGCTTTTATAATATAACAGTTGATGATAATTCTGTTATCATCAGAAGGCAGGAAAATTTAGTGAAGAAACATCTTTTCAAGAACCTTAACCCTTTAAAAATTTCGCCAATATTTCTAACTATAATTATTTAGAAATCCAGTAGAAAGCAGGTATAAAAATTGTAGCTGATCCAAACAAACCCTAGATAACTACTATCGAGGATTTCGAGTTTTGTAAAGGTGTGTTTAGACTCTCTAATTTGTCTTGCAACAATATGAAATAAACAAAAGAAGTCTATTAATGAATGTATTGTTCCAAAACTAGCTACATCTTCTTCATTCTTGTTAAAATGTAATGCTCACAATCTAAATACCAAGCCACAATCTAAAATACCCAGCAGTTGGGGATTTCCATCGGGAAATTCTGCTAGGGTTATAAATTCAGAAATTTCGGTGTAAACCAGTTTTCATAAACATTGACATGGATTACACGTGTGTAAGCAGTTATTGTTAATTTCACAACTTTTTGCAGTAGGGAGAAAAATACTCAATTCGTACTGATCAATTTAGATTTATTGACCAATAGGAATCGACATTTAGAATTTGCCTACTAAATTTGACTCCTGAAATTAAATATACAGGTAAGTTGTTAAGATTCGAAACTGAAAAGTTCTCAATGTCGCAACGTTAAAAACTTTTGTATGAAAAACGTCCATTATGTACTTCAATTATGTAGATGTTTTTTTTACCAATGTATGCACATACGTACAATTGTTTTAGTTTGATTTTAAAGTCATACAGTGCGTATATCGGAAGTGAAGCTCTAAATCGCCATTTTAATTATACAAAGGAAGTGAACGAGGACCCAATTAGCCCTTTTGAAGTCAACATCACAATAGTGCTTTCAAACGTATGTACGAATATAATATTTCATAACCGAATCTCAACGAAGCGTGAAGACACGCAACGTTTACATACGTGCACATGCAAACAACATTATTCATTGCTCGCACGTGTTTTTCGTACCCAATTCGCAAATCAAAAGCGTATTCAGAAACTGCATTGAAATTGCTCATTTCATGAAATCATCAAAAAAATAGGGATGATCCCCATCGGGCGTCCTCAGTGTAACTTCGTCTGTACTTATCTATACTATATATCTATACTGATCTATACTACATGGTTCTAGGACATTTACCCCCTGGACACATACCCCCGGTCAAAAACCCCCTGGACATTGATAACTGGCTTACCTCGATAAAATAAACGAATTTTTGTTATTAATCCACAAGAACAGTCTAAATATGATTTTTCTAAGTGGGATTTTATTTAATTCTCGTATAAAGTCAATTTAATATATTATCCCTATTAATTCAATTCAGATTCGTGTAAATACGAGTAAATACTAGTACGAGCTTTTAGCTCGCAATTTTACCGATTTAAAATTCAGCACACTTCCAAATTAACCCTTTTAAACGAAAACAAAAAATAGTGTGGCCAAAATACTATCCAAATAAATATATTTCTATAGAAAAAACTCAATATAAAATAGTATTAACAGTGGGAAAAAATTCCAAGTGAAAATACGTACTTTTGACTTTTGATTTGAACTGGACGACTACTTAGAGAGATTTGAAAGCTGAAAAGTACTACAAATGAAATATAAAATACCTGACTATAGATTCCAATATTCATTTTGAACAGGATATTGACAGATTTTGAGACATCGACTGAACAACACGAAGATATAGAAAAATCGCGCGATTTAAAAAACACATACGTATATCTCCGAATCTCGGAGCCAATCAACATTTTTTATTACCAGATTCGTGTCTACTAGGCATAGATCTATCTATAAGAAAAGTCATATCTTGTCTCTTATTAATTATTTATTACTATTTTTAAACAATTTTTATCCATGGCGGAGGTTATTTGCACAGGGGGCTAATGTTCAGGGGGCTTTTGACCGGGGGTATGTTTCCAGGGGTACGTGTCCAGGGGGTACATGTTCGAATACCTTACTACATACATATTCTTATCTATACTTACCACCAGTGGCGGACTGGCCATACAAGCGAACATGCCCGATGGCATGTGGGCCCCACTATCTGTTGGGCCCTCAGTAAAATTAAATAACTTTTTAATTATTTCACGTGTGTAAAAATTTATAGGATATTGCACTTTGGGACCTAAAGTTTGGGCATTTCAACAAAACAAATTTCTTACGATATACACAAACAACTAATACCTGCTTTAATAGCCCAAGGATCGGTTAACTTTTTTTTATTAGGCTCGAAATGTAAGTTTCAACATTTGCGTGGGCCCTTTTGCCGGGCCTATTTCCAACCTCAAGATTATGCATATACCAATACCTATGTAATAACTACCTACTGAAATAAACAAATTTCCGTGAATAATATAAACTGAATTGCTTAAAACAATTTTGATAGGACGATTCATCATCAACCAGCGATTTAAATTTACTTCATACTTTCAAAATAACATTTGAATATGCTTCGACGATATAGAAAGATTTAAATACACAATTTTAAACAGTTTCCGAATATAAAATCTATTCCTAATCTAGATACATCCATGTATATAGAAATATAGGATAGGGGCCCCCTCCCCAAAATCCCGATTTTCGATTAACATTAATTGAAAATATTATGCATTTTTTTCAGGGACGTAATTTGGGGGGAGGCATATGGGGGCACTCGCCCCCCTAAATTAAGGAATAGTGTGAATATTATGAATTCAATTATTAATGAGATACTATGGATCTACGTTTATTTCTTAGAAAATAAAATTCAAAACAAGTATATTTTGGTTTTTAAGTGCGCCTTGGATAAAATTCTTAGAAATTGTTCATCCTTTAGAGCGAATCGTAAGAAAGGTCCCCTTTACTTTATTTTGTCTCAAAAATAGATGTGTAACGTTTATTTTTCTGAAAGTTCGTATATTAACGTGATCAGTGATCGATTCTGGTTCAAATTTTCGCATGATCACAAAACTTTATCTATTGTTATTACATACATATATATGTACATAGATAAAGTGAAAAGATATTCGGTAGAAATTAAGATAGTTTTTTAGTGACTCAGTTAGATGGTCGATTTTTGTTGATCATGTGAAGATTTTTGGAAAAAAATTTTCGCCTGCGGCGCTTTTTTCGCTTTCTACATAATATTTTTTTAAAAATAAGCTTATTTTTTTCATATTTTATAACTCAATAAGGTGTATGGAAAGAATATTTTCCATTTTTATTCCGATATAAAAAATATTTTTTGAAAAAAAATTCAATTTGACCAATCTTTGCCTGCCCCCCAAGAAAAAGCTGAAATGACGTCCCTGAGTGTTTTCTACTGAAAGTAAAAGCCGCTTTTATGCCGCATTCTTTTATGATCCATTCTATTTACCTAGGACAAGAGTTAAAACGAAATATACAATGTAATTTATGGAACTATTCTGCTTTTGCCATTTTTCTTGTACCTAAATTTGTTTATTCCCATTTTTGAAAAGAAAATTTTGTTATATGGGGGGGGGGGGGACAAATTTTTTTAACCCTGGGTGGGCCCCCTTTGACTCCTGGCATGCACTTATTTCAGTCCCAGTCCGCCACTGCTTACCACAATCGTACTTCATACACACATTTGTATTATATAAATGTGGGTCGAAGAAGCCCAGCAGGGAGTCCTCCACGTGTCACGAGACGATCCAAGCATCCCCTCGATCCTTTTGCAACCCTTTCACAGTGCAATCCATTGTGTTATTGACATAATTGACCTTTGCGTATGGGTCCGCAATGATAAATTGGTAATACGATACATGATGGGTTTACTTATGCCGAAATTGTGGTAAAAAATGGCCCGGTGGCGATGGGGAATGTCATGACGAGATGATGACTGAGGCCACACGGCACCTGCATTCTTCGAAGACATAGTAGTGTGCAAATTGCATTTTTGCAACGGTCAGACACTGGTAAGGTGTCCTGGATCGCCAAAATAATAAAAAAAGATCGTTCAAAACTCTTAATATGTTCATTTCCACATCATTGACCCATCACACTGTCGCAATGTAAAGAATTCAAAGAGAGGTTTCTCACAAAATGACTTTCCGATTCATTTGACTTTTCTATACTACTTGTAGCTACGAATTAGTATCAGTTGAGGAGTCGTGTTTTCAAATCTAAAAAATTATTTGACTTACCCGGTGATTGCTGGTGTGTTTTGTCGTTGATAGTAAGATTTGAATCATTGAATGATTTCGATTGATTCAAAATCGACCGTAATTCATTAGGGTTTGTTTTCAAAACATATTAAGAGGGCTGGACAGCAGCGCCTTGTCCATACAAACGTACTATACTTCTCCCTACCTCAATTATGGCACTAGAGAAATTATTTTGTAATATGCTATGGATATCCACCATTGCGGTGCATCTATCGTTTTATTTTTTTGATTAATTATTTTTTATAGGAGCTAGGAGCCGCCAAACATCTATAAAATCGCCTGTTTTTTACACCCACGAAACGAGTCCAGCGTGCTTATTTAACGGTCGATTTAAAAAAAAAATACGCCGATAGATGCACAGAAAGTATCTTTCTCATACCGATAATGAAATTTTTTTAAAAATTGGTCCAGTTTTGGAGAAGAAAATAGGAGAATACGAAACCTCAATTTTGTCAATTTAAAATACGTTTTATCTGGTCGAAGCGCAACTGTCGCATTCACTCAATATATATATTGATATATGTATATTGTCGCATTCACTCAATATATACATACACTCAATATATATATATCGAAGAAAGGAACGGTAACAAAATTAAGGTTTCGGGTGTACAACCCTCTTAAACACCGATCCATAACCAGCAGTAAAGCTCGGTGGTTGCGTTTATGTTTAGCACCGGGAGGATGCCGGGTTCGATCCCGTGCTAATCTTTAATGCTGCTAGTCAGACTTGGATATTTGTGACTCCAAGTCGATCTTTTCCTATCAGAGTTTGCCAATTTATCTGATTTAATTTAAATGTATCTCACCTACACATATACGGTGCTAATTATATATTTTAAAACAAAATCCTGATAGTCATCCATTTCTTTGCATCTCGCTTGCACGTAAAAGCAAGAATGAAAGAGAAAGCACCCGTCTACATATACATATATATGTAAAATTAAATGTCTGTTTGTCTGTAAACCACTCAACCGATTACGATGGAACTTTCATGATTTGTTGTATGCATGTCTGGGAAGCTTACTGTGAAAAAACCTCTTAATAATAATATTCGTAATTAAGATTTTACCGACGCGAAAGTTTGAAGCACCATTGTGTAGTCAAGGAAATGTGTTCGTTGGTAACCACGTTACCAGTTGGTTTATGACGACACGGCTTTGAAGAGACACGAGTTGAGCTCCAACCATCACTTGAAACGGGAACGGGAATTGCATGCGTTATTGTGGCATTGCAACGCATGCCATGTTTAGCTAGTATTAGACAAATTGGCAAACTCGTACAGGAGACGGCTGATTTGGTTTCAATAACTTTCGGTTTGAAGCACGACCTCTGTACATGTAAGCATGAGCTGTAATACATGAGCTGTACTGTAGTGGAATCATTTACGATGTTTTTTTTATTATGTTGTTGCAACAATGGTCGGTATCAGTGCGGATTAGAATGTCGGTTGATGAAATTTAAATTTCAAAAGTCCAACCGTCAACCGGATGCGTGTCGACAATTAGACTTGTCGGTGTGTGGGTATGAAATTAGTATTTATATGTACGTAAGTATATGAGATTGCCGGGGGAAAATGGCCAGAAGCGGAAATGAAGAGAGTGAAGTGAACCGTAATGTAGAGTTGGGGTAAGGTAAGGGGGAACCAGTTCGGTTGAATTGAACGAAGGCCAAACAGGGGACGATTGTGCGTAGTGGAATAAATTAGAAGGCCTCACCCATGGCGACCTTAAACGACCCCAAGCAGTTGCACTTCAGGCGTGACGAGGTCGTGGTGGTGTTAAGTGGAACTTCTTGCACTTCACCAGGGTGCAACGGTCGGCTCGACCCACTCACGAGGGTCTCACACACTAGACACACCATTTATCTTCTCTCTATCGTCAGTTCTCTTTAAAGTTCAGTGTAATCAAAAAATGGTTACAAAAATCAAGTAACACTAAAGGTCTGACCGCACTATGCGACAACCAAACGATCCGACACTTTACAACAGTGTGCGACAATATTAGGTAAACCGCACTTGAACGACAGCGATGCGACACTACGCAGTAAACATATCAAAAATGCCAGGTCAAAGCTTTTTTGCTATCTCCTAAGAGAGAGAGAGAGAGAGGTCACGATTGTATGCCTAGATTAAATGCAGTAATGGTTTATACAGGAAAGTAGTAGGTACTGTTATGTGTATAACGAATCTCATGCGATATTCTTTAGTGTTAGAAAGCATAAGCCAAATTCCGATCTGAAAATCCTCTCTGGGTAGAGTTGCCAACAGGTCTCTTTTTACATACCTCCTTTACGTTTCACTTACGATTACAATTCAGGAAAAAGTTTGCCTCTTATCCGATCGTTTTCATACTTTGCCATATTGCTCATTTTGGTCATCAATATATGTAAATGGATCCTTCCACACCGTCCCATTTGTCCACACTGTCACATTTGTTTTTCCCTTTTCGCCCCCCCTCTCGCTATGGCAAATTGAGCACTTTGCCATACTCATGATCAAAGTTTACGGAGAGAATTGGTAATTTCTTAATTAGGTTTTTTTTATATATTGTCTTAATTATTATTACTAGCCTCTTCTTACTTTCACTTAAGATTTTTAGTCAGACGAAATTTGGGTTCTTATCCGATCGTTTTCAAACTTTGCAATTTTGCTCGGTTTGGTCATCAATGTATGTGGGAATGACGTCCGCCATTACAATGGTTAAAAATAATCGTAATAGACATGTTTTAAAATACTGCATCTTCCTTCACGGTGACGTCTATCGTTGACGTTGACGTTTGTCGTCCACACTGTCCCATTTGTTCTTGCCTTTTCGCCCCCCACTCGCTATGAAAAATTGAGCACTTTGCCATACTTATGATCAAAGTTTACGGAGAGAATTGGTAATTTCTTAATTAGGTTTTTTTTATATATTGTCTTAATTATTATTACTAGCCTCTTCTTACTTTCACTTAAGATTTCTAGTCAGACGAAATTTGGGTTCTTATCCGATCGTTTTCAAACTTTGCAATTTTGCTCGGTTTGGTCATCAATGTATGTGGGAATGACGTCCGCCATTACAATGGTGAAAAATAATCCTAATAGACACGTTTGAAAATACTCCATCATGTTTCTCGATGTCGTCTATCGTCCACATTGATCGTTACTAGGCTCTTCTTACTTTATTTCCCTTTTCGCCACCATCTCCCTATGTCAGATTTTAATTGTTTAAACGCCTATAAGTTTTTCTTTTTTCACTCTATATTTTTTAACACAATTCTTTTGTTCTCTATCTTTTTTATTTATATTACACCTATTTTATGTCCTCTTTTTCAATTTTGACAATAATTTCACGCAGTCCGTACTATATTTTCTCCCACAAGATATGACGTGTGCTCGGCTTTTGCAATACCTAGCCAAAATGCCAATGTAGAAAGAATTTTTTTCATGATCAGCGAACAGTGGACTAAAGAAAGAAATAAGTTGAAAATTTCCACTGTCCGGGGTATTTTAAGCGTAATGTATAATTACAAAAAATATATCATGTTTAGAATTTTATAAAGAAATTAAAGAAAATAAGAATCTTTTGCACCAAATTAGCAGTGTATAGATAAATATAGCAAGAGAGGTGATGAAATTTGATAGTAAGAATGAAGATGATTAAATTCAACAATTAATTTTTAGGCGCACTTTTTAAGTACCTAACTACATATGTATGTTCCGGTTATTATTTATTATTTATTTATTTATTTTATTCTAAATAGACCATTGTGGCATAACAGGAATTCCTAAAGCGCCACAATGGTCAAAAAACATAACACAAAAAAAAAACAAAATAACAATTAAACACAAATCAATACACAACGAAAATAATACACCCATCAATTATACATTAAAAAAATACATTTGAACATAAACATAAATACATCCATACATAAACATAAAAAACAGCATTTAATAATAACAGATAAAGTAAAAATATCAAATAAAAAAAATATAGCATAAGGAATGCCTTGCACCTACAGGCAGTTTCAATAAATATGTAAGAAACAACTACAAATACAAAACATCCCTGTAAGGCCCAAATGGAAGAGAGTTTCACTCATAAATCACAATCAATCATGAAAACAATGATGAGCGCAGACTACCAGATAAATGGGTTAGAGTAATTTCCGACAATTTACGCTCACTAAGGTGGAAAATATCACATTCAGTCTCGGCAGCAACGATTTCATTAAGAAGTCAAATAGCTCTTGGAATAGAAGCCATTCGAAAAAGGAATGAATGTGGAATAAGTCATGTAATATTTATTTCCTTTGAGATGATTAGACTTTTGTTTAAATTTGTTTTAAAAATAATTGTGATACTTCATAAAAATATATGTACATATGCATTATGATTCTTAGCCTTATAGATATAATCTATCCTGTACTGGTGGAATTTTACAATTACCTTGTAAAATGATGGTACTTTTGGTACCTTAAATGACTTATTTCACTTTAATAATAACCCGCACAATTATAAATAAAATTCTAACATAAACATATTGTTGTTAAATGTTCTCTTTTTTTGTCCATGACACTTGGCAACCCTACCTCTGGGGAAAATCTGAAATAGCAATCAGTAATAAAATATTTAGGAGTAACGTTCGATAAAATAATGAGATGGACACCTCACATTGAGGCAGCGAAATGCAAGGTGATGCTGGGAATATCCTCAATATACCCAATATTTAAACGCCATAGTTTTACATAAGCTCAAAATAAAATAAAATCATATCGCGCGCTCATATTACCATTGTAAACCTATGCTCGAATACTAACCTTTCCAAGCTCCAAGTAATACAAAATAAATCCCTAAAAATAATTTATAAGTTAATAGCACCCATATATATGTACTAACTTGAAAAAACTGCATGCCATAAATAATATTACGTTAGTTACGGACATGGCTAACAAACTAACCAATAGATTCTATGATAGAATCAATAATAACCATACTAACACACTTGTGAAGAGTCTTGGTGATTACAACAAAATGTCTATACCCTTCAAGATAAACACATATTATCTAAACACAATCTGATTTAGATCGTCGTCTTAAGAGATTCTTTAGTTAATATTATGTATTAGATGTACATATTATTAGCATTTATAAGAATTCTGAATAGGTTTTTGAGCTCTTTTTTTTCCTATTATGCTGTACATTAACATTAGAATAATATAATACTATGATTACTAACAAAATTAAATTCAAATTGTAAAATAGAAAATGATCAGTAGATCAGTAGCTATTAAGATAGATATAAGAACGTATTGTGAACATAGTTTAGTGATAATAAAAAGCATTTAAAAATCAAAATCAAATAACGAATGTCTGGCAATCTCGGACCTTCGAAATGCTTCGACGAGCAAACGTATTATGTATATGTATTATAAAGCTGGTGGGTGTGTTGCATAATGTTATGCCTGTTTGGTGCAGAATGTGTGCAGCTGAGAATTAGTGTCGATGGCAAGTGGTAAAAATCGGACCACAACCGGACCAAAAGTCAGAAAAGCCGGTTAGACCAATGGCCAAGCTGTGTTGGGCAGCACCTGCTCCTCGCGGTCGTCCCAGAACGTGTCCTCAATCTGCCTCGTCACCGATTCTTGTTATTCTTCTTCTGCTTTTTTACTTTATCTATGTACGTAGTAACAATAGATGAAGTTTTGGGATCATGCGAAAATTAGAACTCGAGATTTTGACTGATTCGAACTCAGAATCGATCGAAAAATGTGTGTGCCTGTGTATTTTTTGAACACCGTTCGTCCTATCGAACTGAAACTTAGTATCGGTTACTAAAATTCTTATCGATACAACATAAATATTTAAGTTGACCGGAAATGGTACCTCCCCTTATGGGTATCCTCTTTTTTTAAGTTTTTGAATTCAATTATATACCAAGCCACTAATCAAATTGGACTTAATTTTTTTTACATATAATAAGAAATTATAAATTTTATACCGAAATATTTTTTAAATATTTTTACCTGAACCGGAAGTAGTACTTTTACTCTAGAAAATGGAGGCTTTTTTATGTTTTCTCAAAATCCTTTTGGTATATTGAACTGAAATTTCATATCTAAAAGTTTAAGCTTCATAGCAAGTTATGTATAAAATTTGGTAAGCATCCGTCAACCGGAAGTGGCAGTTTACTGTTGTTCGATTATTATTCTACTATTTTTTCGACCCTTTAAACATGTGTGCTCTTCACGAAAAAATCCAAGTATAATTCTTGTATCAATGTGATGAAAATAAAAATAAATCACTAAATTTATTAAACAGAAATTGGGATTTTTTCCTCTTAGAAAGGTCAAAAATATTGAGACCACGATTTTTTCCATACCCCATAAGCTGAAAATTTATATTTGTATTGTCAGAATTCGTAAAGCGGAAGTAATATTTTTTTTTTAAACCAATATTTCATTATTTTATTTTGATCTTTTAAATTATTTTCATTTTCTTGATATTTATTGTGTATAACTATTATGGTGATTTTAAATAATAAAAAAAATTTGAACAAAATCCGACAGCTGGAAGTAGAGTTTTTGTCTTTTGGAAATTTCCCTACATTTCCCGTCAATTTATATCGAAAATACTCTAATAACCGATATGTGTCAACGTGAATTGAATTTTGAATTTATTGAAGTTGTTTTGTGACTTTCTGATATTCCTTAAATACATAGGTAAAGTGATGGGTTGGTCACATCCGATTTTTTTAATATAAGATCTTAGATATACAGAATGTCAAATTGTACTCCTCCGTATGTAAGATATATGTATATTTTTAAATGTTTGTTAAAGTAAGAACATCTTTTAAAATTAAAGAAGATGACTGGCAAAGGCGCTTCAACGATTTCGCTTAAAGAACTTCGTTCTATATTGCGAAATACAGTGAAAACTGCATGAACATTCTGGATTATATGTACATATATAAATATGTATATATATATATATATATAAATGTGTATATTTCCACTAATGGAAAAAGATTCACCGTAACTTGGAATTTGCCGGATATATTCATTGTCCGAATATCTATGATCTACGTATATGGGAGAATGTACGCACATATCTACATACATATGCACGTAAAGATGTGTCGACAAAAGTG
Organism: Arctopsyche grandis; assembly: GCF_051622035.1. NCBI lineage: Eukaryota > Metazoa > Arthropoda > Insecta > Trichoptera > Hydropsychidae > Arctopsyche > Arctopsyche grandis. The sequence goes on from NC_135356.1 coordinate 38,270,085, forward strand.
GAAAATGTGGGTGGTCTAATTAAATAATAGATCTTTAAAATTTCTCACAAATTTATTGAGCCTCGAAAAATCTTATGAATTTATTTATTGAAAAATCAACAGGCCTCAGATGTAGAATAAATATAACAAAAAAACATCTGACCCAATTTTAGATTACGTGCAAATTATATTTATGTGCAAATATATCATTAAGATGAAGAATGTATCTTCGAAGATATAGCTCCATATCTCCATGTCTACCGTGCAGCAGGGGGAGTTGCGGGGTTAATTTTAAAACAAGGCCTAGGTGGTGGAGGGTGAGGGAGATCTTCAGTATTGGGTGGCGGCGGGGCCTTTGCAGAATAAATTCCAACAGTTGAATCTTGGGATCCGAATCTGGTCTTCGTACATATACCCATCTTTCAGGCTGAGAAGAACACCGCTAAATCTAAAGTAAATACAATAAATAATATTATTATATGTATATATAAGTATATTTATTACGAAAGGTGAAGTATGGTGGAAAGGTGGAATATATATTAATAAATTCTAGATGGAATTCATCGATACATAAAATCAAAACATATCAAGGTGCAGATTGCGGATCTGACCATACTTGTTGCTAAATTTCGACTGAAATTGAAAATTATTAAAAGACATCAAAATAAAGCAATTAAACTCACCAATGATGATGTAATTAATTTTGGTAATGTTATCAGAGAAAAAGATGCAGAATTCCAAATAAATCCTAATGTAGATGTAGAAGAGTCTTGGAAAATTTTTAAAGATCGCATAATTCGGTATGCCAGAAAACATCAAACACCGCAAAATGAACATCGTAAGTCTTTCATCTCTGATTCAACTTGGGTTAAGATAAAATAACGTAAAAGACTTAAACAACCAAAATACCACTACACTGTTCCAGATAGCAGTCAACAAAGTCATCATTGGAAACATGATTGCAAACTTCCGGTAACGGATAAGGCACTAAAAGAAGAAGACTATATGGATGCGAAACAGGAACTCTGAAGATTTCTACTTTATGCCAATATTTGTCGCCCCTTTAAATCCGCCACCCCTTGGCAAATGCCCTGTTTGCCACCCCCTAGATCTAGGCTTGTGAGTCAGTGCATCGTTTCGTAGATATGGTTTGCGTGCACTTTTTCACATTTCGTAAGCCGAATTCGTCAACTGTGTCTGTACAAAGTTCATATTTTGAAATTCAAAATATTGATAAAATGCATTTTTGGTACATTTTTTAGGTCAAAACAATACGATAGTGCATATGTAGATATTTTGACATAAAATGTTGAAATATGCAACAATCGACATTTTTTCCCTATAAATTTCCTAGTACTTGTCATGTCAATTCATTACCAAAGTCACTGTCCATCTCTGAGGAAATCCTCCATAAAATCTCCATGTCTACTGTGCAACACTTCGAGTTGGCGTTGGGGGTTCAATCACAATGATAGGTGGTAGAGGGGTTGGTGGGATTGTAAGTGGAGGTGGTCTTATAATCTCGGTCATTGACTCTTCAGTTCCAAATCTTGTCTTTTTACATATCCCCATCTTTCAGGTAGAGAAGAACACTGCCAAATCTAAAGTAAATACAATGAAATATATGAAATATATAAGTATATTTATTACTAAAGGTATAAGAAAGCTACTCACTTGTGGATTTCCTCAGAGATGGACAGTGACTTTGGTAATGAATTGACATGACAAGTACTAGGAAATTTATAGGGAAAAAATGTCGATTGTTGCATATTTCAACATTTTATGTCAAAATATCTACATATGCACTATCGTATTGTTTTGACCTAAAAAATGTACCAAAAATGCATTTTATCAATATTTTGAATTTCAAAATATGAACTTTGTACAGACACAGTTGACGAATTCGGCTTACGAAATGTGAAAAAGTGCACGCAAACCATATCTACGAAACGATGCACTGACTCACAAGCCTAGATCTAGGGGGTGGCAAACAGGGCATTTGCCAAGGGGTGGCGGATTTAAAGGGGCGACAAATATTGGCATAAAGTAGAAATCTTCAGAGTTCCTGTTTCGCATCCATATAGTCTTCTTCTTTTAGTGCCTTATCCGTTACCGGAAGTTTGCAATCATGTTTCCAATGATGACTTTGTTGACTGCTATCTGGAACAGTGTAGTGGTATTTTCTAAACAAACTGGCTTAACTTTTGACTTTGTGAACAGGGACTATCTGTGGAAAGTTCGAATGGACATGGGAGTCCCCATGCATCTTGTAAAAATAATATATAACTTGTATAATGATAACAATGCAGTAGTTCGAATCAATTCGCTAAACTTGACAAATTTTCGAGTACAACGTGGAGTAAGGCAAGGGTGTACATTATCTCCAGACCTATTTAATATATATGGAGAGTATATAATGCGTAGAGCACTGGATGGTTGGAAGGGTGGAGTGTCCATTGGTGGAAAAAAACTATCCAATCTTCGGTATGCGGATGACACAACGCTCATAGCTAATAATCATGAAAAAATGGCCGAACTGATCCGTCGTGTTGAGACAGAGAGTAATGTGCTTGGACTCCATATAAACCACCCCAAAACAAAAATTATGATAATTGACCGTCACCAACAGCTGCAAAACAACAACTCAGCTTTAAGCGGTATAGAGCTGGTTGATAATTTTGTCTATTTGGGGTCACTCATATCTATCAATGGTGCCAGCGAATTGGAAATACGGCGCCGGATTACATTAGCAAAATCGGCAATGTCACAACTAACGAAGATTTGGAAGAAAAGAGCCATTACAACTGCTGTCAAAATCCGTCTCGTGAAGAGTCTCGTCTTTTCTGTCTGCCTTTATGGAGTCGAGACGTGGACCATGAAGGCGGCGGATAGACAGAGAATCGATGCCTTCGAGATGTGGTCCTGGAGATGGCTACTGCGCGTGCCTTAGACCGACAAACTTAGCACGAATGTGTCTATTCTTGAAGAATTAAAAATCAAGGATAGACTGTCAACTATATTGCGGTTGTTCGGCCACATTGCACGAAGAGGTGAGAAGAGCCTGGAGCGGTTGGTTGTGGTTGGTAACGTCGAAGGCAGAAGAAGCAGAGGCAGATCCCCCACATCCCCCTGGACTGACCAAGTATCTGCAGTGACGGGCGCTTCCAAGGTAGCAAGTCTTCGCCTGGCCGAATTAAGAACTCAATGGAAGAAGCTGGTTGACCGGACATCATAGTCACGATCCTCAGTGATGAGGGAACCGACAGCAATATATATAACGGAAGGTATACCAAAGCTACTCACTTTTTAATTTCCTTAGAGACGGACAGTGACTTTGGTAATGAATTGATATGGCAAGTAATACGAAATTTATAGGGAAAAAGTGTCGATTGTTGCAAATTTCACAATATATGTCAAAATATCTACATATGCACTATCGTATTGCTTTGACCTAAAAAATGTACCAAAAATGCATTTTCTCAATATTTTGAATTTCAAAATATGAACTTTGTACAGACACAGTTGACGAATTCGGCTTACGAAATGTGAAAAAGTGCACGCAAACCATATCTACGAAACGATGCACTGACTCACAAGCCTAGATCTAGGGGGTGGCAAACAGGGCATTTGCCAAGGGGTGGCGACAAATATTGGCAACTTAAAGGGGCGACAAATATTGGCATAAAGTAGAAATCTTCAGAGTTCCTGTTTCGCATCCATATAGTCTTCTTCTTTTAGTGCCTTATCCGTTACCGGAAGTTTGCAATCATGTTTCCAATGATGACTTTGTTGACTGCTATCTGGAACAGTGTAGTGGTATTTTGGTTGAACCACTGCCTCAGGTTTTTCAGCCAGGACGACCTTCTTCTTCCCGTCTTCCAGATAGCAGTAAACAGAGTAATCATTGGAAACATGATTGCAAACTTCCGGTAACGGATAAGGCACTAAAAGAAGAAGACTATATGGATGCAAAACGGGTATTGTGAAGATTTCTTCTTTATGCCAATATTTGTCGCCCCTTTAAATCCGCCACCCCCGGGCAAATGCCCAGTTTGCCACCCCCTAGATCTAGGCTTGTGAGTCAGTGCATCGTTTCGTAAATACAGTTTGCGTGCACTTTTTCACATTTCGTAAGCCGAATTCGTCAACTGTGTTTGTACAAAGTTCATATTTTGAAATTCAAAATATTGATAAAATGCATTTTTGGTACTTTTTTTAGGTCAAAACAATACGATAGTGCATATGTAGATATTTTGACATAAAATGTTGAAATATGCAACAATCGACATTTTTTCCCTATAAATTTCCTAGTACTTGTCATGTCAATTCATTACCAAAGTCACTGTCCATCTCTGAGGAAATCCACAAGTGAGTAGCTTTCTTATACCTTTAGTAATAAATATACTTATATATTTCATATATTTCATTGTATTTACTTTAGATTTGGCAGTGTTCTTCTCTACCTGAAAGATGGGGATATGTAAAAAGACAAGATTTGGAACTGAAGAGTCAATGACCGAGATTATAAGACCACCTCCACTTACAATCCCACCAACCCCTCTACCACCTATCATTGTGATTGAACCCCCAACGCCAACTCGAAGTGTTGCACAGTAGACATGGAGATTTTATGGAGGATTTCCTCAGAGATGGACAGTGACTTTGGTAATGAATTAACATGACAAGTACTAGGAAATTTATAGGGAAAAAATGTCGATTGTTGCATATTTCAACATTTTATGTCAAAATATCTACATATGCACTATCGTATTGTTTTGACCTAAAAAATGTACCAAAAATGCATTTTATCAATATTTTGAATTTCAAAATATGAACTTTGTACAGACACAGTTGACGAATTCGGCTTACGAAATGTGAAAAAGTGCACGCAAACCATATCTACGAAACGATGCACTGACTCACAAGCCTAGATCTAGGGGGTGGCAAACAGGGCATTTGCCAAGGGGTGGCGGATTTAAAGGGGCGACAAATATTGGCATAAAGTAGAAATCTTCAGAGTTCCTGTTTCGCATCCATATAGTCTTCTTCTTTTAGTGCCTTATCCGTTACCGGAAGTTTGCAATCATGTTTCCAATGATGACTTTGTTGACTGCTATCTGGAACAGTGTAGTGGTATTTTGGTTGTTTAAGTCTTTTACGTTATTTTATCTTAACCCAAGTTGAATCAGAGATGAAAGACTTACGATGTTCATTTTGCGGTGTTTGATGTTTTCTGGCATACCGAATTATGCGATCTTTAAAAATTTTCCAAGACTCTTCTACATCTACATTAGGATTTATTTGGAATTCTGCATCTTTTTCTCTGATAACATTACCAAAATTAATTACATCATCATTGGTGAGTTTAATTGCTTTATTTTGATGTCTTTTAATAATTTTCAATTTCAGTCGAAATTTAGCAACAAGTATGGTCAGATCCGCAATCTGCACCTTGATATGTTTTGATTTTATGTATCGATGAATTCCATCTAGAATTTATTAATATATATTCCACCTTTCCACCATACTTCACCTTTCGTAATAAATATACTTATATATATACATATAATAATATTATTTATTGTATTTACTTTAGATTTAGCGGTGTTCTTCTCAGCCTGAAAGATGGGTATATGTACGAAGACCAGATTCGGATCCCAAGATTCAACTGTTGGAATTTATTCTGCAAAGGCCCCGCCGCCACCCAATACTGAAGATCTCCCTCACCCTCCACCACCTAGGCCTTGTTTTAAAATTAACCCCGCAACTCCCCCTGCTGCACGGTAGACATGGAGATATGGAGCTATATCTTCGAAGATACATTCTTCTTCTTAATGATATATTTGCACATAAATGTAATTTGCACGTAATCTATAATTGGGTCAGATGTTTTTTTGTTATATTTATTCTACATCTGAGGCCTGTTGATTTTTCAATAAATAAATTCATAAGATTTTTCGAGGCTCAATAAATTTGTGAGAAATTTTAAAGATCTATTATTTAATTAGACCACCCACATTTTCCACTTTTGTCGACACATATTTACGTGCATATGTATGTAGATATGTGCGTACATTCTCCCATATACGTAGATCATAGATATTCGGACAATGAATATATCCGGCAAATTCCAAGTTACGGTGAATCTTTTTCCATTAGTGGAAATATACACATTTATATATATATATATATATATATATATATATATATATATATATATATATATATATATATATATATATATATACATATTTATATATGTACATATAATCCAGAATGTTCATGCAGTTTTCACTGTATTTCGCAATATAGAACGAAGTTCTTTAAGCGCAATCGTTTAAGCGCCTTTGCCAGTCATCTTCTTTAATTTTAAAAGAGGCACGTACACGCAAAATATACATATTTACGAAACGATGCACCGACTCACAAGTCTGGATCTAGGGGGTGGCAAACTGGGCATTTGCCCAGGGGTGGCGGATTTAAAGGGGCGACAAATGTAAGCATAAAGAAGAAATCTTCAGACTTCCCGTTTCGCATCCATATAGTAGTCTTCTTCTTTCAGTGGCTTATTCGTTACCGAACGTTTGCAATCATGTTTCCAATGATGACTTTGTTGACTGCTATCTGGAACAGTGTAGTGGTATTTTGGTTGAACCACTGCCTCAGGTTTTTCAGCCAGGACGACCTTCTTCTTCCCGTGTTCCAGATAGCAGTAAACAAAGTAATCATTGGAAACATGATTGCAAACTTCCGGTAACGGATAAGGCACTAAAAGAAGAAGACTATATGGATGCAAAACGGGTATTGTGAAGATTTCTTCTTTATGCCAATATTTGTCGCCCCTTTAAATCCGCCACCCCCGGGCAAATGCCCAGTTTGCCACCCCCTAGATCTAGGCTTGTGAGTCAGTGCATCGTTTCGTAAATATAGTGTGCGTGCACTTTTTCACATTTCGTAAGCCGAATTCGTCAACTGTGTTTGTACAAAGTTCATATTTTGAAATTCAAAATATTGATAAAATGCATTTTTGGTACATTTTTTAGGTCAAAACAATACGATAGTGCATATGTAGATATTTTGACATAAAATGTTGAAATATGCAACAATCGACATTTTTTCCCTATAAATTTCCTAGTAATTGTCATGTCAATTCATTACCAAAGTCACTGTCCATCTCTGAGGAAATCCACAAGTGAGTAGCTTTCTTATACCTTTAGTAATAAATATACTTATATATTTCATATATTTCATTGTATTTACTTTAGATTTGGCAGTGTTCTTCTCTACCTGAAAGATGGGGATATGTAAAAAGACAAGATTTGGAACTGAAGAGTCAATGACCGAGATTTTAAGACCACCTCCACTTTCAATCCCACCAACCCCTCTACCACCTATCATTGTGATTGAACCCCCAACTCCATAGAGATATGGAGACATGGAGATATGGAGCCTAATGTTCGAAGATACATTCTTTGTTTTAATGATACATTTAATGATATTTGCATTTAAATTTATGAGATTTTTCAAGGCTCAATAAATTTGTGAAAAATTTAAAATATCTATTTTTTAATCAGACCATCCACCTTTTCCATTTTTTTCCATTTCGACACATCTGTACGTGCATGTGTGCATACATATGTATGTACATAATCCCATATATACATATGTATGTCCGGTACATAGATAGTAGACATTCGGACACTGAACATATCCAGGGTACCTATTTGAGATAATCAGGTCAACTGACCATATTTGAGATAATCAGATTCTCTTTGTCTATTTCTCAGCATGCTTTTTCAAAGTTGGTTATACTTCGAAATCATCTCCATGTCTACTGTGCAGCAGGGGGAGTTTTGTGTTGAATTTTAAAACCAGGCTTAGTTGATGGAGGGCGAGTTACATAGATCTTCATTAGTGGGTGGCGACGGGTCCTTTGCAACATTAGTTGAATCTTCGGATCCGCAAATTTCACAATAAATGGCAAAATATCTACATATGCACTGTTGTATTGTTTTAACCTGAAAAATGTACCAAAAATGCATGTTGTGAATATTTTTAATTTCAACATATGAACCTATGTACAAACATAGTTGACGAATTCAGCTTACGAAATGTGAAAAAGTGCACGCAGAATATATTTACGAAACGATGCACTGACTCACAAGCCTAGATCTAGGGGGTGGCAAACTGGGCATTTGCCAAGGGGTGGCGGATTTAAAGGGGCCACAAATATTGGCATAAAGAAGAAATCTTCAGAGTTCCCATTTCGCATCCATATACATATGTACATATGTAGTCTTCTTCTTTTAGTGCCTTTTCCGTTACCAGACGTTTGCAATCATATTTCCAATGATGACTTTGTTGGCTGCTGCCCGGTAGTGTAGTGAAGTGGTATTTTGGTTGAACCACTGCCTCAGGTTTTTCAGCCAGGACGACCTTCTTCTTCCCGTGCCTCTCCTTTCGGACATATTTCCTTGGATAATGAAATGCAGAAGTTGATATGTTTCGATTTCTTTTGTTTTCTTCATTCGAGACAAAACACACTCATTTGTAACCTTAAACATATGTTCAGCTTATACGTAACATTCTTCTGTAGACTCAAATTTCAAATGTTTATATAGTTTCATCATGGTTTCAGTGAGGGTCCACGCTTATACGACGTATAAGAGAACTGAGAATACATAGCATCTCACTATCCTCACACGGGTTTTCAGGGATAAATCAAGGCTACATACTACTATTTTTAGCTGAATAAAAGTCACCCTGGCTTTTTCTATTCGACATTTTATTTCAGTCGTATGATCCCACTTGGCATTTAAAGTATAACCCAGATATACGGTCTTGTTGACTCTCTCCACAGGCACTCCTTCGACATCGCATGTCAATCCATGAGATTTGCAGATATTCATGAATTTTATTTTTTGATATTTAATTGTAAACCGTATTAATTACACCATTTGGTCACCCTGTTGATGAGTATCTGCAATCCATCTCTACTGTCTTCCACAAGTACAGTGTCATTTGCCTAATGCAGATTATTTAATGAGACTCCGCTAACTTTAATCCCCTCTTCGACGCCTGCTTATTCTTCTTCAAATATGTAGATGTTTCAAAGTATAGATTGAAGATCACTAGGGATAGTATGCATCCTTGTCTCACTCCCTTTGTATTTCGATTTATTCTGTCATTTTCTCGTTCACTTAGACAGTTTTTCGTTGCCAGTGTAGATTCGCAACATTCGGAGATCTTTTTCGTCTACATATATCCGTAGTTTGTAGTATCTATAACTGTCAATAGATTAACTAGTATAAAATATATGTTGAATGAATGGGATTGTATGAACGTGAATAAAACCTTGAAAGAGAGCATATTAGTATATAAATTTAAATTAGATAAATTATTGTTGCCAAGATAATTTGATTAAAGAGGATGTAATGTCCATACATATGTAGCCAACTATAATCTTCTCTTCGGCTCTTGCTTATTCTTCTTAAAATATTTTTTCATATCATTGAGTATAAATTGAAGATCATTGAGGAAAGTATGAATCCTTGTCTAACTCGCTTCGTATGTCGATATATTCTGTCATTTTTTCGTCCACTTTGACAAGGATTTTTTGTTGCCAGTTCGCAATTCGCGATTATTCGCAGATCTTTATCGTCTATATCCTTAGTTTGTCGTATCTACCCATATATGTGATAGTAAAATGAACTCTTTGATCCAATGGTGTAATAAGTCACAATGTAAACCTCTAACTGATCCTTTCTTAAAGTGTAACTTAAAAATAGCCGACTATGAGAAATTAAACGAACTCTTTATCAAGAGCGATTGGTCATTTTTAGAACTCGCAACTAATACTATTTTTATCATATTACAAATGTTTGTTCAAACAAAATATTGTTCCTATTTATAATAGCCATATAATAACCATAAACGAAAATTTTTTCCTTTCCCTAAACCATTCAAATTTACATCGAATACAAAAGAAACTCATAGCGTGACTTTGAATTTTTAATTGTTTCTGGCGATTGCAAATCTTTTTTTTGAATATTTCAACTCTAATCTAAAATTTAAAATCGTAGTGTCCACAATCATGAACGAAAACAAAGAACTTATAACAGACCCTATCTTAGTAGCCAACACTTTTGCTAAGGCCTTTAGCAACTCAATCATCAAAGAAGACTCTACATATCTGCCGATGTTTCCTAACTTGTCCCGAAATTCTACATTAATTAATAATATAATGATTTCTGAAAAAGTCGTTTTCGAGGTTTTACACAACCTGGGTGACAACTCCGCCCTTGGTAATGATGACATAGCTTCGCTCGTTTTAAAAAAAAACAGCTCTTTCCATATCCTGTTCCTTCTTCAAACTTTTCAATGAATATTTTAAAACTTCTTTTACACCCAAAGAATGGAAAACTTCATAATTCCTATCTACAAAAAGGGAAACAAATTAGAAGCTACTAATTATCGTCCTACCAGTCTTTCATCCATATTGCTAAAATGTTTAGAAATCAACATCGCCTCTCAATCGACTATTATCTATATGCCGGGTCTACGTGACGAGACAGAATGTTAAATGACAGAAAACGCAAATATCGGAAGGCAAAGATCGAAAATCGAAAGATCTTAAGTCGAAAGATAAAAAAAAAATGGTACATGGTAAACGGTACATACTCACTTAATTTGCGCGAGCAGGATACAACAGGAACAAGAGGAGCATGCTTTTCCTCACGTATTTTGCGCGCGCACATTAATACGGGAGGAAAAGCCTGTTCCTCTTGTTACCGTTATATCCTGCTCGCGCAAATTAAGTGAGTATGTACGTGAGTATGTACCGTTTACCATGCACCTTTTTTTTTTTGATCTTTCGATTTAAGATCTTTCGATTTTCGATCTTTGCCTTCCGATATTTGCGTTTTCTGTCATTTAACATTCTGTCTCGTCACGGTGACCGCTATATGGCAACATGGTTTTATAAAAGGCCGATCAGTACTGAGTAATATTTTAACCGAGCACAACGATTGATCTCTTCTTCTTAACAATAATATTCCCGTAGATGTAGTCTATCTTGACTTTGAAAATACCTTTTTTTAGTTTAGGTCTGATAAAAGTTTAGGTCCGATAAAAATTTTTTAAATATTTGATAATATAGTTAAGTTGAATACGGAAAATTGAATACACGTTTTATAACATACAAAAAAGAATAACATTTGTTCACAATATGGTTAATATAAGAGGACCATTTTAGGTCGAAAGTGGTGATGATACCAAGCTCTAATTGATGTTGGACGTAATCAATGGAATGTTTGTATATTTTGTAGGAAAGACATGGGTTATCTTGACTTTAAAAATAATCTGATCCAGTCAAGTAGCCGTCCTCTTACACCTATATATATATGCTCGAGTTTTAGTAAAAGCCGATCGATAGGAACTCTATCAAAGGCTTTTTCAAAGTCAAGATAAACTACATCTACGGGAATATTATTGTTAAGAAGGAGAGATCAATCATTGTGCTCGGTTGATTATTCAATAAAGATCAGCCGCGACCAGAGTGACCGAATGGTGTAATAAATACAAAATTCATGAATATCTGCAAATGTGATGAATTGACATGCAATGTCGAAGGAGTGCTTCTGGAGAGAGTCAAGAAGACCGTATATCTGGGTTGTCCTTTAGATGCCAAGTGGGAGCATACGACTGAAATAAAATGCCTAATAGAATAAAAAATTACCACTTACACGAAAACCATGTGAAATGCATAAGAGGTATATAAAAAGCTATTATTATATAAACTATTGTATGTATGTATGTAGCCGTGATTTATCCCTGAAAACCCGTATGAGGAGAGTGAGATGCTATGTTCTCAGTTCTCTTATACCCAGTGGAAGCGTGAACCCTCACTGAAACCATTATGAAAAAATAGAAACGGTTGAAATATGGGTCTACAGAATAATGCTACAGATAAGCTGAACATAAAAGGTTACAAATGAGTGTGTTTTGTCTCGAATGAAGAAAACAAAAGAAATCGCCAAGAGCATCGAGATTCGAAAACTTGAATACTTTAGTCACGCAATGCGACACCCCGAAACATATCAACCCTTGCATCTCATCATCCCAGGAAATATGTGCGAAAGGAGAGGCCCGGGAAAAAGAAGAACGTCCTGGCTGAAAAACCTGAGGCAGTGGTTCAACCAAAATACCATTGCAGCCAACAAAGTCATCATTGGAAACATGATTGCAAACGTTCGGTAACGAATAAGCCACTGAAAGAAGAAGACTACTATATGGATGCGAAACGGAAAGTCTGAAGATTTCTTCTTTATGCTAACATTTGTCGCCCCTTTAAATCCGCCACCCCTTGGCAAATGCCCAGTTTGCCACCCCCCAGATCCAGGCTTGTGAGTCAGTGCATCGTTTCGTAAATATATTCTGCGTGCACTTTTTCACATTTCGTAAGCTGAATTCGTCAACTATGTTTGTAGGTTCATATGTTGAAATTAAAAATATTCACAAAATGCATTTTTGGTACATTTTTTAGGTCAAAACAATACAACAGTGCATATGCAGATATTTTGCCATTTATTGTGAAATTTGCGGATCCGAAGATTCAACTAATGTTGCAAAGGACCCGTCGCCACCCACTAATGAAGATCTATGTACCTCGCCCTCCATCACTGCCTCAGGTTTTTCAGCCAGGACGTCCTTCTTCTTCCCGGGCCTCTCCTTTCGGACATATTTCCTTGGATAATGGAAACATAACAGGAGTTGATATGTTTCGGGGTGTCGCATTCCGTGACCAAAGTATTCATTATCAGACTTGAGCAGCCAGGATGCATGACTCTTTTGTTTTCTTCATTCGAGACAAAACAAACTCATTTGTAAACTTACATATATGTTCGGCTTATACGTAGCATTCTTTTGTAGACCCACATTTAAAATGTTTCTATTTTTTCATAATGGTTTCACTGGGGGTCTACGCTTCCACTGGGTATTCTTATACTGAACTGAAAATACATAGCATCTCACTATCCTCATACGGGTTTTCATGGATAAATCACGGCTACATATGTACATGCAATAGTTACCCTGGCTTTTTCTATTCGGCATTTTATTTCAGTCGTATGCTCCCACTTGGCATCTAAAGTATGTACAACCCAGATATACGGCCTTGTTGACTCTCTCCAGAAGCACTCCTTCGACATTGCATGTCAATCCATCAGATTTGCAGATATTCATGAAATTTGTTTTTTGATATTTAATTTTAAACCGTATTTATTACACCATTCGGTCACTCTGTTGATGAGTATCTGCAATCCATCTCTACTGTCTGCCATAAGTACAGTGTCATCTTCATAATGCAGATTAATTATTTAACGAGACTCCGCTAACTTTAATCCTCTCTTCGGCTCTTGCTTATTCTTCTTAAAATATGTAGATGTTTCGGATTATAGATTGAAGATAATTGCGGATAGTATGCATCCTTGTTTCAATCTCTTTGTATTTCAATATATTCTGTCATTTTCTCGTCTATATTCGTAGTTGTAATAAGTGTCAATAGATTAAGGTGGATGGTCTAATTAAAAAATAGATATTTTAAATTTTTCACAAATTTATTGAGCCTCGAAAAATCTTTTAAATTTATATGCAAATATATATATCATTAAAACGAAGAATGTATCTTCGAACATTAGGCTCCATATTTCCATGTCAACTGTGCAGCAGGGGGAGTTGCGGGGTGAATTTTAAAACCAGGCCTAGGTGGTGGAGGGCGAGGTATTTCTTCCGTAGTGGGTGGTGGAGGGTCCTTTGCAAAAGAACTACCAACAGATGACTCTTTGGATCCGAATCTGGTCTTCGTACATATCCCCATCTTTCAGGTTGAGAAGAACACTGCCAAATCTAAAGTAAATACAATAAATAATATTATTATATGTATATACATACATACTATAATAAGTATAAATATTTATTACGAAAGGTATAACAAAGCTACTCACTTTTTAATTTCTTCAGAGACGGACAGTGACTTTGGTAATGAATTGATATGGCAAGTACTAGGAAATTTATAGGGAAAAAATGTCAATTGTTGTATATTTCAACATTTAATGTCAAAATATCCACATATGCACTGTCGTATTGTTTTGACCTAAAAAATGTACCAAAAATGCATTTTGTCAATATTTTGAATTTCAAAATATGAACTTTGTACAAACACAGTTGACGAATTCGGCTTACGAAATGTGAAAAAGTGCACGCAAAATATACTTACGAAACGATGCACTGACTCACATCTTGGGGGTGGCAATCTGGGTATTTGCCCAGGGGCGGCGGATTTAAAGGGGTGGAAAAATTGGCATGAAGAAGAAATCCCGTTTCGCATCCATATAGCCTTCTTCTTTTAGTGTCTTATCCGTTACCGGACGTTGGCAATCATGTTTCTAATGATGACTTTGTTGGCTGCTGCCCGGAACAGTGTAGTGGTATTTTGGTTGAACTACTGCCTCGGGTTTTTCAGCCAGGACGTCCTTCTTCATTCGGGGCCTCTCTTTTCGCACTTTTCGCTCTTTCCTCGGATAAAGAGATGCAGGGTTTTTCATATTTTTCGGGGTGTCACATTACGTGACCAAAGTATTCATTATCAGACTTCGGCAGGACCGACAAAATAATTCTGAGAACAACAGAAAAAAAACCTCGATTCTCTAGCGCAGCGTTTCTCAACCTGGGTCCACATAGCCTTCTTGGGAGGCCCAGACTCTCCCAAGGGAGTTTCAAAAATTCAAAATTCTGCTTTTTGGGTGGCATAACGAGTTCTAGGGGAGACACAGTCAGAAATAAAATATCGAAAGAAGAACTTAATGTTGTCTTATATTTCATGAAGCTGAAAATATGTTTTTTGCCAACAAGTCCATTGCCAAAAAGTTATTGCCAACAAGTCCAACGCGTTTTGCTTGCAAGTACGTAGGCTTAAAAAAAAACGCCGAAAGGCGTTGTATAATATTTTGAGCATGTACTAAGTAAACAAGAATACTATCCGCTATTGAAAAAAAAATACATTGAACATGGGTCGTGTAATCCATGTCATTCATTTGTCAACGTTTATGAAGACTAGTTTCACCGGAATTTCATAGTAGAATTTCCCGATGGAAATCCCTAGCAGCTGAGTATTGTAGATTGTGTTGTAAATATTTGAAGAAGTATTAGCAGGAACCGAAAAGGGGATTTAAGTTAGCGGAGTCTTGTTAAATAATCTGCATTATGCAGATGACACTGTACTTGTGGGAGACAGTAGAGATGGATTGCAGATACTCATCAACAGAGTGACCGAATGGTGTAATAAATACGGTTTAAAATTGAATATCAAATAACAAAATACATGAATATCTGCAAGTCTGATGGATTGACATGCAATGTCGAAGGAGTGTTTCTGGAGAGAGTCAACAAGACCGTATATTAGGGTTCTACATAATTTAGATGCCAAGTGGGATCTTACGAATGAAATAAAATGCCGAATAGAAAAAGCCAGGGTGATTATTGTAGGTCTCCGTGACGACCCCGATTGTGAAACGCCGGAAAACGCAAACATCGGAAGGCAAAGATCGAAAATCGAAAGATCTTAAGTCGAAAGATCAAAAAAAAGGGTGCATGGTAAACGATTATGTAGCCGAGATTTATCCCTGAAAACCCGAATGAGGATAGTGAGATGCTATGTATGTATTCTCAGTTCTCTCATACGCAGTGGAAGCGTGAACCCTCACTGAAACTATTATGAAAACATAGAAACAGTTGAAATATGGGTATACAGAATAATGCTACAGATAAGCTGAACATAAAAGGTTACAAATGAGTGTGTTTTGTCTCGAATGAAGAAAACAAAAGAAATCGCCAAGAGCATCGAGATTCGAAAACTCGAATACTTTAGTCACGCAATGCGACTCCCCGAAACATATCAACCCTTGCATCTCATCATCCCAGGAAATATGTGCGAAAGGAGAGGCCCGGGAAGAAGAAGAACGTCCTATCTGAAAAACCTGAGGCAGTGGTTCAACCAAAATACCATTGCAGCCAACAAAGTCATCATTGGAAACATGATTGCAAACGTTCGGTAACGAATAAGCCACTGAAAGAAGAAGACTACTATATGGATGCGAAACGGGAAGTCTGAAGATTTCTTCTTTATGCTTACATTTGTCGCCCCTTTAAATCCGCCACCCCTGGGCAAATGCCCAGTTTGCCACCCCCTAGATCCAGACTTGTGAGTCGGTGCATCGTTTCGTAAATATGTATATTTTGCGTGTACGTGCCTCTTTTAAAATTAAAGAAGATGACTGGCAAAGGCGCTTAAACGATTGCGCTTAAAGAACTTCGTTCTATATTGCGAAATACAGTGAAAACTGCATGAACATTCTGGATTATATGCACATATATAAATATGTATATATGTATATAAATGTGTATATTTCCACTAATGGAAAAAGATTCACCGTAACTTGGAATTTGCCGGATATATTCATTGTCCGAATATCTATGATCTACGTATATGGGAGAATGTACGCACATATCTACATACATATGCACGTAAATATGTGTCGAGAAAAGTGGAAAATGTGGGTGGTCTAATTAAATAATAGATCTTTAAAATTTCTCACAAATTTATTGAGCCTCGAAAAATCTTATGAATTTATTTATTGAAAAATCAACAGGCCTCAGATGTAGAATAAATATAACAAAAAAACATCTGACCCAATTATAGATTACGTGCAAATTATATTTATGTGCAAATATATCATTAAGATGAAGAATGTATCTTCGAAGATATAGCTCCATATCTCCATGTCTACTGTGCAGCAGGGGGAGTTGCGGGGTTAATTTGAAAACAAGGCCTAGGTGGTGGAGGGTGAGGGAGATCTTCAGTATTGGGTGGCGGCGGGGCCTTTGCAGAATAAATACCAACAGTTGAATCTTGGGATCCGAATCTGGTCTTCGTACATATACCCATCTTTCAGGCTGAGAAGAACACCGCTAAATCTAAAGTAAATACAATAAATAATATTATTATATGTATATATAAGTATATTTATTACGAAAGTTGGAGTATGGTAGAAAGGTGGAATATATATTAATAAATTCTAGATGGAAATCATCGATACATAACGTCAAAACATATCCAGGTGCAGATTGCGGATCTGACCATACTTGTTGCTAAATTTCGACTGAAATTGAAAATTATTAAAAGACATCAAAATAAAGCAATTAAACTCACCAATGATGATGTAATTAATTTTGGCAATGTAATCAGAGAAAAAGATGCAGAATTCCAAATAAATCCTAATTTAGATGTAGAAGAGTCTTGGAAAAAGTTTTAAAGATCTCATAATTCGGTATGCCAGAAAACATCAAACACCGCAAAATGAACATCGTAAGTCTATCATCTCTGATTCAACTTGGGTTACGATAAAATAACGTAAAAGACATAAACAAACTGGCTTAACTTTTGACTTTGTGAACAGGGACTATCTGTGGAAAGTTCGACTGGACATGGGAGTCCCCATACATCTTGTAAAAATAATATATAACTTGTATAATGATAACAATGCAGTAGTTCGAATCAATTCGCTAAACTCGACAAATTTTCGAGTACAACGTGCAGTAAGGCAAGGGTGTATATTATCTCCAGACCTATTTAATATATATGGAGAGTATATAATGCGTAGAGCACTGGATGGTTGGAAGGGTGGAGTGTCCATTGGTGGAAAAAAACTATCCAATCTTCGGTATTTTGGTATTTCGGTATTTTGGTTGAACCACTGCCTCAGGTTTTTCAGCCAGGACGACCTTCTTCTTCCCGTGTTCCAGATAGCAGTCAACAAAGTCATCATTGGAAACATGATTGCAAACTTCCGGTAACGGATAAGGCACTAAAAGAAGAAGACTATATGGATGCGAAACAGGAACTCTGAAGATTTCTACTTTATGCCAATATTTGTCGCCCCTTTAAATCCGCCACCCCTTGGCAAATGCCCTGTTTGCCACCCCCTAGATCTAGGCTTGTGAGTCAGTGCATCGTTTCGTAGATATGGTTTGCGTGCACTTTTTCACATTTCGTAAGCCGAATTCGTCAACTGTGTCTGTACAAAGTTCATATTTTGAAATTCAAAATATTGAGAAAATGCATTTTTGGTACATTTTTTAGGTCAAAGCAATACGATAGTGCATATGTAGATATTTTGACATATATTGTGAAATTTGCAACAATCGACACTTTTTCCCTATAAATTTCGTATTACTTGCCATATCAATTCATTACCAACGTCACTGTCCGTCTCTAAGGAAATTAAAAAGTGAGTAGCTTTGGTATACCTTCCGTTATATATATTGCTGTCGGTTCCCTCATCACTGAGGATCGTGACTATGATGTCCGGTCAACCAGCTTCTTCCATTGAGTTCTTAATTCGGCCAGGCGAAGACTTGCTACCTTGGAAGCGCCCGTCACTGCAGATACTTGGTCAGTCCAGGGGGATGTGGGGGATCTGCCTCTGCTTCTTCTGCCTTCGACGTTACCAACCACAACCAACCGCTCCAGGCTCTTCTCACCTCTTCGTGCAATGTGGCCGAACAACCGCAATATAGTTGACAGTCTATCCTTGATTTTTAATTCTTCAAGAATAGACACATTCGTGCTAAGTTTGTCGGTCTAAGGCACGCGCAGTAGCCATCTCCAGGACCACATCTCGAAGGCATCGATTCTCTGTCTATCCGCCGCCGCCTTCATGGTCCACGTCTCGACTCCATAAAGGCAGACAGAAAAGACGAGACTCTTCACGAGACGGATTTTGACAGCAGTTGTAATGGCTCTTTTCTTCCAAATCTTCGTTAGTTGTGACATTGCCGATTTTGCTAATGTAATCCGGCGCCGTATTTCCAATTCGCTGCCCCCCCGTTGATAGATATGAGTGACCCCAAATAGACAAAATTATCAACCAGCTCTATACCGCTTAAAGCTGAGTTGTTGTTTTGCAGCTGTTGGTGACGGTCAATTATCATAATTTTTGTTTTGGGGTGGTTTATATGGAGTCCAAGCACATTACTCTCTGTCTCAACACGACGGATCATTTCGGCCATTTCTTCATGATTATTAGCTATGAGCGTTGTGTCATCCGCATACCGAAGATTGGATAGTTTTTTTCCACCAATGGACACTCCACCCTTCCAACCATCCAGTGCTCTACGCATTATATACTCTCCATATACATATATTAAATAGGTCTGGAGATAATATACACCCTTGCCTTACTGCACGTTGTACTCGAAAATTTGTCGAGTTTAGCGAATTGATTCGAACTACTGCATTGTTATCATTATACAAGTTATATATCTCTTACAAACACAACCGGTGTTTTGTTAGACCGGGACACGGTCAACACACCTGTCCCGCGTACTAAAGATCAAATGGCCAACAACTGCAGCGTTTTCCCTATTCGAATTTCATATTTCGAATTATCGAGGAGTTTAATATTTCTTAAATTCCTAGAATAACTACCACTCTATCAGTATTGTGGATGAGCATCAACGATTTTAACATGCCATATTTCCATTAATATTGGTAAAATTCTTGTCGAACACTTTGAGTTGACACATGGGTCGCGGTCACGTTCACGTTGGCAGCCGTGTGGTTCAAACGTTTGGAATTCGACGGTTGCGGTTGCGGTTGCGCTTGTCATTGAATGGCCGTTGCGACTGCTTTCTACGTAAGTCTACTTCTATTCATCATTAATATAACGAATTCATTCAATAACGAGTTCTGTTGACGGGTTACTCTTATTCAAATTTATCATTACAAAGCGTCAGCAATCAATATTACCCATTAATGATCGATTGTGTGATTGTCCTATTCAAATTTAGCTTAACAAATGTTCGGTTTGGCCGGAACAAAATTATATTTTTGACCATATCTCGTTTAAGATTCTATTCCTGTTAAAAAATTGAGATTTCCCTTTTTTTTATATGTAAATAAATTCATTTCAGAAAAATGCAACCAGAAAAATTGCGGCGGCGCTCTTCAATTTTAAAACCACCCAAAGCAAGAAATCCACTATCGGATCTGGATGCGGAACAAAATGATGCAGAGAATGATGGAACTACGTTTGATAAAAATAAACGAGTCAGCTTTTCGAGTAAAAAAGGAGTCGCGTAAGATTATTTTATAAATAAACCGAAAATATATAAAAAATAATAAATAAATTTTGAAGGTATCGTGTAGTTAATAAATTAATTTTCATGATGTTTAAAAAGTTCAACCCAAGCTCGGCACACTTTACTTGGCTTTACATGGTTGCTTTATAGTTGCTCTGTATACATACATTCAAATACACAATTGAAGAAAAATAATATGCCTGTAAATAATTAATATAACTATTTACTGCTTTGAAGGACTAGAAAAAGCAAGGCACAACTGCAAGAGTTGGATCAATTTTATAAACCGGGTCATTTCACAACAATGGATGGGGCCAATTAAATAAAATTGTAATACAATGACACCAATCGATGTCAAATTAAAATATTATCATCATATAAAGCATCATCGAGGTCACAAAAGTCTTTCAAGTTGCCGTGTTCTTGTATTTTTTTTTAAATTTAAAATTCACTGGTCAACAAATTTAATTTATTTAAAATATTTCAATTCACAGGCTCTTCACAATGACCGATCATGGAAATACAATATGGCACAATTTTTACGAAGAACCAAACAAGCCGGATGTTTCCGAAACTAGTGATGTAGCCGAATCTCTCATTCAAAAGCTGGAAGCATCCATCAATCAACAGAGAGTGTCTCAAGGCGAGCAAAATGCCGCTGAGGATATGGAAGACGATGATCGGTGCGTGAACATCAGCGCTATGATAAACAGTCTGACGAAAATCAACAGCGAAAATGTTCCCGATGCGTCTTGTTTCAACATAACGAATCCTTTCCTATCCGACCGTACCGAGGCTCTCATCAATTTTCAAATAAAAAAAGATGCTCCGTTCAATTTGACGGATGGAGAGAATAAATTGGAGAAACTTGTAACTAAACAGTCGCCTAAAAGTGACGTGTGCGACGACAGCGACATGTCCATCACGCAAACTATTTCAATCCCCGTTCAAATCATGACGAATGAATCCACAAAGCAAAAACCCATCGTGGCGAATACTTTTGTTTATCCCGATGTAAGAGATAAAAAAGAAACATGGATGCACGATAAAGAAAATATACAAATTCCGATGTACACGAAGGAATTCAACGATGTTGAAAACGACATGAATGCTTACAACGATCGTTACGCTAGAAACGATATCCAACAAGACTATGAAAACAGCTCGAATGAAAACAGCATTGCATCGACTCGAAACGTAATGCAAAAGAGCTGCGATCTATCAATAACTTCCGCGCTCTCGCAAATGATCAACGATATATGTAGAATGTAAGCAAAACAAAAATGCAAGAAACGATGTGCCAAAAATAAAGAGGACCTCTACAGTTCCAAGTCATAATGTAAATAATGCGGGAAGATCTTCTAAATGTGACATATCTATAATGACAGCAATTTCGCAAATGATACATGATATCGAAGATAAACAAAAGAAAAATTCTGACGATCATTATCATGTTCAAAACATTCTGGAAAATTCTCACAATTCAATTGAATTTAATTTAGATGACACCAAAAATCCTATTAAAGATAGAATACAAACAGAGCCGATACATTCAAAAGAAACAAAGATAAATATGTCTATGACGTGCACGACGTCTGCTTCTAGACCAACTGATGCAGATCTTGAAATTCGTTCCAAAAATAAAAGAAGGACCACAATAGTTTTCAATCCGGAAGATGTAGATTGTAATATGTCCATGACATGTGTAGCTCCGGCTACTGTAGCTAATCCTGATAGCTGTAGCAAAGATAAAAGAAGAACTATAGTCTTTGGTTCGGAGGAACTAGACGGAAATATGTCTATAACATGTGGTATACCAAATTTAGATATGGAAGTATTGAATAAGGAAAATTTTGCCATTCGGGACGACAACACTAAAAACAGGAGACAAACTGTAATTTTTGATTCAAATACACCAGATGGTAACATGTCGATAACATGTAGTATACCTAATTCAGATATAGAAGTATTACATAAAGAAAATGTTGTCGTTCAAGACGATAACATCAAAAATAGAAGAAGAACTATAGTTTTTGATTCAAGAGCACCGGATGGTAATATGTCTATGACATCTTGTATACCGACATTAGAAATGGAGCTATTGAATAAAGAAAATTTTGTCTTTGAAGATAATAATACTAATAATAGAAGGAGAACTGTTGTCTTTGATGCAAAACAACCAGATGGTAATATGTCTATAACATGCATACTTCCGAATGTTGAATTGAATAAATCAAACGGGCAACGTTTAGTTGAGTCACATGATTGCAACAAGAGTAGGAAGCCGACATCATTAAATTCTGATTGTTTGACACCTATTTCCAACTCTGCTACTTCTGTTAGTGGTAAAAGAATGGCTGATGAAAAACAACTAGAAGGCAATATGTCGATGACTTCTGTAGTACCCATTTTTGATTCAACAAAATTAATTAAGGAACCGGTAGTCAATTCTAATAATTATGAAAAAGGCAAAAGGACGACCATAGTTTTTGATGCAAAGGCACTAGATGGAAATATGTCCATGACAACCTGCATACCCACATTGAACCAGAATTATTGGACAAGGAAAATATTGTCAGCCAAAATAATAACAAGGACGAAAGAAGAACTGTTGTTTTTGATTCAAAGGCACCGAATGACAATATGTCAATGATATCTTGTATTACGATGGTAACGTATTGCTGAGTGTTCTTAATGCGGGTACAGTTTTATCATCGAGGCTATCGCTGTAGTTATTTGAAATTTTCCGTGGACATTCCTCACTTGACAACAATATAACGCCTAAAGCCACTTCTATTATTATAGCATTTCTCTGCATAGGATACGATAATGCAGAGTCGTATATTATAGCACAAGATCCATTACCGTCGACGATAGCAGACTTTTGGAGAATGGTTTCAGACCACGAAATCAGCACTATCGTCATGTTGAGTGAGGTGAGATAGTCGGCGATGTTTTCATACGGGTCAAAGTCGGAATCTATAGTAAAATGCATTTTTATTTTTAACCAACAGTTGGGCGAAGGAAAGTGTCCTCGATATTGGGACGACGATGAAATCCAGTACGATCATATCAACGTCACTTACCTACTTAGCGAATCCTGTCCGTATTATACTAGACGAGAGTTCCAAGTCACCAATACGAAGGTATATTTCAAGATTCAAGTTTGACAGTCCTATTTATTACAGTATTTCTTAAATGCCGATTTGTATTCATTAGAATCAAGATAGAATTAGAGTCACTCAACTGCAATACCACGGCTGGCCGACCGTCAGCGGACAGGTCCCAGAAGTTACCAGAGGGTTGATAGAACTGGTCGGACAGAGTGGAGTGACCATGTCTTCGAGTACGCCGATTTTAGTTCACTGCAGGTACGCAATCGATGTGTAAATTAATGTGTGCTTTTTTCACAGCCAAGGTACGGATCGCTCGTCGATGTTTGTCGCTTTGAGTATTCTAACGATCCAACTCCGCACAGAAAAACGGGTCGACGTATCGACAGTGACGAGGAAACTCCGGTGTCAGAGGATGGGTTGTTTGGACACGTTTGTGAGTCTTGTTTCAAGTCAATGTGTAAAAAAATACGTAGTAAAAAATACAAATTTTCATTTTTCTCGTATGATTTCAGTTGCAATACGAGTTTCTTCATCGGGCCATTGTGAACTATGTTGCATAAGTTGCATAACTTGCTCAGTGATAGTTAAGTGTCAAAAAGACTTGTGTGATCTTTTATAATACATTTATATATGTATGTATATTATTATGAACACTTTTTCAGCAAATTGATTATCGATTTTTATGAAAATCCTAACGCGCATATTTTCATTTAGTATTATCGTTGCATGACGAGACACGTTTTCATCGGGATTTTTATCAAAGGCATATTGTATGTATGTTTTCATTGCCATATTTTACTATAATATATCGGGCTTAAAAAGTGTGTTCAATACCACCTATCTAATTGAGGTTATTCACGACGATATGTTCATGCTTTGTTTTGATTACTTCATCGCATACAACAAACAGCACATATGTACCTGCGAAAGCACACATTTTTTACTTTTTGATAAGTTTTAACGTAATGATAATATATTCTGTATGTTTGTTTTATTTTTGATTTCGTGTACAGGTTTCGGGAATAGTCTCACGATATATTTTCAATTCTGCTCTGAATCGAAGCATATTCTTAATCTCATCAATGCAATGAAACTCATCGGAGTGGGAATTCAAACAAGGTGTACGTACAGACGAGTGAGATTTAGGCACAATTTTCATTCAAAATCGAATATTGCTAAATAGAACTATAATCGAAATGTGATATTCGTATAGTAGAATGATTCAATTCTCATCTTTTTTTATTTTAGTATACGCACTTTGATCCAGATGAAGTTTCTCTCATCTTTGTAATATATGTACTTGAACAATTCCATTTGAATTTAATTTTTTTTTACGTAACAGAAAGAACACGAATGACATATGTAAGTGTTGTGTCTCAGGACTGATGAGGGTTAAATTTAATTCATTCTCTACCAAAAAAAAATTCCGTCCAGAGACGGAAGCAAAAGTTTCAAGCTTCGAAGAGTTTCATTGTGTGTATGGTTTATATTGTATAAACAAGTATATGAAATGAGCTTGTTTGCGACATTTAGAGAAGAGTTTGTGTGTCTGTGGATTATATTAAAACAACGGATTCACGAATGAGCGAATATATTCGTTGTGGGACTATTCTCGACTGTACCTTAATTTTTTATTTAATAATTTGCAATAATTCGATTATTGCAAGGAATCTACTTGTAAATCTACGTCATTTATTTAGGATACGATCAGGAAGTGTTGTGTACGAGTGATATTTTGAATAGCAATCGAGAGTCTCTTAGGATTTGTAATTTTCGATCGAGGATATTTATAGTGAGATTTGTTATAAAAATCTATTTATTTTTTATACTGTTAATTTTCGTCGGAAAACACACTTTTCTACCGCATTTGGGTGCCATCGCATTATATTATACATGTATCGAGTCTTATGACGGTTTCATAATTTTTTACACTTGGAATAGTAATAATAAAAAGAACAACGTCGACGTTTACACGTACGTATGTTGAAATGATGCGACAACAATGATCTGAATTTGTTACGTTGACGGTGGAAGGGAAAAAGAGAAAAGAAAAAGGAGAAAGGACGACGGATTGTTAAGTTGTGCCATAAAAATCAGCATTGCGAATGTTTCCTTTACATATAAAAATTACGTGTATTTAAGAGTTTCATCTAAGAGCCGAACTGAAATATATTTGTAGCTTTTGTAAACTTTATACATGAAATCGGTTTTTTTATTATTATATTATAAATTAATTTAGACATAAAAATTCATCGGTGATAAACGTAACTTAATATTCATAAATAGTTTTTCAATATATTGCGATTTTTACATTGTATTGAATAAATAAATAAAATTAGAACTGAGAACTGAACACGAATAAATCTGAACTTTCTCATATCTTGAATGAAATACAACTAGAAAAAAATATTAGATTTTTATAAATATTTATTTTGTAAGTGCGATTGTATGCTTAGGCAATTGTGTCATTTCATTTTGTTGTATTTTTTGTAAATTTATTGTATAGAAAAATATTGTGCGAGGCGTGACGATACATTGACGGTTCATCTGCAATACCAGGCCTGTTCTTAGTCGAAAGCATACGACAGATTGGACTCAAACTACTGTCAACTTCGCTCGATCAGTTGGAGGCTAGAGTCCAATTCGCCATATGTTTGTTCTTAGAGCTGAAATGGGGCAAAAAGTAAATTCAACATTTCATTATGACGGTTTGAACCAGCCGTAAACTCGGTTCCATTCAACTAGTCGCTGGAAATCCATCATGGAGTTTGACGAGACTTGGCAACGGCTTTCCAATTCAGTGCGTATATTATTTAGTCAGTTCAATTACGATACAATCTCAATTTTGGGTTCCTAATTTACGAATGAATTTGTGTAATATTTTGTGCAAATTAAAAGTTTTTCCTTGTTCTTTACGTGCATAACGATGATGTTTCAGTTTTAGCGTTAAAGCTTATCGCATTGTAACTGTAATATTGGGCAAATAACAATAGCTTATCTTAGTCAGTGTTCTCGATAAGGTGTACGATAAGTTGATAGTCACATTCAATTTTAATTATTATTATAAAAATAATGTAATTCGTAAAATGACGTTAATGATAAACCTAGTGCGTATACATTGTGAAGAAGGCACAATTTTTTGATATGAAACCTTTTGAACTAATTAGTGTTTTTTACTATACATTTATAGGAGATTATTACTTAGATATTAAGAAATAAGAATCACAATTAATTTTCTATAAAAAATGAATATTTGAAAAATATAAATACGCATTATTTGACAGGTTGACCGGATTATTTTTTGAAATGTAATGTTCAGTTTTTAAATTGAAATAATATGTACAACAGAAACGGTCGCTCCTTTTCTTTACGGTCAAAATATTATTATTTTCTTTTGAATATTCATTTCTAATTCAATATGTATGTATGTACATATAAAGAAAATATGTGTAGTGCGTTTAGAGATTCGGAGCAGAATTTGAGTGTTAATATAATACTCTTATCGAATAAGCATTTGTGGCAATATCCGGTTTATTTAATTTTGCACCGAAAACTGTCTGGATCCAATCTGCATTCGAATTATTCTGCGTTTCGCATCTGAACAGACTCTAGTTTGTCTCAAACGTGGCGTTATTCTTGTATTATTGTAATAAATAAATATTTCGTTACCACCGAATAGAGTGTTGCATTTATAGAATTGTTTTTGTTTTTATATCCAGTTAGTTCGTACAATAGACATGTGTATTAGATCCGAACCACGTATCAGATTCTGTGTTACGATAATTACATTTTCTCTCAAATGTAACATCTATTAGAAGTTGTTTATCCTCCGTGTAGATTATCGTTTGTAAAATTTGCACAAGTTGGGGTTTCTAATTAGGATTTTGCGTTGAAACCATTAAACAATTGTAAATGATAATAATGATGTATGTATTTTTCGGTTTAACAATGTCGTGAATTATCTTTTTCGAAGACCTGCATGCTAGGATTGTATAGTAATTATTTTTTGACCTCTTATTGTGTATTTATATGCAAATCTATCTACATATATACATATATACATACACGATAATGACAATTTTTATATTTATAAATGCATATATATGTGTACGTATTATTCTATAGTTATATATTATTTATTTGAGGAATTTTTATTATTATATTATTTAAACGTCATTGTAAACAAAATATTTGTATAATAAATCTATTGTATTTGGATGCGTCTTTTTTTTAGAATATGGTTTTCTTTCAGAGTTATTGTCATATTGTTTTTGTTCATTGTCATATGTATTTGTTATTTTTGCGTAGGGGTGGGTTCAGGATTCAAATGAAAGGCCAAAGTCGCTTCACAACATTTATTCAACACGTAAAGTGGGATTCAGGAGGTCCACACGTAACCACCGCTCTCTCCAGAATACTTGATCCACCGTGAGTACCTCCTTATAAAGGACAAGTTGCCCAGCATAGCATCCCCGATTTGATGGCGTGTCTTTTGTCTCGGCATGTAGGTCTACCCTGGCGAGTCGCACGCACTCACCCCAGTTCTGAGAACTCTAGCGTATCCTTTGTTTGGGCACTAACACAGTCCCATTAGCCTAAACTGGGTTTTCTATTGTTCACCCTAGAATGCACTTAGACAGTGGATAATCTCTCCCACGTTCCCACGCTACATTATTGCTGTGGATTTGATTGACTAAAATCCTTGGATGACTTCACGAATTCGTTCTATATCTTTTAAAATAGTGGAGATCGTTAAATGAGACAATGACAACGAATATAAAAAAAATCGTATTGTTACATGAAAGTTATTTATCGTATTAATACGATGTTTGTAATATCTGACCATAGATGTCAGATATTGTTTAGATTTACATGTATCTATGTAATAATTATGTGGACCAGGAAGGCGCATTTGGGGTTTACCTGTTGAGCCTTCCTGGTATATTTGTATGTAAATAAATAAATAAATAAATGTCTTCGAGTACGCCGATTTTAGTACAATGCAGGTACACAATTATGGGGACTGATCTAGTTGTGAAGGTGTTCTTCACCACCAGTCCGCCATGTATTATAGACGAGTTCGTCTGTGTTTTGGTAGTTAATACTGCTGTTTGTTTGAATAAAGTTGTTTTATTGTTTGCCTAAATATTGTACAAGTGTATTAGAATATTTGGGGAAGTTTTCTTGAAGCGGCTATTGGCTGTTGACTTGGTGTCGTGATGGCCGCTGGATCTGCAATGTGTCGTTGCTCTGGATCCGGCTATGTTCAGATGTCTCTGGATATGGCAGTGTGTTGCTGGCTCGGCATTCGGCTATGTTCAGCAGGTCTCTGGATATGGCAGTGTGTTGCTGGCTCGGCATTCGGCTATGTTCAGCAGGTCTCTGGATATGGCAGTGTGTTGCTGGCTCGGCATTCGGCTATGTTCAGCAGGTCTCTGGATATGGCAGTGTGTTGCTGGCTCGGCATTCGGCTATGTTCAGCAGGTCTCTGGATATGGCAGTGTGTTGCTGGCTCGGCATTCGGCTATGTTCAGCAGGTCTCTGGATATGGCAGTGTGTTGCTGGCTCGGCATTCGGCTATGTTCAGCAGGTCTCTGGATATGGCAGTGTGTTGCTGGCTCGGCATTCGGCTATGTTCAGCAGGTCTCTGGATATGGCAGTGTGTTGCTGGCTCGGCATTCGGCTATGTTCAGCAGGTCTCTGGATATGGCAGTGTGTTGCTGGCTCGGCATTCGGCTATGTTCAGCAGGTCTCTGGATATGGCAGTGTGTTGCTGGCTCGGCATTCGGCTATGTTCAGCAGGTCTCTGGATATGGCAGTGTGTTGCTGGCTCGGCATTCGGCTATGTTCAGCAGGTCTCTGGATATGGCAGTGTGTTGCTGGCTCGGCATTCGGCTATGTTCAGCAGGTCTCTGGATATGGCAGTGTGTTGCTGGCTCGGCATTCGGCTATGTTCAGCAGGTCTCTTGATATGGCAGTGTGTTGCTGGCTCGGCATTCGGCTATGTTCAGCAGGTCTCTGGATATGGCAGTGTGTTGCTGGCTCGGCATTCGGCTATGTTCAGCAGGTCTCTGGATATGGCAGTGTGTTGCTGGCTCGGCATTCGGCTATGTTCAGCAGGTCTCTGGATATGGCAGTGTGTTGCTGGCTCGGCATTCGGCTATGTTCAGCAGGTCTCTGGATATGGCAGTGTGTTGCTGGCTCGGCATTCGGCTATGTTCAGCAGGTCTCTGGATATGGCAGTGTGTTGCTGGCTCGGCATTCGGCTATGTTCAGCAGGTCTCTGGATATGGCAGTGTGTTGCTGGCTCGGCATTCGGCTATGTTCAGCAGGTCTCTGGATATGGCAGTGTGTTGCTGGCTCGGCATTCGGCTATGTTCAGCAGGTCTCTGGATATGGCAGTGTGTTGCTGGCTCGGCATTCGGCTATGTTCAGCAGGTCTCTGGATATGGCAGTGTGTTGCTGGCTCGGCATTCGGCTATGTTCAGCAGGTCTCTGGATATGGCAGTGTGTTGCTGGCTCGGCATTCGGCTATGTTCAGCAGGTCTCTGGATATGGCAGTGTGTTGCTGGCTCGGCATTCGGCTATGTTCAGCAGGTCTCTGGATATGGCAGTGTGTTGCTGGCTCGGCATTCGGCTATGTTCAGCAGGTCTCTGGATATGGCAGTGTGTTGCTGGCTCGGCATTCGGCTATGTTCAGCAGGTCTCTGGATATGGCAGTGTGTTGCTGGCTCGGCATTCGGCTATGTTCAGCAGGTCTCTGGATATGGCAGTGTGTTGCTGGCTCGGCATTCGGCTATGTTCAGCAGGTCTCTGGATATGGCAGTGTGTTGCTGGCTCGGCATTCGGCTATGTTCAGCAGGTCTCTGGATATGGCAGTGTGTTGCTGGCTCGGCATTCGGCTATGTTCAGCAGGTCTCTGGATATGGCAGTGTGTTGCTGGCTCGGCATTCGGCTATGTTCAGCAGGTCTCTGGATATGGCAGTGTGTTGCTGGCTCGGCATTTGGCTATGTTCAGCAGGTCTCTGGATATGGCAGTGTGTTGCTGGCTCGGCATTCGGCTATGTTCAGCAGGTCTCTTGATATGGCAGTGTGTTGCTGGCTCGGCATTCGGCTATGTTCAGCAGGTCTCTGGATATGGCAGTGTGTTGCTGGCTCGGCATTCGGCTATGTTCAGCAGGTCTCTGGATATGGCAGTGTGTTGCTGGCTCGGCATTCGGCTATGTTCAGCAGGTCTCTTGATATGGCAGTGTGTTGCTGGCTCGGCATTCGGCTATGTTCAGCAGGTCTCTGGATATGGCAGTGTGTTGCTGGCTCGGCATTCGGCTATGTTCAGCAGGTCTCTGGATATGGCAGTGTGTTGCTGGCTCGGCATTCGGCTATGTTCAGCAGGTCTCTGGATATGGCAGTGTGTTGCTGGCTCGGCATTCGGCTATGTTCAGCAGGTCTCTGGATATGGCAGTGTGTTGCTGGCTCGGCATTCGGCTATGTTCAGCAGGTCTCTGGATATGGCAGTGTGTTGCTGGCTCGGCATTCGGCTATGTTCAGCAGGTCTCTGGATATGGCAGTGTGTTGCTGGCTCGGCATTCGGCTATGTTCAGCAGGTCTCTGGATATGGCAGTGTGTTGCTGGCTCGGCATTCGGCTATGTTCAGCAGGTCTCTGGATATGGCAGTGTGTTGCTGGCTCGGCATTCGGCTATGTTCAGCAGGTCTCTGGATATGGCAGTGTGTTGCTGGCTCGGCATTCGGCTATGTTCAGCAGGTCTCTGGATATGGCAGTGTGTTGCTGGCTCGGCATTCGGCTATGTTCAGCAGGTCTCTGGATATGGCAGTGTGTTGCTGGCTCGGCATTCGGCTATGTTCAGCAGGTCTCTGGATATGGCAGTGTGTTGCTGGCTCGGCATTCGGCTATGTTCAGCAGGTCTCTGGATATGGCAGTGTGTTGCTGGCTCGGCATTCGGCTATGTTCAGCAGGTCTCTGGATATGGCAGTGTGTTGCTGGCTCGGCATTCGGCTATGTTCAGCAGGTCTCTGGATATGGCAGTGTGTTGCTGGCTCGGCATTCGGCTATGTTCAGCAGGTCTCTGGATATGGCAGTGTGTTGCTGGCTCGGCATTCGGCTATGTTCAGCAGGTCTCTGGATATGGCAGTGTGTTGCTGGCTCGGCATTCGGCTATGTTCAGCAGGTCTCTGGATATGGCAGTGTGTTGCTGGCTCGGCATTCGGCTATGTTCAGCAGGTCTCTGGATATGGCAGTGTGTTGCTGGCTCGGCATTCGGCTATGTTCAGCAGGTCTCTGGATATGGCAGTGTGTTGCTGGCTCGGCATTCGGCTATGTTCAGCAGGTCTCTGGATATGGCAGTGTGTTGCTGGCTCGGCATTCGGCTATGTTCAGCAGGTCTCTGGATATGGCAGTGTGTTGCTGGCTCGGCATTCGGCTATGTTCAGCAGGTCTCTGGATATGGCAGTGTGTTGCTGGCTCGGCATTCGGCTATGTTCAGCAGGTCTCTGGATATGGCAGTGTGTTGCTGGCTCGGCATTCGGCTATGTTCAGCAGGTCTCTTGATATGGCAGTGTGTTGCTGGCTCGGCATTCCGCTATGTTCAGCAGGTCTCTGGATATGGCAGTGTGTTGCTGGCTCGGCATTCGGCTATGTTCAGCAGGTCTCTGGATATGGCAGTGTGTTGCTGGCTCGGCATTCGGCTATGTTCAGCAGGTCTCTGGATATGGCAGTGTGTTGCTGGCTCGGCATTCGGCTATGTTCAGCAGGTCTCTGGATATGGCAGTGTGTTGCTGGCTCGGCATTCGGCTATGTTCAGCAGGTCTCTGGATATGGCAGTGTGTTGCTGGCTCGGCATTCGGCTATGTTCAGCAGGTCTCTGGATATGGCAGTGTGTTGCTGGCTCGGCATTCGGCTATGTTCAGCAGGTCTCTGGATATGGCAGTGTGTTGCTGGCTCGGCATTCGGCTATGTTCAGCAGGTCTCTGGATATGGCAGTGTGTTGCTGGCTCGGCATTCGGCTATGTTCAGCAGGTCTCTGGATATGGCAGTGTGTTGCTGGCTCGGCATTCGGCTATGTTCAGCAGGTCTCTGGATATGGCAGTGTGTTGCTGGCTCGGCATTCGGCTATGTTCAGCAGGTCTCTGGATATGGCAGTGTGTTGCTGGCTCGGCATTCGGCTATGTTCAGCAGGTCTCTGGATATGGCAGTGTGTTGCTGGCTCGGCATTCGGCTATGTTCAGCAGGTCTCTGGATATGGCAGTGTGTTGCTGGCTCGGCATTCGGCTATGTTCAGCAGGTCTCTGGATATGGCAGTGTGTTGCTGGCTCGGCATTCGGCTATGTTCAGCAGGTCTCTGGATATGGCAGTGTGTTGCTGGCTCGGCATTCGGCTATGCTCAGAAGGTCTCTGGATGCGGCAGTGTGTTGCTGGCTCGTTCGGCTGGTCCGCTGCTGTGTGTCGGCGCTTGTTGCTGTGGGTCGACTGGTCTGCTGCTGTGGGTCGACTGAAGTTGTTGGGATTTCTTCTTTATGCCAATATTTGTCGCCCCTTTAAATCCGCCACCCCCGGGCAAATGCCCAGTTTGCCACCCCCTAGATCTAGGCTTGTGAGTCAGTGCATCGTTTCGTAAATACAGTTTGCGTGCACTTTTTCACATTTCGTAAGCCGAATTCGTCAACTGTGTTTGTACAAAGTTCATATTTTGAAATTCAAAATATTGATAAAATGCATTTTTGGTACATTTTTTAGGTCAAAACAATACGATAGTGCATATGTAGATATTTTGACATAAAATGTTGAAATATGCAACAATCGACATTTTTTCCCTATAAATTTCCTAGTACTTGTCATGTCAATTCATTACCAAAGTCACTGTCCATCTCTGAGGAAATCCACAAGTGAGTAGCTTTCTTATACCTTTAGTAATAAATATACTTATATATTTCATATATTTCATTGTATTTACTTTAGATTTGGCAGTATTCTTCTCTACCTGAAAGATGGGGATATGTAAAAAGACAAGATTTGGAACTGAAGAGTCAATGACCGAGATTATAAGACCACCTCCACTTACAATCCCACCAACCCCTCTACCACCTATCATTGTGATTGAACCCCCAACGCCAACTCGAAGTGTTGCACAGTAGACATGGAGATATGGATTTTAATGCTATATTTGCACATAAATGTATAAGATTTTTCGAGACTCAATAAATTTGTGATTTTTTAAAAGATCTATTTTTTAAATGGACAATCCACCTTTTCCACTTTTTTGGACACATCTGTACGTGCATGTGTGCATATGTGTACATACTCTCATATACGTAGATAGTAAATATTTGGACAGGGTACCGTCAAATTTCAAGTTATGGTGAATCTGTTTCCACCAGTGGAAAAAATTTTTTTTTTATAAATCGAATTCGCCTACTAGATTATCCAGAATGCTCATGCAGTTTTCACTGTATTTCGCAATGTAAAAGAAAGTGAAAATTCTCCAGCTGTATGTTGTCTCCATAGCAATAGTTTAAGCGCCTTGAAACACTTGAAATACATACAATTGAAAATACATATGGGGGAGTAAAATTTGAAATGATGTATTTCTGAGAATTTATATTAAGTAATTCGGATGTTTGGTCACATCCGAATTACACAGAATTTTAAGGGTTCCTGAAATGAACTTTTTTTAAAAGTAACATGTTTCCACAGAAAACAATATTATTAATAGATAACGCTATTATATAATATAGAGTACTGGCACGAAGAACGAATTGCTTATAATTCTACGTATAACTTTTGGTAACAAAACACATGATCGATAAATATGTATAAGGGTTTTTTACTATTTAGTTATTAAAATACGCACCCCAACTTTGTTTGAGCTCATTTTCGTTTGTGATTTCGAAGTATAACCAACTTTGAAAAAGCATGCTGAAAAATAGACAAAGAGAATCTGATTATCTCAAATATGGTCAGTTGACCTGATTATCTCAAATAGGTACCCTGGATATGTTCAGTGTCCGAATGTCTACTATCTATGTACCGGACATACATATGTATATGGGATTATGTACATACATATGTATGCACACATGCACGTACAGATGTGTCGAAATGGAAAAAAATGGAAAAGGTGGATGGTCTGATTAAAAAATAGATATTTTAAATTTTTCACAAATTTATTGAGCCTTGAAAAATCTCATAAATTTAAATGCAAATATCATTAAATGTATCATGAAAACAAAGAATGTATCTTCGAACATTAGGCTCCATATCTCCATGTCTACTGTGCAACAGTTCGAGTTGGCGTTGGGGGTTCAATCACAATGATAGGTGGTAGAGGGGTTGGTGGGATTGAAAGTGGAGGTGGTCTTATAATCTCGGTCATTGACTCTTCAGTTCCAAATCTTGTCTTTTTACATATCCCCATCTTTCAGGTACAGAAGAACACTGCCAAATCTAAAGTAAATACAATGACATATATGAAATATATAAGTATATTTATTACTAAAGGTATAAGAAAGCTACTCACTTGTGGATATCCTCAGAGATGGACAGTGACTTTGGTAATGAATTGACATGACAAGTACTAGGAAATTTATAGGGAAAAAATGTCGATTGTTGCATATTTCAACATTTTATGTCAAAATATCTACATATGCACTATCGTATTGTTTTGACCTAAAAAATGTACCAAAAATGCATTTTATCAATATTTTGAATTTCAAAATATGAACTTTGTACAAACACAGTTGACGAATTCGGCTTACGAAATGTGAAAAAGTGCACGCAAACTGTATTTACGAAACGATGCACTGACTCACAAGCCTAGATCTAGGGGGTGGCAAACTGGGCATTTGCCCGGGGTAGGCGGATTTAAAGGGGCGACAAATATTGGCATAAAGAAGAAATCTTCACAATACCCGTTTTGCATCCATATAGTCTTCTTCTTTTAGTGCCTTATCCGTTACCGGAAGTTTGCAATCATGTTTCCAATGATTACTCTGTTTACTGCTATCTGGAACACGGGAAGAAGAAGGTCGTCCTGGCTGAAAAACCTGAGGCAGTGGTTCAACCAAAATACCACTACACTGTTCCAGATAGCAGTCAACAAAGTCATCATTGGAAACATGATTGCAAACTTCCGGTAACGGATAAGGCACTAAAAGAAGAAGACTATATGGATGCGAAACAGGAACTCTGAAGATTTCTACTTTATGCCAATATTTGTCGCCCCTTTAAATCCGCCACCCCTTGGCAAATGCCCTGTTTGCCACCCCCTAGATCTAGGCTTGTGAGTCAGTGCATCGTTTCGTAGATATGGTTTGCGTGCACTTTTTCACATTTCGTAAGCCGAATTCGTCAACTGTGTCTGTACAAAGTTCATATTTTGAAATTCAAAATATTGAGAAAATGCATTTTTGGTACATTTTTTAGGTCAAAGCAATACGATAGTGCATATGTAGATATTTTGACATATATTGTGAAATTTGCAACAATCGACACTTTTTCCCTATAAATTTCGTATTACTTGCCATATCAATTCATTACCAAAGTCACTGTCCGTCTCTAAGGAAATTAAAAAGTGAGTAGCTTTGGTATACCTTCCGTTATATATATTGCTGTCGGTTCCCTCATCACTGAGGATCGTGACTATGATGTCCGGTCAACCAGCTTCTTCCATTGAGTTCTTAATTCGGCCAGGCGAAGACTTGCTACCTTGGAAGCGCCCGTCACTGCAGATACTTGGTCAGTCCAGGGGGATGTGGGGGATCTGCCTCTGCTTCTTCTGCCTTCGACGTTACCAACCACAACCAACCGCTCCAGGCTCTTCTCACCTCTTCGTGCAATGTGGCCGAACAACCGCAATATAGTTGACAGTCTATCCTTGATTTTTAATTCTTCAAGAAAAGACACATTTGTGCGTTTGTCGGTCCAAGTCAAGCGCAGTAGCCATCTCCAGGACCACATCTCGAAGGCATCGATTCTCTGTCTCGAAGGCACCGCCGCCTTCATGGTCCACGTCTCGACTCCATAAAGGCAGACAGAAAAGACGAGACTCTTCACGAGACGGATTTTGACAGCAGTTGTAATGGCTCTTTTCTTCCAAATCTTCGTTAGTTGTGACATTGCCGATTTTGCTAATGTAATCCGGCGCCGTATTTCCAATTCGCTGCCCCCGTTGATAGATATGAGTGACCCCAAATAGACAAAATTATCAACCAGCTCTATACCGCTTAAAGCTGAGTTGTTGTTTTGCAGCTGTTGGTGACGGTCAATTATCATAATTTTTGTTTTGGGGTGGTTTATATGGAGGCCAAGCACATTACTCTCTGTCTCAACACGACGGATCATTTCGGCCATTTCTTCATGATTATAAGCTATGAGCGTTGTGTCATCCGCATACCGAAGATTGGATAGTTTTTTTCCACCAATGGACACTCCACCCTTCCAACCATCCAGTGCTCTACGCATTATATACTCTCCATATATATATTAAATAGGTCTGGAGATAATATACACCCTTGCCTTACTGCACGTTGTACTCGAAAATTTGTCAAGTTTAGCGAATTGATTCGAACTACTGCATTGTTATCATTATACAAGTTATATATTATTTTTACAAGATGTATGGGGACTCCCATGTCCAGTAGAACTTTCCACAGATAGTCCCTGTTCACAAAGTCAAAAGTTAAGCCAGTTTGTTTAAGTCTTTTACGTTATTTTATCGTAACCCAAGTTGAATCAGAGATGAAAGACTTACGATGTTCATTTTGCGGTGTTTGATGTTTTCTGGCATACCGAATTATGAGATCTTTAAAAATTTTCCAAGACTCTTCTACATCTAAATTAGGATTTATTTGGAATTCTGCATCTTTTTCTCTGATTACATTACCAAAATTAATTACATCATCATTGGTGAGTTTAATTGCTTTATTTTGATGTCTTTTAATAATTTTCAATTTCAGTCGAAATTTAGCAACAAGTATGGTCAGATCCGCAATCTGCACCTGGATATGTTTTGACGTTATGTATCGATGATTTCCATCTAGAATTTATTTATATATATTCCACCTTTCTACCATACTCCACCTTTCGTAATAAATATACTTATATATATATATATATATATATACATATAATAATATTATTTATTGTATTTACTTTAGATTTAGCGGTGTTCTTCTCAACCTGAAAGATGGGTATATGTACGAAGACCAGATTCGGATCCCAAGATTCAACTGTTGGTATTTATTCTGCAAAGGCCCCGCCGCCACCCAATACTGAAGATCTCCCTCACCCTCCACCACCTAGGCCTTGTTTTCAAATTAACCCCGCAACTCCCCCTGCTGCACAGTAGACATGGAGATATGGAGCTATATCTTCGAAGATACATTCTTCATCTTAATGATATATTTGCACATAAATATAATTTGCACGTAATCTATAATTGGGTCAGATGTTTTTTTGTTATATTTATTCTACATCTGAGGCCTGTTGATTTTTCAATAAATAAATTCATAAGATTTTTCGAGGCTCAATAAATTTGTGAGAAATTTTAAAGATCTATTATTTAATTAGACCACCCACATTTTCCACTTTTCTCGACACATATTTACGTGCATATGTATGTAGATATGTGCGTACATTCTCCCATATACGTAGATCATAGATATTCGGACAATGAATATATCCGGCAAATTCCAAGTTACGGTGAATCTTTTTCCATTAGTGGAAATATACACATTTATATACATATTTATATATGTGCATATAATCCAGAATGTTCATGCAGTTTTCACTGTATTTCGCAATATAGAACGAAGTTCTTTAAGCGCAATCGTTTAAGCGCCTTTGCCAGTCATCTTCTTTAATTTTAAAAGAGGCACGTACACGCAAAATATACATATTTACGAAACGATGCACCGACTCACAAGTCTGGATCTAGGGGGTGGCAAACTGGGCATTTGCCCAGGGGTGGCGGATTTAAAGGGGCGACAAATGTAAGCATAAAGAAGAAATCTTCAGACTTCCCGTTTCGCATCCATATAGTAGTCTTCTTCTTTCAGTGGCTTATTCGTTACCGAACGTTTGCAATCATGTTTCCAATGATGACTTTGTTGGCTGCAATGGTATTTTGGTTGAACCACTGCCTCAGGTTTTTCAGATAGGACGTTCTTCTTCTTCCCGGGCCTCTCCTTTCGCACATATTTCCTGGGATGATGAGATGCAAGGGTTGATATGTTTCGGGGAGTCGCATTGCGTGACTAAAGTATTCGAGTTTTCGAATCTCGATGCTCTTGGCGATTTCTTTTGTTTTCTTCATTCGAGACAAAACACACTCATTTGTAACCTTTTATGTTCAGCTTATCTGTAGCATTATTCTGTATACCCATATTTCAACTGTTTCTATGTTTTCATAATAGTTTCAGTGAGGGTTCACGCTTCCACTGCGTATGAGAGAACTGAGAATACATAGCATCTCACTATCCTCATTCGGGTTTTCAGGGATAAATCTCGGCTACATAATCGTTTACCATGCACCCTTTTTTTTGATCTTTCGACTTAAGATCTTTCGATTTTCGATCTTTGCCTTCCGATGTTTGCGTTTTCCGGCGTTTCACAATCGGGGTCGTCACGGAGACCTACAATAATCACCCTGGCTTTTTCTATTCGGCATTTTATTTCATTCGTAAGATCCCACTTGGCATCTAAATTATGTAGAACCCTAATATACGGTCTTGTTGACTCTCTCCAGAAACACTCCTTCGACATTGCATGTCAATCCATCAGACTTGCAGATATTCATGTATTTTGTTATTTTTTTTTTTTTTTTGTTTTTTTTTTTTTTTTTTGGTGCCATCTTATCGATTTCCAATAAATCATCACCAGCGATATCGTTGCTCTTCAGATCATGTACGGGCACTACGGAATCATCACTCCGTCCCCAAAATTGTGAATTGGGCTTCTGAATCTCTCACATTCAGAACACCAATTCGTGAGGCTTTTTTCGCTTTAAACGCCTCTGCTGGTGAGTTGTGTCTAATAGCTGCAACGCTTCTATGTTAGGGTGACGGTGCAGTCTCAACTCGTGCCTCCCGGCGCATTCTCGGATGACTTCTTTTACTTTTTTGATTTTAAGGTCCTTGTGGATCTCTTCATTTGTGACGAAGCGATATGCATCGGTGATAATCCTCAAAAACTGGTTTTGACATCTTTGCATTTTTTCGATATTGGATGGCTTACTGCATCCCCACAGTTGTATGCCATATGTCCATATTGGCTTCACGATTGCCTGGTATATCAGTTTTTTGCATTGTAGGTCTAATTTGGAGTGTCTTCCTATTAGCCAATGCATTTCTCTTTGTTTAATTCGAATCTGTTCTATTTTTTTTTTAATGTGATGCCTCCACGTAAGCCTTGAGTCAAGATGCAGTCCTAAATATTTAGCTGACAAAGCTTGTGGAACTTGGATTCCGTTTATGAAAGTCTGAGTGCTGACACTATTTCGTCGCAGTGCAAATGTGACCTGCATTGATTTTAGCTCGTTGAGTTTCATTTTCCAGTCCTTGGTCCATTTGCTGATCTTGTCCAGTGCACGCTGCAGGCGTTCGAATGCTTCCTCCTGTGACTCGCTCGATGACATAATGACTGTGTCATCTGCAAATGTTCCAATGAATGTTTCTTCGCTTGTCGGGATGTCAGCAGTGTATATCAGGTACAGTATAGGCCCTATTACGCTTCCCTGTGGTACTCCTGCAGAGGCTGTGAAAAAGTTAGAGAATGCCTCCTCATGAGCAACTCTGAATTTGCGTCCGGATAAGTATGATTCCAGTAATTTGACATAATTTCCAGGTAATGACTTGCTGATTTTGTGGATAAGTCCTTCGTGCCATACCCTGTCGAAGGCCTGTGAGACATCAAGAAATACAGCCGGACAATACTTTTTTTCCTCTAGCGATTGCTCTATTTTTGAAATAACACGGTGCACTTGATCGATGGTAGAATGTTTCGACCTAAATCCAAATTGGAAGTCGGGAACATCGATTAAGGGCTTGAGTCTTTTTAATAATAGTTTTTCGAATAGCTTAGAGATTGCAGGCAACAAGGATATTGGTCTGTATGATGTTACTTGTTCGGGTGACTTTTCTGGTTTCTTCAACATTATGATTTGAGCAGTTTTGAAGCACTCTGGCACATGCTTGAGCCGGAAACATGCATTGTATAAGTATGTTAGCATGATAATAGCCTTTTTCGAAAGTTCCTTGAATAGTCCCGGTGAGATTTCGTCAATTCCAGGTGCCTTTTTAGGATTTATGTTGTCATCTATTTCTTTAGCTACTTCCATAGGGGTGACAGTTTTGATTAGTTGATGTGGTTGATACATTGGTGTATAATCAGCATCAGATTGAATATTGTGTGGTTGGAATACTGTCTCTAAGTGTTGTGCAAATAGCTCAGCTTTTTCTTTGTTGCTTCTGATCCACTCTCCTTGCGCATTTTTCAGAGGTGGTATTTGTAGAATTGGTCGTTTGAATTTTCTAGTTGCTTTCCATAGTGAATGATTTTTATCAGCTGCAGGGCCCAAACCTTCCAAATATTTTTCAAAACAATTTTGTTTGTGCTCTTTAATAAGTCGGTTAACTTTGTTACTTATGTGGTTAAATTCTCTTTTGTCTGCAATATTTCTGGTTCTATGCCATATTCGTCTTGTTCTACGTCTTTCTTTAATCAATTGTCTAATTTCCATGGGGTAATTAATGATTTGGTCTGGTTTTTCTTTTGGTACAGGTGTAGCTTCTTTCGCAGCCTCTCGTACAGAGTCAATAAAATTTTGAGTGTGTAGTTCGAGATCTTCTATAGTTTTAAGTTTCACTATTAAATTTATTGATTGGTCTAGTTTTTTTCTGAACATATCCCAGTTAGTGCGTTTATTTGTCAGGTTCTGTCTCCTTATTCTTTTAATTACCAGTGTGCTCAGTGTCATCAGCACTGGTGTGTGATCAGAAGTAAGGTCCTCTATTCCTTCGACCTCAATGTGGTTTGGGGCTATTCCTTTGGATATAAAAAAGTCAATTAAATCTGGTACCTTTTTACTGTCGGTCGGCCAGAAGGTTGGTTTTTGTGAGGAATGATACTCGCACGAAGAGCTCTGAATCGCGTATAGAAGGTTGTTTCCTTTACCAGGAGTTATAAGTCGTGATCCCCAAGCTGTATGTTTAACGTTGTAGTCTCCTCCAATAATAAATCTTGGCCCAAGGGAATTAAAGATGTTTATAAATTGGTATTTTGTGATAGTATGCTTTGGAGGACAATATGCTGCAGCAATATTTAAGTCAGCATTGCCATATTTAATTGTGATGATAGTAGCTTGCATGAATGGTTCTCTGATATCTTTTTGTTCGAAGTGCTGGATATTTTTTTTGATTAAAATAGCAGTACCACCGCGAGCTCGTTCACTAGGATGTGTTGTCCAATAAGCTGAGTATCCATTTATCTTTATGTAACTTCTTTGTGAAAAGTGTGTTTCTGATATTAGTGCTAGATCGATGTTGTTTGTCTTTAAAAACACTTCAAGTTCATGGACTCTCTGATTGAGTCCGTTTGCATTCCATGTTAATATGCGTAGGGAATTATCTGTCATTTTTATTATGTTTACTTGGTGATTTCCAATGATTTTCAATTTTTTCCACTCTGGTTATGAGCCAGTTGAATTGTTGTTTTATTTCAGTTTGAAAGTCACATAGCAACTGCATCATGCCACCGATGGTAGGTTCAGTTGATTTATTTTTCTGCCCGATATCTTGTTTGCTTTTGTCTGCTTGGGACTTAGCTGCTTCACTATATGTTTTGTCCGCAGTTGTTTGTTTATCAACAACTTCAATTTTATTTTGTTGTACGCGTTGCGTTACTGTTACCTTTTTGGGTTGTGATGATTTTATCTTTTTTTTATAGACCTCACATCCCCTGTAGCTAGCTGGATGTCCTTGCTGGCCACACAGGGCACAAGTTGGGGGAACATTTTTCTGCTTGTTGCATTTTGTTGTGTGATGGTCTGCGGCACATTTGACGCATTTAGGTTGTCGATTGCAAAAATTTTTTGTATGCCCAAGTTGTTGACAGTTTGTACACTGAGGGATGTCTTTTACTTTCATTGGTGGTTCAATTGTTACTCTGCAATGTAGAAGTTCTTTAATACCATATACTTCTTTGCAGTTTTCTTTTGGCACCAGGTCTACAAAAAATAGTGGGAAATGTTTTATTTTTCTTTCACCATCGGTTGTAAATTTCTTCATAATATTTGCCACATTGGCCACTTCATATCCTTTATCTTTGAAAGAATCTTTTATTTCATTAACGTCTGTTGATGGCGGTAAACCTCTAACAACCACTCTATAGCACCTTTCATTCTTGAGTTGATAGGTGTGGTACTCTAGATTGTGAAGGGGGTTTTCGTTGTCTTTACATTCACGTTGTTTTAAATCATTTAGTGTTTTTTTGATTTTGCGATAATCTTCTTCGGTTTGTGTAGTAATTTTGATACTATTATTTGAAATTAATTTAAATTGACATTGAATGGGTGGTGTTTCTGTTGTTGATAATAGATGAGCTCTAAACTTATTGAAGTCAATAACATTGCTCACATAAATAGGCGGTGGAAGCGGTTGTTTGTTAGGTTTATTGGTTTGCTGTTTTTGTGTTTCTTTCAGGTTATTTTGCGGGGAAGATAATACATTATCTATTTTTCTTTTTTTACTTCTTTTCTCTGCATTTTGGCTAAGTTCATTTTCAAGTTCTTCTTCATCCGTGTGGTAGTCTTTATTCATATTGTCAAGACTTTTGCTCCTATTTAGAATAGATGTAGAAGGCCTGGATTTTTTTTCCATTATTTCAATTCTTTTCTTTAAATCGGTTATAGTTATCTCATATTGTTTGCATCTGATTTCATATTGTTGGCATAGATGTGTAAGTTGATCATACGGATCGTACTGCTGCGCCAGTGGCACTGGATTATCTGTGTTCATTTTTCAGAACGGGTGCAAAACTGTGCCGCGCCGGTAACAGCGCGGCAACAGTTTGATTTTGTTGTTGTATATTCACTTATTATATTATATTATTGCAACTTTAAATTTTATTATAATAATAATTATATATTTATAAAATTTATAAATGTTATATCGAACGCGATAAGGCGATAACGCACATCGACCGATTGCAACCGTGAACGGCGACGAACTAAACTTTTGTTATTTGATATTCAATTTTAAACCGTATTTATTACACCATTCGGTCACTCTGTTGATGAGTATCTGCAATCCATCTCTACTGTCTCCCACAAGTACAGTGTCATCTGCATAATGCAGATTATTTAACAAGACTCCGCTAACTTAAATCCCCTTTTCGGTTCCTGCTAATACTTCTTCAAATATTTACAACACAATCTACAATACTCAGCTGCTAGGGATTTCCATCGGGAAATTCTACTATGAAATTCCGGTGAAACTAGTCTTCATAAACGTTGACAAATGAATGACATGGATTACACGACCCATGTTCAATGTATTTTTTTTTCAATAGCGGATAGTATTCTTGTTTACTTAGTACATGCTCAAAATATTATACAACGCCTTTCGGCGTTTTTTTTTAAGCCTACGTACTTGCAAGCAAAACGCGTTGGACTTGTTGGCAATAACTTTTTGGCAATGGACTTGTTGGCAAAAAACATATTTTCAGCTTGATGAAATATAAGACAACAGTAAGTTCTTCTTTCGATATTTTATTTCTGACTGTGTCTCCCCTAGAACTCGTTATGCCACCCAAAAAGCAGAATTTTGAATTTTTGAAACTCCCTTGGGAGAGTCTGGGCCTCCCAAGAAGGCTATGTGGACCCAGGTTGAGAAACGCTGCGCTAGAGAATCGAGGTTTTTT
The DNA here is from genome assembly GCF_051622035.1 of Arctopsyche grandis. Taxonomy (NCBI): domain Eukaryota; kingdom Metazoa; phylum Arthropoda; class Insecta; order Trichoptera; family Hydropsychidae; genus Arctopsyche; species Arctopsyche grandis. The sequence continues at coordinate 38,314,306 of NC_135356.1, forward strand.
TTCTGTTGTTCTCAGAATTATTTTGTCGGTCCTGCCGAAGTCTGATAATGAATACTTTGGTCACGTAATGTGACACCCCGAAAAATATGAAAAACCCTGCATCTCTTTATCCGAGGAAAGAGCGAAAAGTGCGAAAAGAGAGGCCCCGAATGAAGAAGGACGTCCTGGCTGAAAAACCCGAGGCAGTAGTTCAACCAAAATACCACTACACTGTTCCGGGCAGCAGCCAACAAAGTCATCATTAGAAACATGATTGCCAACGTCCGGTAACGGATAAGACACTAAAAGAAGAAGGCTATATGGATGCGAAACGGGATTTCTTCTTCATGCCAATTTTTCCACCCCTTTAAATCCGCCGCCCCTGGGCAAATACCCAGATTGCCACCCCCAAGATGTGAGTCAGTGCATCGTTTCGTAAGTATATTTTGCGTGCACTTTTTCACATTTCGTAAGCCGAATTCGTCAACTGTGTTTGTACAAAGTTCATATTTTGAAATTCAAAATATTGACAAAATGCATTTTTGGTACATTTTTTAGGTCAAAACAATACGACAGTGCATATGTGGATATTTTGACATTAAATGTTGAAATATACAACAATTGACATTTTTTCCCTATAAATTTCCTAGTACTTGCCATATCAATTCATTACCAAAGTCACTGTCCGTCTCTGAAGAAATTAAAAAGTGAGTAGCTTTGTTATACCTTTCGTAATAAATATTTATACTTATTATAGTATGTATATACATATAATAATATTATTTATTGTATTTACTTTAGATTTGGCAGTGTTCTTCTCAACCTGAAAGATGGGGATATGTACGAAGACCAGATTCGGATCCAAAGAGTCATCTGTTGGTAGTTCTTTTGCAAAGGACCCTCCACCACCCACTACGGAAGAAATACCTCGCCCTCCACCACCTAGGCCTGGTTTTAAAATTCACCCCGCAACTCCCCCTGCTGCACAGTTGACATGGAAATATGGAGCCTAATGTTCGAAGATACATTCTTCGTTTTAATGATATATATATTTGCATATAAATTTAAAAGATTTTTCGAGGCTCAATAAATTTGTGAAAAATTTAAAATATCTATTTTTTAATTAGACCATCCACCTTAATCTATTGACACTTATTACAACTACGAATATAGACGAGAAAATGACAGAATATATTGAAATACAAAGAGATTGAAACAAGGATGCATACTATCCGCAATTATCTTCAATCTATAATCCGAAACATCTACATATTTTAAGAAGAATAAGCAAGAGCCGAAGAGAGGATTAAAGTTAGCGGAGTCTCGTTAAATAATTAATCTGCATTATGAAGATGACACTGTACTTATGGCAGACAGTAGAGATGGATTGCAGATACTCATCAACAGAGTGACCGAATGGTGTAATAAATACGGTTTAAAATTAAATATCAAAAAACAAATTTCATGAATATCTGCAAATCTGATGGATTGACATGCAATGTCGAAGGAGTGCTTCTGGAGAGAGTCAACAAGGCCGTATATCTGGGTTGTACATACTTTAGATGCCAAGTGGGAGCATACGACTGAAATAAAATGCCGAATAGAAAAAGCCAGGGTAACTATTGCATGTACATATGTAGCCGTGATTTATCCATGAAAACCCGTATGAGGATAGTGAGATGCTATGTATTTTCAGTTCAGTATAAGAATACCCAGTGGAAGCGTAGACCCCCAGTGAAACCATTATGAAAAAATAGAAACATTTTAAATGTGGGTCTACAAAAGAATGCTACGTATAAGCCGAACATATATGTAAGTTTACAAATGAGTTTGTTTTGTCTCGAATGAAGAAAACAAAAGAGTCATGCATCCTGGCTGCTCAAGTCTGATAATGAATACTTTGGTCACGGAATGCGACACCCCGAAACATATCAACTCCTGTTATGTTTCCATTATCCAAGGAAATATGTCCGAAAGGAGAGGCCCGGGAAGAAGAAGGACGTCCTGGCTGAAAAACCTGAGGCAGTGATGGAGGGCGAGGTACATAGATCTTCATTAGTGGGTGGCGACGGGTCCTTTGCAACATTAGTTGAATCTTCGGATCCGCAAATTTCACAATAAATGGCAAAATATCTGCATATGCACTGTTGTATTGTTTTGACCTAAAAAATGTACCAAAAATGCATTTTGTGAATATTTTTAATTTCAACATATGAACCTACAAACATAGTTGACTTAGCTGACATAGCTTACGAAATGTGAAAAAGTGCACGCAGAATATATTTACGAAACGATGCACTGACTCACAAGCCTGGATCTGGGGGGTGGCAAACTGGGCATTTGCCAAGGGGTGGCGGATTTAAAGGGGCGACAAATGTTAGCATAAAGAAGAAATCTTCAGACTTTCCGTTTCGCATCCATATAGTAGTCTTCTTCTTTCAGTGGCTTATTCGTTACCGAACGTTTGCAATCATGTTTCCAATGATGACTTTGTTGGCTGCAATGGTATTTTGGTTGAACCACTGCCTCAGGTTTTTCAGCCAGGACGTTCTTCTTTTTCCCGGGCCTCTCCTTTCGCACATATTTCCTGGGATGATGAGATGCAAGGGTTGATATGTTTCGGGGTGTCGCATTGCGTGACTAAAGTATTCAAGTTTTCGAATCTCGATGCTCTTGGCGATTTCTTTTGTTTTCTTCATTCGAGACAAAACACACTCATTTGTAACCTTTTATGTTCAGCTTATCTGTAGCATTATTCTGTAGACCCATATTTCAACCGTTTCTATTTTTTCATAATGGTTTCAGTGAGGGTTCACGCTTCCACTGGGTATAAGAGAACTGAGAACATAGCATCTCACTCTCCTCATACGGGTTTTCAGGGATAAATCACGGCTACATACATACATACAATAGTTTATATAATAATAGCTTTTTATATACCTCTTATGCATTTCACATGGTTTTCGTGTAAGTGGTAATTTTTTATTCTATTAGGCATTTTATTTCAGTCGTATGCTCCCACTTGGCATCTAAAGGACAACCCAGATATACGGTCTTCTTGACTCTCTCCAGAAGCACTCCTTCGACATTGCATGTCAATTCATCACATTTGCAGATATTCATGAATTTTGTATTTATTACACCATTCGGTCACTCTGGTCGCGGCTGATCTTTATTGAATAATCAACCGAGCACAATGATTGATCTCTCCTTCTTAACAATAATATTCCCGTAGATGTAGTTTATCTTGACTTTGAAAAAGCCTTTGATAGAGTTCCTATCGATCGGCTTTTACTAAAACTCGAGCATATATATATAGGTGTAAGAGGACGGCTACTTGACTGGATCAGATTATTTTTAAAGTCAAGATAACCCATGTCTTTCCTACAAAATATACAAACATTCCATTGATTACGTCCAACATCAATTAGAGCTTGGTATCATCACCACTTTCGACCTAAAATGGTCCTCTTATATTAACCATATTGTGAACAAATGTTATTCTTTTTTGTATGTTATAAAACGTGTATTCAATTTTCCGTATTCAACTTAACTATATTATCAAATATTTAAAAAAATTTTATCGGACCTAAACTTTTATCAGACCTAAACTAAAAAAAGGTATTTTCAAAGTCAAGATAGACTACATCTACGGGAATATTATTGTTAAGAAGAAGAGATCAATCGTTGTGCTCGGTTAAAATATTACTCAGTACTGATCGGCCTTTTATAAAACCATGTTGCCATATAGCGGTCACCGTGACGAGAAAGAATGTTTAATGACAGAAAACGCAAATATCGGAAGGCAAAGATCGAAAATCGAAAGATCTTAAATCGAAAGATCAAAAAAAAAAAGGTGCATGGTAAACGGTACATACTCACGTACATACTCACTTAATTTGCGCGAGCAGGATATAACGGTAACAAGAGGAACAGGCTTTTCCTCCCGTATTAATGTGCGCGCGCAAAATACGTGAGGAAAAGCATGCTCCTCTTGTTCCTGTTGTATCCTGCTCGCGCAAATTAAGTGAGTATGTACCGTTTACCATGTACCATTTTTTTTTTATCTTTCGACTTAAGATCTTTCGATTTTCGATCTTTGCCTTCCGATATTTGCGTTTTCTGTCATTTAACATTCTGTCTCGTCACGTAGACCCGGCATATAGATAATAGTCGATTGAGAGGCGATGTTGATTTCTAAACATTTTAGCAATATGGATGAAAGACTGGTAGGACGATAATTAGTAGCTTCTAATTTGTTTCCCTTTTTGTAGATAGGAATTATGAAGTTTTCCATTCTTTGGGTGTAAAAGAAGTTTTAAAATATTCATTGAAAAGTTTGAAGAAGGAACAGGATATGGAAAGAGCTGTTTTTTTTTAAAACGAGCGAAGCTATGTCATCATTACCAAGGGCGGAGTTGTCACCCAGGTTGTGTAAAACCTCGAAAACGACTTTTTCAGAAATCATTATATTATTAATTAATGTAGAATTTCGGGACAAGTTAGGAAACATCGGCAGATATGTAGAGTCTTCTTTGATGATTGAGTTGCTAAAGGCCTTAGCAAAAGTGTTGGCTACTAAGATAGGGTCTGTTATAAGTTCTTTGTTTTCGTTCATGATTGTGGACACTACGATTTTAAATTTTAGATTAGAGTTGAAATATTCAAAAAAAAGATTTGCAATCGCCAGAAACAATTAAAAATTCAAAGTCACGCTATGAGTTTCTTTTGTATTCGATGTAAATTTGAATGGTTTAGGGAAAGGAAAAAATTTTCGTTTATGGTTATTATATGGCTATTATAAATAGGAACAATATTTTGTTTGAACAAACATTTGTAATATGATAAAAATAGTATTAGTTGCGAGTTCTAAAAATGACCAATCGCTCTTGATAAAGAGTTCGTTTAATTTCTCATAGTCGGCTATTTTTAAGTTACACTTTAAGAAAGGATCAGTTAGAGGTTTACATTGTGACTTATTACACCATTGGATCAAAGAGTTCATTTTACTATCACATATATGGGTAGATACGACAAACTAAGGATATAGACGATAAAGATCTGCGAATAATCGCGAATTGCGAACTGGCAACAAAAAATCCTTGTCAAAGTGGACGAAAAAATGACAGAATATATCGACATACGAAGCGAGTTAGACAAGGATTCATACTTTCCTCAATGATCTTCAATTTATACTCAATGATATGAAAAAATATTTTAAGAAGAATAAGCAAGAGCCGAAGAGAAGATTATAGTTGGCTACATATGTATGGACATTACATCCTCTTTAATCAAATTATCTTGGCAACAATAATTTATCTAATTTAAATTTATATACTAATATGCTCTCTTTCAAGGTTTTATTCACGTTCATACAATCCCATTCATTCAACATATATTTTATACTAGTTAATCTATTGACAGTTATAGATACTACAAACTACGGATATATGTAGACGAAAAAGATCTCCGAATGTTGCGAATCTACACTGGCAACGAAAAACTGTCTAAGTGAACGAGAAAATGACAGAATAAATCGAAATACAAAGGGAGTGAGACAAGGATGCATACTATCCCTAGTGATCTTCAATCTATACTTTGAAACATCTACATATTTGAAGAAGAATAAGCAGGCGTCGAAGAGGGGATTAAAGTTAGCGGAGTCTCATTAAATAATCTGCATTAGGCAAATGACACTGTACTTGTGGAAGACAGTAGAGATGGATTGCAGATACTCATCAACAGGGTGACCAAATGGTGTAATTAATACGGTTTACAATTAAATATCAAAAAATAAAATTCATGAATATCTGCAAATCTCATGGATTGACATGCGATGTCGAAGGAGTGCCTGTGGAGAGAGTCAACAAGACCGTATATCTGGGTTATACTTTAAATGCCAAGTGGGATCATACGACTGAAATAAAATGTCGAATAGAAAAAGCCAGGGTGACTTTTATTCAGCTAAAAATAGTAGTATGTAGCCTTGATTTATCCCTGAAAACCCGTGTGAGGATAGTGAGATGCTATGTATTCTCAGTTCTCTTATACGTCGTATAAGCGTGGACCCTCACTGAAACCATGATGAAACTATATAAACATTTGAAATTTGAGTCTACAGAAGAATGTTACGTATAAGCTGAACATATGTTTAAGGTTACAAATGAGTGTGTTTTGTCTCGAATGAAGAAAACAAAAGAAATCGAAACATATCAACTTCTGCATTTCATTATCCAAGGAAATATGTCCGAAAGGAGAGGCACGGGAAGAAGAAGGTCGTCCTGGCTGAAAAACCTGAGGCAGTGGTTCAACCAAAATACCACTTCACTACACTACCGGGCAGCAGCCAACAAAGTCATCATTGGAAATATGATTGCAAACGTCTGGTAACGGAAAAGGCACTAAAAGAAGAAGACTACATATGTACATATGTATATGGATGCGAAATGGGAACTCTGAAGATTTCTTCTTTATGCCAATATTTGTGGCCCCTTTAAATCCGCCACCCCTTGGCAAATGCCCAGTTTGCCACCCCCTAGATCTAGGCTTGTGAGTCAGTGCATCGTTTCGTAAATATATTCTGCGTGCACTTTTTCACATTTCGTAAGCTGAATTCGTCAACTATGTTTGTACATAGGTTCATATGTTGAAATTAAAAATATTCACAACATGCATTTTTGGTACATTTTTCAGGTTAAAACAATACAACAGTGCATATGTAGATATTTTGCCATTTATTGTGAAATTTGCGGATCCGAAGATTCAACTAATGTTGCAAAGGACCCGTCGCCACCCACTAATGAAGATCTATGTAACTCGCCCTCCATCAACTAAGCCTGGTTTTAAAATTCAACACAAAACTCCCCCTGCTGCACAGTAGACATGGAGATGATTTCGAAGTATAACCAACTTTGAAAAAGCATGCTGAGAAATAGACAAAGAGAATCTGATTATCTCAAATATGGTCAGTTGACCTGATTATCTCAAATAGGTACCCTGGATATGTTCAGTGTCCGAATGTCTACTATCTATGTACCGGACATACATATGTATATATGGGATTATGTACATACATATGTATGCACACATGCACGTACAGATGTGTCGAAATGGAAAAAAATGGAAAAGGTGGATGGTCTGATTAAAAAATAGATATTTTAAATTTTTCACAAATTTATTGAGCCTTGAAAAATCTCATAAATTTAAATGCAAATATCATTAAATGTATCATTAAAACAAAGAATGTATCTTCGAACATTAGGCTCCATATCTCCATGTCTCCATATCTCTATGGAGTTGGGGGTTCAATCACAATGATAGGTGGTAGAGGGGTTGGTGGGATTGAAAGTGGAGGTGGTCTTAAAATCTCGGTCATTGACTCTTCAGTTCCAAATCTTGTCTTTTTACATATCCCCATCTTTCAGGTAGAGAAGAACACTGCCAAATCTAAAGTAAATACAATGAAATATATAAGTATATTTATTACTAAAGGTATAAGAAAGCTACTCACTTGTGGATTTCCTCAGAGATGGACAGTGACTTTGGTAATGAATTGACATGACAATTACTAGGAAATTTATAGGGAAAAAATGTCGATTGTTGCATATTTCAACATTTTATGTCAAAATATCTACATATGCACTATCGTATTGTTTTGACCTAAAAAATGTACCAAAAATGCATTTTATCAATATTTTGAATTTCAAAATATGAACTTTGTACAAACACAGTTGACGAATTCGGCTTACGAAATGTGAAAAAGTGCACGCACACTATATTTACGAAACGATGCACTGACTCACAAGCCTAGATCTAGGGGGTGGCAAACTGGGCATTTGCCCGGGGGTGGCGGATTTAAAGGGGCGACAAATATTGGCATAAAGAAGAAATCTTCACAATACCCGTTTTGCATCCATATAGTCTTCTTCTTTTAGTGCCTTATCCGTTACCGGAAGTTTGCAATCATGTTTCCAATGATTACTTTGTTTACTGCTATCTGGAACACGGGAAGAAGAAGGTCGTCCTGGCTGAAAAACCTGAGGCAGTGGTTCAACCAAAATACCACTACACTGTTCCAGATAGCAGTCAACAAAGTCATCATTGGAAACATGATTGCAAACTTCCGGTAACGGATAAGGCACTAAAAGAAGAAGACTATATGGATGCGAAACAGGAACTCTGAAGATTTCTACTTTATGCCAATATTTGTCGCCCCTTTAAATCCGCCACCCCTTGGCAAATGCCCTGTTTGCCACCCCCAAGATCTAGGCTTGTGAGTCAGTGCATCGTTTCGTAAATATTTTTTGCGTGCACTTTTTCACATTTCGTAAGCCGAATTCATATGTACAAAGTTCATATGTTGAAATTCAAAATATTGATAAAATGCATTTTTGGTACATTTTTTAGGTCAAAGCAATACGATAGTGCATATGTAGATATTTTGACATATATTGTGAAATTTGCAACAATCGACACTTTTTCCCTATAAATTTCGTATTACTTGCCATATCAATTCATTACCAAAGTCACTGTCCGTCTCTAAGGAAATTAAAAAGTGAGTAGCTTTGGTATACCTTCCGTTATATATATATATATATTGCTGTCGGTTCCCTCATCACTGAGGATCGTGACTATGATGTCCGGTCAACCAGCTTCTTCCATTGAGTTCTTAATTCGGCCAGGCGAAGACTTGCTACCTTGGAAGCGCCCGTCACTGCAGATACTTGGTCAGTCCAGGGGGATGTGGGGGATCTGCCTCTGCTTCTTCTGCCTTCGACGTTACCAACCACAACCAACCGCTCCAGGCTCTTCTCACCTCTTCGTGCAATGTGGCCGAACAACCGCAATATAGTTGACAGTCTATCCTTGATTTTTAATTCTTCAAGAAAAGACACATTTGTGCGTTTGTCGGTCCAAGTCAAGCGCAGTAGCCATCTCCAGGACCACATCTCGAAGGCATCGATTCTCTGTCTATCCGCCGCCTTCATGGTCCACGTCTCGACTCCATAAAGGCAGACAGAAAAGACGAGACTCTTCACGAGACGGATTTTGACAGCAGTTGTAATGGCTCTTTTCTTCCAAATCTTCGTTAGTTGTGACATTGCCGATTTTGCTAATGTAATCCGGCGCCGTATTTCCAATTCGCTGCCCCCGTTGATAGATATGAGTGACCCCAAATAGACAAAATTATCAACCAGCTCTATACCGCTTAAAGCTGAGTTGTTGTTTTGCAGCTGTTGGTGACGGTCAATTATCATAATTTTTGTTTTGGGGTGGTTTATATGGAGGCCAAGCACATTACTCTCTGTCTCAACACGACGGATCATTTCGGCCATTTCTTCATGATTATAAGCTATGAGCGTTGTGTCATCCGCATACCGAAGATTGGATAGTTTTTTTCCACCAATGGACACTCCACCCTTCCAACCATCCAGTGCTCTACGCATTATATACTCTCCATATATATATTAAATAGGTCTGGAGATAATATACACCCTTGCCTTACTGCACGTTGTACTCGAAAATTTGTCAAGTTTAGCGAATTGATTCGAACTACTGCATTGTTATCATTATACAAGTTATATATTATTTTTACAAGATGCATGGGGACTCCCATGTCCAGTAGAACTTTCCACAGATAGTCCCTGTTCACAAAGTCAAAAGTTAAGCCAGTTTGTTTAAGTCTTTTACGTTATTTTATCGTAACCCAAGTTGAATCAGAGATGAAAGACTTACGATGTTCATTTTGCGGTGTTTGATGTTTTCTGGCATACCGAATTATGAGATCTTTAAAAATTTTCCAAGACTCTTCTACATCTAAATTAGGATTTATTTGGAATTCTGCATCTTTTTCTCTGATTACATTACCAAAATTAATTACATCATCATTGGTGAGTTTAATTGCTTTATTTTGATGTCTTTTAATAATTTTCAATTTCAGTCGAAATTTAGCAACAAGTATGGTCAGATCCGCAATCTGCACCTGGATATGTTTTGTGCGTTATGTATCGATGATTTCCATCTAGTATTTATTAATATATATTCCACCTTTCCACCATACTCCACCTTTCGTAATAAATATACTTATATATATATATATATATATATACATATAATAATATTATTTATTGAATTTACTTTAGATTTGGCAGTGTTCTTCTCTACCTGAAAGATGGGGATATGTACGAAGAAAAGATTTGGAACTGAACAGTCAACCCAGAGGAAATGCCCAGATCCACCAAAACTTCCACACCCACCTTCCTCTCCAGCACCACCTGGTTTTTAAAATTCACCATAACTCCCGCTGCTGCATAGTTGACATGAAGATATGGAGCCTTATATTTGACGATACTTTCTTAATTTCAATGATATTTCAACATTTGGAGCTGAAGAGTCAACCCAGAGGAATTACCCAGATCCACCAAAATTCCAGACCCACCTCGCACTCCATCACCACCTAGGCCTGGTTTTTAAAATTCACCACTACTCCCCCTGCTGCATAGCTGACATAAAGATATGGAGCCTAATGTTCGAAGATATATTTTTCATTTTAATGATATATTTGCACATTATCTATAATTGACTCAGATGTTTTTTTGCTATGTTTATTCATAAGATTTTTCGACGATCAATAAATTTGTGAATTTTTTGTTTTTAATTAGACCCTCCACATTTTCCCTTTTCTTCGACACATCTGTATCTGTATATGTAAATTTTTAAAGTTCCAGAATTTGTCCCTTAAAGCCTTACGAATACAGTCTAAGAGACCCTTTCGTCGGAGAACGAGACGGTTGTGCAGCAATATTGCACAAGAACAACCACACATTACTTCTCTATATAAAACCCCACTTTAGAGGTCAATTAAGTCAACCAATAAACCCCTCTACATGAGGCTACAAGGTAAGAAAAGAAATGATATGGACACGCGTAGCACACATAAATATGTATATGCATGCGTACCCACGCACATAATGGCATACATACACCATAAGTTGAATAGTAGTATCCAGGCGAACATACATATGTTCATAGGATCCCAAAATACACTGCAAACCTTTCAAAATCCCTGAAAGAAGCTCTATTACCCACTAAATCCCCGTGATGCTCCCCTGACGCCATGAAGCATAGCCTTTCGCTCTACATCCATACCAGGACAGGACCACAAAATATGGTCTGCGTCCTGCGCTGGAGAAGTACAAGGACAGACGGAATCAGAAATCAATTCCATGGATTTAAGCTTACCGTTAAAGTGGCCATGACCAGTAAAAAATTGACTGGTCCAAAAACTAGGTGAGATAACCAATCACACTTAAGGCGCCTAACGACCCTTGGAAAAAACCGAAAATTTTGTCTACCGTTAGAGGAACACTCCCATCTACATATGTTGCCAATTAGAAACGGCACAATTGAAAATACTAGATATTAGATTTCTTAAAAATTGAGGATCACGGCACTGTAACTGATTGGGAACACGAAATGTATTTATTTATTTATTTTTAATACACAAGTACATATACCACAGTGTCTTCACAGGTCACCCCAATATGACACTATGGCCAGAAAATACATAAAATATATAAACACATAAGAAAAAATAAAATAATAATAATAAAAAAAAAACCAATAAAAATAAAACATTAAAAAATTAAAAATTAAAAGTTGAAATTCGGCGAGCAGACCGCACACGATCGGCACGGACAGCCAGCAATACACCACCTCCTCTGCAGCCTCTATCTCTTCTGAACACTACATATGTAAGTATCTGCTATTGAAGATTTCAAAGTCGTTAACTGAATCGTTCAACCATGATGCTGTGCCAAGACACAGGAAAGGCATTCAACTGCTTTGGAGTTGAGACCCCTAACATTCTGGTACAGCATTGTCATGCGACGAATCTTGCGCACACAATTTATGCGAGGGTGCGAAACTCCGCCGAAATTTCCATGGATTAATAGCCACTCCCGAAGGCCAAATATCCGGTTGAAGTAGATCAGAGTAGTATTCCTCAATAACTGACACTTTGAAAGAAGAGTAGTCTCCCTTCATGGGCGCCCGCAGAAAATTTCCTAGGGGGGGGGCAAAATATTTTTAAAGTCCTTTTTGTTGCAGTTCACTTTGTCTCTGTGTACGCTTAACATGCACAATCCATACAGACATTGTAGATCTAAGCCATGTTTTTACACGATGTAATGTGCTGAACGTTTTCTGATATATAGATAGCTGGACTGATAGATAATTCGTTTTACAGTATTATCTATCTGACAAATAATATCCTTATTTTGATCTCTAATGGTTGACGCTAAGTGATCAGCATCTTGTTGAGACCCACGATGCCATGCTGTGTTGTTATGGTTTCTGGCACATTCATTAAAATCTTTGTACTTTGTACAAGGAGTAGTATTGAAGGCACCTTGAATTCCCCTTTGAACTGGTTGCGGAAATAAAACACAGAAAATGCATAAAAAACCTTTTAAGATCTACAATTTTTGTCCGAAATAATTTTATGATAAAACTTACCGTTTTGCTGAAAATCGCGAAAAACCCATATTTTTAACCTTTGACCTCAGGTAAAATTTTGTTTTGAACAATTTTACTGACTTTCAGCTTGTTGTGAATTTATGTTTCCTTGAATGTCTAATTTGACCGGACTATATATATACTTTGATGTACTGTTAATAAAGTTTTATTTTGTCATGTCGTAAGTCCATCACACTTGATCAAATTTTTGACCTGTGATGTGTAACGAAATAGATTTTTTCTGGGTGCTTTTTTACTTCTAGATTGTAGTTCAATTGTGGTGTAATCTAAGGTTTATTAATAAATTTTTATTTATTTATTGAAAAATCAACAGGCAACATATATATATATATATATAAATGGGAGGATGAAAGAAAATAGGACAATGCGTAGCTAAACATAAAGTGATATAATATAATTGGATAAATATTATATAATAGAAAAAGAAATGGATCAATCAATCAAGACTCTCCTGATGGCAGTCCTGAATTGATGCAAGGAAATACCGAATAAATCAGTGTCATTCAGCTCCCCGTTAAGCATACGATAAACACGCTGTAGATAGGAATATTTTAGGGAATTTGTTTTGAAAGGATTAAGTGAAAAGAGTGCAACGTGTCCTAAAGAATACCTAACTGTGATCCGGAAACCAACCTTACTCAGTCGATCGGAACAATCATGGAAAACATTCAGGAGCTTAAAAAAGAATGTAGCAAAAGTGAGTCGTTGCTTGACAGAAATATTGTTAAAAGATAGGTTTTTAAAATATCGGGAACAGTAGTATTGGCGTAGGTAGGAAAACGGACTTATTCAATACAATTAATATGGGATAAATAAAAAGGTGACCAGATAATTGAGGTAAATTCAAGGTGAGATCTTACAAAGGAAAAATAAAGTAATTTAAGTACATGAGTTAAAGGGTTTAGTTGAGCGGAGTAGGAATCAAAGAGATTTTGATTTAATATAACTAAAAAATAGTCTGCTTTAATATATTTAATTAAAAAATTTACTAAAAATATTTTTAATTTTCTCGAAATTTTGATTAGAATATCCACCTCCGAGTTATTTCATGTAAAAAGTAAAAATTTCACAAAGTAGACCTCCGTTCAACTCCGCTGTTTTAAAATGATTTCATCAATTATTAAAATTGAACTATTTAACCATAAGAAACTGTCAATATTTGATGCAATCACTCGCATAGTGAGGTTATTAAATGCCAATACTTATGATAATTAATCTGGATAGAAACAATTGAGTCAATTTCGTCAACATAAGCGTTTAAAATCGGAACATTTTTATGCTATGATAAAATTAGCTCAATAATTAATTTCGAAATGGTAAGGTGAGGTGGTAAAGGTAAAGAGATAAAGGTAAGGTTCTCCTAAACAGTCATACTAACGAAATTGATTTGAAAGGGCAATTATTGTCGATCCGATGTTAAAACGCGTTCGTGCAATGTGTTTTAATATTGATAGAACGTAAAATTATTTATTTATTTTTATTATATTATTTCTTATAATAATTAACCATATAATACTAGCTGAACCCGGCATGCGTTGCTATGCCACAATAACGCATGCAATTCCCGTTCCCGTTCCCGTTTCAAGTGCTGGTTGGAGCTCAAATAACGTCTCTTCAAAGCCGTGTCTTCATAAACCAACTGGCAACGTGGTTACCAACGAAAACATTTCCTTGACGCTTGACAATGGCGCTTCAAACTTTCGAGTCGGGAAAATCGTAATTATATAAGAATATTATTATTAAGAGGTTCTTTCCCTTTTATTTTCACAGTAAGCTTCTCGGACATGCATACAACAAATCCTGAAAGTTCCATCGTAATCGGTTGAGTAGTTTAGGAGCAGATTATTAGAATATACATATGTAATTGAATGCAATGCAAAGTTTTTCTGTCCATGAGACATGATATATGTATTTTTCCAGAACTCGTTCCTTCTTCTTCATTGTTGTTAAAATGTAATGCTCACAATCTATGTAAATGCCAAGCCACAATCTAAAACACTCGGCAATTAGGGATATCCATCGAGAAATTCTGCTATGGCTATAAATTCAGAAATTGTGGTGTAAACCGGTCTTTATAAACATTAACAATGATTACACGACCCACATTCAATGCTCTTTTTTTCAATGCTACCTGGAAAAGCTTAGCGGGTAGTATTCTTGTTTACTTTTGTACATGTGCAATGTACAACACCTATTGGCGCTTTTCAGCCCCATGGACTTGTTGGCAAAACGCTGATCAGCATTCAAAGGGTTAGCTGGTTTTATCATAGAACCCGTCTCTGAAACTTTTACCACTCGTGTTTTTTACAATGGTACCTTCTTGTGACTGGGGAGAGAGAATCGTTTGCTATTCGATGCTTTCGTTCATAAACAGGTGTATAGCCAATTCAAATAAGATACATTGATTTTGAAACAAGCTGTAGATAAGTATACTTTTGCCAAGTATTGAAAGCGGATTTCAAAACTTACGATTTATTCTCTTCTGAATTAAAATTAGAACGTTGGTTCGCGTTGAAATATCTCCATATTCAAATCGGTAGAATACAAAAAATAGACCAAATCAAACCCAACCTTGGAACATACAGATGTATGTGTGTATGTATGTATTTGAAATATTTGAACAAAATCCGACAGCTGGAAGTAGAGTTTTTGTCTTTTGGAAATTTCCCTACATTTCCGGTCAATTTATATCCAAAATACTCTAATAACCGATATGTGTGAACGTGAATTGAATTTTGAATTTATTGAAGTTGTTTTGTGACCTACTCATATTCCTTAAATACATACATAGGTAAAGTGATGGGTTGGTCCCATCCGATTTTTTTAATATAAGGTCTCAGATATACAGAATGTCAAATTGTACTCCTCCGTATGTAAGATATATGTATATTTTTAAATGTTTGTTAAAGTAAGAACATCTTTTAAAATTAAAGAAGATGACTGGCAAAGGCGCTTAAACGATTGCGCTTAAAGAACTTCGTTCTATATTGCGAAATACAGTGAAAACTGCATGAACATTCTGGATTATATGCACATATATAAATATGTATATATATGTATATAAATGTGTATATTTCCACTAATGGAAAAAGATTCACCGTAACTTGGAATTTGCCGGATATATTCATTGTCCGAATATCTATGATCTACGTATATGGGAGAATGTACGCACATATCTACATACATATGCACGTAAATATGTGTCGAGAAAAGTGGAAAATGTGGGTGGTCTAATTAAATAATAGATCTTTAAAATTTCTCACAAATTTATTGAGCCTCGAAAAATCTTATGAATTTATTTATTGAAAAATCAACAGGCCTCAGATGTAGAATAAATATAACAAAAAAACATCTGACCCAATTATAGATTACGTGCAAATTATATTTATGTGCAAATATATCATTAAGATGAAGAATGTATCTTCGAAGATATAGCTCCATATCTCCATGTCTACTGTGCAGCAGGGGGAGTTGCGGGGTTAATTTGAAAACAAGGCCTAGGTGGTGGAGGGTGAGGGAGATCTTCAGTATTGGGTGGCGGCGGGGCCTTTGCAGAATAAATACCAACAGTTGAATCTTGGGATCCGAATCTGGTCTACGTACATATACCCATCTTTCAGGTTAAGAAGAACACCGCTAAATCTAAAGTAAATACAATAAATAATATTATTATATCATCATCATCATCATTTACAGCCATTCGCCATCCACTGCTGGATGAAGGCCTCTCCAACACGCTTCCACTCGTCTCTGTTTTGCGCAACACTCATCCATCTCATTCCGCACATTTTCCTAATTTCGTTCACCCATCTTCCTTGCGGTCTTCCTTTTACTCTTTTGCCTTCTCTCGGGTACCATTCAAGCACTTCTTTTGTCCACCTTTCGTCCATCCTCCTAGCTACGTGACCCGCCCATTGCCATTTCAATCTCTTCACTCTATCCACTATGTCCACTACCCTTGTCATATTTCTCACCCACGTGTTCCGCTTCCTGTCTTTCCTCGTTATGCCAAGCATACAGCGTTCCATACTTCTTTGAGTGCATTGGATTTTATTTTGCATCTTGGCGTTCAGTGTCCAAGTTTCACATCCATACGTCATCACTGGCAAAACGCATTGATCAAAGATCCTTTTCTTCAGGCAGAGTGGCATTTTTGATTTAAAAACAGCATTCATCCGTCCAAATGCACTCCACCCTAATTTCATACGTCTCTTTATCTCTTCATTTTTACTACCAGACATGTCAATTATTTGACCTAAATATAAATAATTATTTACTACTTCTACTGGTTTATCATCTAAGGGGATGCTATCAGGCATGCAATAACTATTGAACATTAGTTTAGTCTTATCTACGTTAATTTTTAATCCTACTTTTCTACTTTCCCTGTCCAGCTGTGTTAGTCTGATAAGTAGGTCAGCTGAATCACGAGCTACTAAAACTATATCGTCTGCGAACCGAAGGTGACTCAAAAAGCGACCATTGATGCTTACTCCGGCTGTATCCCAATCCAATTTCCTGAAAACTCCCTCAAGCACCGCATTGAATAACTTGGGCGAGATTGTATCTCCTTGTCTTACTCCTTTTCCTATGCTAAATCTATCTGTACCTGAAAAAATTTTAACCGAAGCTGTGGCATTCTTATATATTGCAGCTAACAGTCCCACATAGGGTTCCGGCACTCCCTGTGTTTTTAGAGCGTTAAGTACTGCATTATGACTAACTGTATCGAAGGCTTTCTCATAATCCACGAAACCTAGGCACAATGGCCGTTGATATTCGTTGGCGCGCTCGATTAGTTCGCCAACTACTTGGAGGTGGTCCATTGTGCTGAAATTTGCCCTAAACCCTGCCTGCTCTATAGGTTGGTTCTCGTCGAGGATATTCTTCAGCCTTTCTGTAATAACCTTCGTGAAGAGCTTGTAGACCGCTGAAAGTAGACTAATGGGTCGGTAGTTCTTGATATCGCTTTTGTCGCCTTTTTTGTGTATTAAAATGATAGTTGCGTTATTCCATCCTTCTGGTATAACTTGGTTCTGGATGCATTTGCTGAAAAGCCTAGCTAAGATATTAATTAGGGGGGGGCCGCCACATTTTAGTAAGTCAATGGGAATATTATCTTCCCCTGGGGTTTTACCGTTCTTTGCAGTTTTTAGCGCGGCCTCTACTTCGCTAGGCAATACTGCAGGAACCCTTTGGCCGTGTGTCGATTCCAGAGCGGGGAATTGGCCGTTGTCGTTCTCGTATAGTTTTGCATAGAACGTGTAACTCTGTCTATGATTTCTTCTCTATTCCTAATTATTACTCCGCTCTCTGATCTGATTGCGATCATTTGGTTTTTGCCTAAGAAAAGATCCTGTTTGCACTTTTTCAGGCTACGGTTATTCTTAATGGTATTTTCTATTAGCTTGCTGTTAAAATCCCTGACATCCCTGACTATTCTCTTTTTAATTTCCTTATTTACTAGATTGTATTCTTGCTTATTATTATCCCTATCTAAATTCCTTTTATGCTTAATTAGGTTTTTTGTTTCCGCTGAAATTTTGCTTAATTTAATCTGTTTCCTGAATCCACCTAATTTCTTACCTGTTGAGGTTAGAACCGAACTAATTACAGTGTTCAATTCCTCGATGTCTGCTTCTGGGTTTAATTTCCCGTATCGATTTCCAAGTTCGAGTTCGAATTCCTTTTTCCTAGACCTTAGTTGAGCGAAATCTGGAGAGTTACTGCATCCTTTTATTAATTTCCTACGTTCGCAATTTATATTAATGGCCATCTTGGCACGGACTAATCTGTGATCGCTACCTATATCTACTTTACTTAAAACACTAACGTCTTTAACGGAGTGCAGGGCATTTGTTAGGATGAAATCGATCTCGTTTCTGTCTCCTTTAGGACTCTCCCAAGTCCACTTATTGTTGGTGTTTTTCCTGAAAAATGAATTAGTGATAAAGAGCCTGTTGTGTTCTGCGAATTCTATGAGGCGATCGCCTCTGTCGTTTCTTTGGCCGGTACCAAAATTGCCTACTGCTCTTTCAGTATTTGCCTTTTGTCCTATTTTTGCGTTAAAGTCGCCCATGATTATTTTAAAGTGGTGACGGCTATTATCGTATGCGTCCTGTATTTTTTCGTAGAAGTCTTCTATTTCCTCGTCTGGGTGGCTAGATGTGGGGGCGTACACTTGGAAGATTTGACAAGTGTACCTGCTCGAGATTCTTAATACTATATAGCATATACGTTCCGATATGTCGCTTATTTCTATAATATTTCTTTCTATTCTCTTATTGATAAGAAACCCTACTCCTCCTATTATATCCCATTTGATATTTTCTAATTCATTCTCTAATGCAAGCACACTTCCTTCACTCGATAACGTTCTTACATTGTACGTGGCTAAATACAGGTTTCTATTAGCTAAGCTATCATCCATCGTCACTCTTACCTTGTTGGAGGTTTGGATATTATTTTTCTCGCATTTATCCAAGATGTGTTGAGAAAAAGGCGGTACTTGAGAGAGATTTCCATTCAAGGAGTGAGTTCTTACCGCCATAGACTCTTCTCTGTGGTCAGCTTTGACAGATAGTCATCCTAGGTATCACTTGGATCACTTATGAGTTATTACATGCCATTTAACAGGGTTACTTTGTAAGTGAAAGTAGTTAGTTATGATAATAATAGATTAGCAATTGTTATACTACTTTTTTACAGATCTTTATCGTGAGACGCCTCTTTGGAGACAACGGATTTATATATGTGAGTGCGGTTTGCAATTTAATATTTTAATAATAAATTTAGTAAAGAATATAAAATTACACGAATTACTTTAATATAAATTAAATATGAAAAAGAACTATTAGACAGTTGGGAAACACCGTTTCTGTTTGCTATTATTCTATTAAGTAAAGTTCGTTAAAAATTTTTGTCTGAAAGCAATTATGTGGAAGATTTATTGCTTCTGTGGGACCGAATTTTGACTGGCGAGCAGGGACCCTTATTTTTTTTGTATTCAGGTAGGGAGATGTATCTCGTTCGTATACGCTTTTGTAACTGACACAAAATTAACACAAAATTTTTCGCAATCACTGATATTAAAAACGCTGTTAACGGCCGATCGTCTGTTTATTTTTACACTTAAATTATACTAGGATGCAATTAGTAAAATAAGTGATTAGATGGTTAAATTTTTAGATTAAATTTCGTGCAATAGCCGGGTTTAAGCGAGTAATAGCGGGAAGAACGCAGAAGCACGTCTTCCCCGCATGACACGAAAGACCGAACTCATTATTATATGTATATATATAAGTATATTTATTACGAAAGGTGGAGTATGGTAGAAAGGTGGAATATATATAAATAAATTCTAGATGGAAATCATCGATACATAACGTCAAAACATATCCAGGTGCAGATTGCGGATCTGACCATACTTGTTGCTAAATTTCGACTGAAATTGAAAATTATTAAAAGACATCAAAATAAAGCAATTAAACTCACCAATGATGATGTAATTAATTTTGGTAATGTAATCAGAGAAAAAGATGCAGAATTCCAAATAAATCCTAATTTAGATGTAGAAGAGTCTTGGAAAATTTTTAAAGATCTCATAATTCGGTATGCCAGAAAACATCAAACACCGCAAAATGAACATCGTAAGTCTTTCATCTCTGATTCAACTTGGGTTACGATAAAATAACGTAAAAGACTTAAACAAACTGGCTTAACTTTTGACTTTGTGAACAGGGACTATCTGTGGAAAGTTCTACTGGACATGGGAGTCCCCATACATCTTGTAAAAATAATATATAACTTGTATAATGATAACAATGCAGTAGTTCGAATCAATTCGCTAAACTTGACAAATTTTCGAGTACAACGTGCAGTAAGGCAAGGGTGTATATTATCTCCAGACCTATTTAATATATATATGGAGAGTATATAATGCGTAGAGCACTGGATGGTTGGAAGGGTGGAGTGTCCATTGGTGGAAAAAAACTATCCAATCTTCGGTATGCGGATGACACAACGCTCATAGCTTATAACCATGAAGAAATGGCCGAAATGATCCGTCGTGTTGAGACAGAGAGTAATGTGCTTGGCCTCCATATAAACCACCCCAAAACAAAAATTATGATAATTGACCGTCACCAACAGCTGCAAAACAACAACTCAGCTTTAAGCGGTATAGAGCTGGTTGATAATTTTGTCTATTTGGGGTCACTCATATCTATCAACGGGGGCAGCGAATTGGAAATACGGCGCCGGATTACATTAGCAAAATCGGCAATGTCACAACTAACGAAGATTTGGAAGAAAAGAGCCATTACAACTGCTGTCAAAATCCGTCTCGTGAAGAGTCTCGTCTTTTCTGTCTGCCTTTATGGAGTCGAGACGTGGACCATGAAGGCGGCGGTGCCTTCGAGACAGAGAATCGATGCCTTCGAGATGTGGTCCTGGAGATGGCTACTGCGCTTGACTTGGACCGACAAACGCACAAATGTGTCTTTTCTTGAAGAATTAAAAATCAAGGATAGACTGTCAACTATATTGCGGTTGTTCGGCCACATTGCACGAAGAGGTGAGAAGAGCCTGGAGCGGTTGGTTGTGGTTGGTAACGTCGAAGGCAGAAGAAGCAGAGGCAGATCCCCCACATCCCCCTGGACTGACCAAGTATCTGCAGTGACGGGCGCTTCCAAGGTAGCAAGTCTTCGCCTGGCCGAATTAAGAACTCAATGGAAGAAGCTGGTTGACCGGACATCATAGTCACGATCCTCAGTGATGAGGGAACCGACAGCAATATATATATAACGGAAGGTATACCAAAGCTACTCACTTTTTAATTTCCTTAGAGACGGACAGTGACTTTGGTAATGAATTGATATGGCAAGTAATACGAAATTTATAGGGAAAAAGTGTCGATTGTTGCAAATTTCACAATATATGTCAAAATATCTACATATGCACTATCGTATTGCTTTGACCTAAAAAATGTACCAAAAATGCATTTTATCAATATTTTGAATTTCAACATATGAACTTTGTACATATGAATTCGGCTTACGAAATGTGAAAAAGTGCACGCAAAAAATATTTACGAAACGATGCACTGACTCACAAGCCTAGATCTTGGGGGTGGCAAACAGGGCATTTGCCAAGGGGTGGCGGATTTAAAGGGGCGACAAATATTGGCACAAAGTAGAAATCTTCAGAGTTCCTGTTTCGCATCCATATAGTCTTCTTCTTTTAGTGCCTTATCCGTTACCGGAAGTTTGCAATCATGTTTCCAATGATGACTTTGTTGACTGCTATCTGGAACAGTGTAGTGGTATTTTGGTTGAACCACTGCCTCAGGTTTTTCAGCCAGGACGACCTTCTTCTTCCCGTGTTCCAGATAGCAGTAAACAAAGTAATCATTGGAAACATGATTGCAAACTTCCGGTAACGGATAAGGCACTAAAAGAAGAAGACTATATGGATGCAAAACGGGTATTGTGAAGATTTCTTCTTTATGCCAATATTTGTCGCCCCTTTAAATCCGCCACCCCCGGGCAAATGCCCAGTTTGCCACCCCCTAGATCTAGGCTTGTGAGTCAGTGCATCGTTTCGTAAATATAGTGTGCGTGCACTTTTTCACATTTCGTAAGCCGAATTCGTCAACTGTGTTTGTACAAAGTTCATATTTTGAAATTCAAAATATTGATAAAATGCATTTTTGGTACATTTTTTAGGTCAAAACAATACGATAGTGCATATGTAGATATTTTGACATAAAATGTTGAAATATGCAACAATCGACATTTTTTCCCTATAAATTTCCTAGTAATTGTCATGTCAATTCATTACCAAAGTCACTGTCCATCTCTGAGGAAATCCACAAGTGAGTAGCTTTCTTATACCTTTAGTAATAAATATACTTATATATTTCATATATTTCATTGTATTTACTTTAGATTTGGCAGTGTTCTTCTCTACCTGAAAGATGGGGATATGTAAAAAGACAAGATTTGGAACTGAAGAGTCAATGACCGAGATTTTAAGACCACCTCCACTTTCAATCCCACCAACCCCTCTACCACCTATCATTGTGATTGAACCCCCAACTCCATAGAGATATGGAGACATGGAGATATGGAGCCTAATGTTCGAAGATACATTCTTTGTTTTAATGATACATTTAATGATATTTGCATTTAAATTTATGAGATTTTTCAAGGCTCAATAAATTTGTGAAAAATTTAAAATATCTATTTTTTAATCAGACCATCCACCTTTTCCATTTTTTTCCATTTCGACACATCTGTACGTGCATGTGTGCATACATATGTATGTACATAATCCCATATATACATATGTATGTCCGGTACATAGATAGTAGACATTCGGACACTGAACATATCCAGGGTACCTATTTGAGATAATCAGGTCAACTGACCATATTTGAGATAATCAGATTCTCTTTGTCTATTTCTCAGCATGCTTTTTCAAAGTTGGTTATACTTCGAAATCATCTCCATGTCTACTGTGCAGCAGGGGGAGTTTTGTGTTGAATTTTAAAACCAGGCTTAGTTGATGGAGGGCGAGTTACATAGATCTTCATTAGTGGGTGGCGACGGGTCCTTTGCAACATTAGTTGAATCTTCGGATCCGCAAATTTCACAATAAATGGCAAAATATCTACATATGCACTGTTGTATTGTTTTAACCTGAAAAATGTACCAAAAATGCATGTTGTGAATATTTTTAATTTCAACATATGAACCTATGTACAAACATAGTTGACGAATTCAGCTTACGAAATGTGAAAAAGTGCACGCAGAATATATTTACGAAACGATGCACTGACTCACAAGCCTAGATCTAGGGGGTGGCAAACTGGGCATTTGCCAAGGGGTGGCGGATTTAAAGGGGCCACAAATATTGGCATAAAGAAGAAATCTTCAGAGTTCCCATTTCGCATCCATATACATATGTACATATGTAGTCTTCTTCTTTTAGTGCCTTTTCCGTTACCAGACGTTTGCAATCATATTTCCAATGATGACTTTGTTGGCTGCTGCCCGGTAGTGTAGTGAAGTGGTATTTTGGTTGAACCACTGCCTCAGGTTTTTCAGCCAGGACGACCTTCTTCTTCCCGTGCCTCTCCTTTCGGACATATTTCCTTGGATAATGAAATGCAGAAGTTGATATGTTTCGATTTCTTTTGTTTTCTTCATTCGAGACAAAACACACTCATTTGTAACCTTAAACATATGTTCAGCTTATACGTAACATTCTTCTGTAGACTCAAATTTCAAATGTTTATATAGTTTCATCATGGTTTCAGTGAGGGTCCACGCTTATACGACGTATAAGAGAACTGAGAATACATAGCATCTCACTATCCTCACACGGGTTTTCAGGGATAAATCAAGGCTACATACTACTATTTTTAGCTGAATAAAAGTCACCCTGGCTTTTTCTATTCGACATTTTATTTCAGTCGTATGATCCCACTTGGCATTTAAAGTATAACCCAGATATACGGTCTTGTTGACTCTCTCCACAGGCACTCCTTCGACATCGCATGTCAATCCATGAGATTTGCAGATATTCATGAATTTTATTTTTTGATATTTAATTGTAAACCGTATTAATTACACCATTTGGTCACCCTGTTGATGAGTATCTGCAATCCATCTCTACTGTCTTCCACAAGTACAGTGTCATTTGCCTAATGCAGATTATTTAATGAGACTCCGCTAACTTTAATCCCCTCTTCGACGCCTGCTTATTCTTCTTCAAATATGTAGATGTTTCAAAGTATAGATTGAAGATCACTAGGGATAGTATGCATCCTTGTCTCACTCCCTTTGTATTTCGATTTATTCTGTCATTTTCTCGTTCACTTAGACAGTTTTTCGTTGCCAGTGTAGATTCGCAACATTCGGAGATCTTTTTCGTCTACATATATCCGTAGTTTGTAGTATCTATAACTGTCAATAGATTAACTAGTATAAAATATATGTTGAATGAATGGGATTGTATGAACGTGAATAAAACCTTGAAAGAGAGCATATTAGTATATAAATTTAAATTAGATAAATTATTGTTGCCAAGATAATTTGATTAAAGAGGATGTAATGTCCATACATATGTAGCCAACTATAATCTTCTCTTCGGCTCTTGCTTATTCTTCTTAAAATATTTTTTCATATCATTGAGTATAAATTGAAGATCATTGAGGAAAGTATGAATCCTTGTCTAACTCGCTTCGTATGTCGATATATTCTGTCATTTTTTCGTCCACTTTGACAAGGATTTTTTGTTGCCAGTTCGCAATTCGCGATTATTCGCAGATCTTTATCGTCTATATCCTTAGTTTGTCGTATCTACCCATATATGTGATAGTAAAATGAACTCTTTGATCCAATGGTGTAATAAGTCACAATGTAAACCTCTAACTGATCCTTTCTTAAAGTGTAACTTAAAAATAGCCGACTATGAGAAATTAAACGAACTCTTTATCAAGAGCGATTGGTCATTTTTAGAACTCGCAACTAATACTATTTTTATCATATTACAAATGTTTGTTCAAACAAAATATTGTTCCTATTTATAATAGCCATATAATAACCATAAACGAAAACTTTTTCCTTTCCCTAAACCATTCAAATTTACATCGAATACAAAAGAAACTCATAGCGTGACTTTGAATTTTTAATTGTTTCTGGCGATTGCAAATCTTTTTTTTGAATATTTCAACTCTAATCTAAAATTTAAAATCGTAGTGTCCACAATCATGAACGAAAACAAAGAACTTATAACAGACCCTATCTTAGTAGCCAACACTTTTGCTAAGGCCTTTAGCAACTCAATCATCAAAGAAGACTCTACATATCTGCCGATGTTTCCTAACTTGTCCCGAAATTCTACATTAATTAATAATATAATGATTTCTGAAAAAGTCGTTTTCGAGGTTTCACACAACCTGGGTGACAACTCCGCCCTTGGTAATGATGACATAGCTTCGCTCGTTTTAAAAAAAAACAGCTCTTTCCATATCCTGTTCCTTCTTCAAACTTTTCAATGAATATTTTAAAACTTCTTTTACACCCAAAGAATGGAAAACTTCATAATTCCTATCTACAAAAAGGGAAACAAATTAGAAGCTACTAATTATCGTCCTACCAGTCTTTCATCCATATTGCTAAAATGTTTAGAAATCAACATCGCCTCTCAATCGACTATTATCTATATGCCGGGTCTACGTGACGAGACAGAATGTTAAATGACAGAAAACGCAAATATCGGAAGGCAAAGATCGAAAATCGAAAGATCTTAAGTCGAAAGATAAAAAAAAAATGGTACATGGTAAACGGTACATACTCACTTAATTTGCGCGAGCAGGATACAACAGGAACAAGAGGAGCATGCTTTTCCTCACGTATTTTGCGCGCGCACATTAATACGGGAGGAAAAGCCTGTTCCTCTTGTTACCGTTATATCCTGCTCGCGCAAATTAAGTGAGTATGTACGTGAGTATGTACCGTTTACCATGCACCTTTTTTTTTTTGATCTTTCGATTTAAGATCTTTCGATTTTCGATCTTTGCCTTCCGATATTTGCGTTTTCTGTCATTTAACATTCTGTCTCGTCACGGTGACCGCTATATGGCAACATGGTTTTATAAAAGGCCGATCAGTACTGAGTAATATTTTAACCGAGCACAACGATTGATCTCTTCTTCTTAACAATAATATTCCCGTAGATGTAGTCTATCTTGACTTTGAAAATACCTTTTTTTAGTTTAGGTCTGATAAAAGTTTAGGTCCGATAAAAATTTTTTAAATATTTGATAATATAGTTAAGTTGAATACGGAAAATTGAATACACGTTTTATAACATACAAAAAAGAATAACATTTGTTCACAATATGGTTAATATAAGAGGACCATTTTAGGTCGAAAGTGGTGATGATACCAAGCTCTAATTGATGTTGGACGTAATCAATGGAATGTTTGTATATTTTGTAGGAAAGACATGGGTTATCTTGACTTTAAAAATAATCTGATCCAGTCAAGTAGCCGTCCTCTTACACCTATATATATATGCTCGAGTTTTAGTAAAAGCCGATCGATAGGAACTCTATCAAAGGCTTTTTCAAAGTCAAGATAAACTACATCTACGGGAATATTATTGTTAAGAAGGAGAGATCAATCATTGTGCTCGGTTGATTATTCAATAAAGATCAGCCGCGACCAGAGTGACCGAATGGTGTAATAAATACAAAATTCATGAATATCTGCAAATGTGATGAATTGACATGCAATGTCGAAGGAGTGCTTCTGGAGAGAGTCAAGAAGACCGTATATCTGGGTTGTCCTTTAGATGCCAAGTGGGAGCATACGACTGAAATAAAATGCCTAATAGAATAAAAAATTACCACTTACACGAAAACCATGTGAAATGCATAAGAGGTATATAAAAAGCTATTATTATATAAACTATTGTATGTATGTATGTAGCCGTGATTTATCCCTGAAAACCCGTATGAGGAGAGTGAGATGCTATGTTCTCAGTTCTCTTATACCCAGTGGAAGCGTGAACCCTCACTGAAACCATTATGAAAAAATAGAAACGGTTGAAATATGGGTCTACAGAATAATGCTACAGATAAGCTGAACATAAAAGGTTACAAATGAGTGTGTTTTGTCTCGAATGAAGAAAACAAAAGAAATCGCCAAGAGCATCGAGATTCGAAAACTTGAATACTTTAGTCACGCAATGCGACACCCCGAAACATATCAACCCTTGCATCTCATCATCCCAGGAAATATGTGCGAAAGGAGAGGCCCGGGAAAAAGAAGAACGTCCTGGCTGAAAAACCTGAGGCAGTGGTTCAACCAAAATACCATTGCAGCCAACAAAGTCATCATTGGAAACATGATTGCAAACGTTCGGTAACGAATAAGCCACTGAAAGAAGAAGACTACTATATGGATGCGAAACGGAAAGTCTGAAGATTTCTTCTTTATGCTAACATTTGTCGCCCCTTTAAATCCGCCACCCCTTGGCAAATGCCCAGTTTGCCACCCCCCAGATCCAGGCTTGTGAGTCAGTGCATCGTTTCGTAAATATATTCTGCGTGCACTTTTTCACATTTCGTAAGCTGAATTCGTCAACTATGTTTGTAGGTTCATATGTTGAAATTAAAAATATTCACAAAATGCATTTTTGGTACATTTTTTAGGTCAAAACAATACAACAGTGCATATGCAGATATTTTGCCATTTATTGTGAAATTTGCGGATCCGAAGATTCAACTAATGTTGCAAAGGACCCGTCGCCACCCACTAATGAAGATCTATGTACCTCGCCCTCCATCACTGCCTCAGGTTTTTCAGCCAGGACGTCCTTCTTCTTCCCGGGCCTCTCCTTTCGGACATATTTCCTTGGATAATGGAAACATAACAGGAGTTGATATGTTTCGGGGTGTCGCATTCCGTGACCAAAGTATTCATTATCAGACTTGAGCAGCCAGGATGCATGACTCTTTTGTTTTCTTCATTCGAGACAAAACAAACTCATTTGTAAACTTACATATATGTTCGGCTTATACGTAGCATTCTTTTGTAGACCCACATTTAAAATGTTTCTATTTTTTCATAATGGTTTCACTGGGGGTCTACGCTTCCACTGGGTATTCTTATACTGAACTGAAAATACATAGCATCTCACTATCCTCATACGGGTTTTCATGGATAAATCACGGCTACATATGTACATGCAATAGTTACCCTGGCTTTTTCTATTCGGCATTTTATTTCAGTCGTATGCTCCCACTTGGCATCTAAAGTATGTACAACCCAGATATACGGCCTTGTTGACTCTCTCCAGAAGCACTCCTTCGACATTGCATGTCAATCCATCAGATTTGCAGATATTCATGAAATTTGTTTTTTGATATTTAATTTTAAACCGTATTTATTACACCATTCGGTCACTCTGTTGATGAGTATCTGCAATCCATCTCTACTGTCTGCCATAAGTACAGTGTCATCTTCATAATGCAGATTAATTATTTAACGAGACTCCGCTAACTTTAATCCTCTCTTCGGCTCTTGCTTATTCTTCTTAAAATATGTAGATGTTTCGGATTATAGATTGAAGATAATTGCGGATAGTATGCATCCTTGTTTCAATCTCTTTGTATTTCAATATATTCTGTCATTTTCTCGTCTATATTCGTAGTTGTAATAAGTGTCAATAGATTAAGGTGGATGGTCTAATTAAAAAATAGATATTTTAAATTTTTCACAAATTTATTGAGCCTCGAAAAATCTTTTAAATTTATATGCAAATATATATATATCATTAAAACGAAGAATGTATCTTCGAACATTAGGCTCCATATTTCCATGTCAACTGTGCAGCAGGGGGAGTTGCGGGGTGAATTTTAAAACCAGGCCTAGGTGGTGGAGGGCGAGGTATTTCTTCCGTAGTGGGTGGTGGAGGGTCCTTTGCAAAAGAACTACCAACAGATGACTCTTTGGATCCGAATCTGGTCTTCGTACATATCCCCATCTTTCAGGTTGAGAAGAACACTGCCAAATCTAAAGTAAATACAATAAATAATATTATTATATGTATATACATACATACTATAATAAGTATAAATATTTATTACGAAAGGTATAACAAAGCTACTCACTTTTTAATTTCTTCAGAGACGGACAGTGACTTTGGTAATGAATTGATATGGCAAGTACTAGGAAATTTATAGGGAAAAAATGTCAATTGTTGTATATTTCAACATTTAATGTCAAAATATCCACATATGCACTGTCGTATTGTTTTGACCTAAAAAATGTACCAAAAATGCATTTTGTCAATATTTTGAATTTCAAAATATGAACTTTGTACAAACACAGTTGACGAATTCGGCTTACGAAATGTGAAAAAGTGCACGCAAAATATACTTACGAAACGATGCACTGACTCACATCTTGGGGGTGGCAATCTGGGTATTTGCCCAGGGGCGGCGGATTTAAAGGGGTGGAAAAATTGGCATGAAGAAGAAATCCCGTTTCGCATCCATATAGCCTTCTTCTTTTAGTGTCTTATCCGTTACCGGACGTTGGCAATCATGTTTCTAATGATGACTTTGTTGGCTGCTGCCCGGAACAGTGTAGTGGTATTTTGGTTGAACTACTGCCTCGGGTTTTTCAGCCAGGACGTCCTTCTTCATTCGGGGCCTCTCTTTTCGCACTTTTCGCTCTTTCCTCGGATAAAGAGATGCAGGGTTTTTCATATTTTTCGGGGTGTCACATTACGTGACCAAAGTATTCATTATCAGACTTCGGCAGGACCGACAAAATAATTCTGAGAACAACAGAAAAAAAACCTCGATTCTCTAGCGCAGCGTTTCTCAACCTGGGTCCACATAGCCTTCTTGGGAGGCCCAGACTCTCCCAAGGGAGTTTCAAAAATTCAAAATTCTGCTTTTTGGGTGGCATAACGAGTTCTAGGGGAGACACAGTCAGAAATAAAATATCGAAAGAAGAACTTACTGTTGTCTTATATTTCATCAAGCTGAAAATATGTTTTTTGCCAACAAGTCCATTGCCAAAAAGTTATTGCCAACAAGTCCAACGCGTTTTGCTTGCAAGTACGTAGGCTTAAAAAAAAACGCCGAAAGGCGTTGTATAATATTTTGAGCATGTACTAAGTAAACAAGAATACTATCCGCTATTGAAAAAAAAATACATTGAACATGGGTCGTGTAATCCATGTCATTCATTTGTCAACGTTTATGAAGACTAGTTTCACCGGAATTTCATAGTAGAATTTCCCGATGGAAATCCCTAGCAGCTGAGTATTGTAGATTGTGTTGTAAATATTTGAAGAAGTATTAGCAGGAACCGAAAAGGGGATTTAAGTTAGCGGAGTCTTGTTAAATAATCTGCATTATGCAGATGACACTGTACTTGTGGGAGACAGTAGAGATGGATTGCAGATACTCATCAACAGAGTGACCGAATGGTGTAATAAATACGGTTTAAAATTGAATATCAAATAACAAAATACATGAATATCTGCAAGTCTGATGGATTGACATGCAATGTCGAAGGAGTGTTTCTGGAGAGAGTCAACAAGACCGTATATTAGGGTTCTACATAATTTAGATGCCAAGTGGGATCTTACGAATGAAATAAAATGCCGAATAGAAAAAGCCAGGGTGATTATTGTAGGTCTCCGTGACGACCCCGATTGTGAAACGCCGGAAAACGCAAACATCGGAAGGCAAAGATCGAAAATCGAAAGATCTTAAGTCGAAAGATCAAAAAAAAGGGTGCATGGTAAACGATTATGTAGCCGAGATTTATCCCTGAAAACCCGAATGAGGATAGTGAGATGCTATGTATTCTCAGTTCTCTCATACGCAGTGGAAGCGTGAACCCTCACTGAAACTATTATGAAAACATAGAAACAGTTGAAATATGGGTATACAGAATAATGCTACAGATAAGCTGAACATAAAAGGTTACAAATGAGTGTGTTTTGTCTCGAATGAAGAAAACAAAAGAAATCGCCAAGAGCATCGAGATTCGAAAACTCGAATACTTTAGTCACGCAATGCGACTCCCCGAAACATATCAACCCTTGCATCTCATCATCCCAGGAAATATGTGCGAAAGGAGAGGCCCGGGAAGAAGAAGAACGTCCTATCTGAAAAACCTGAGGCAGTGGTTCAACCAAAATACCATTGCAGCCAACAAAGTCATCATTGGAAACATGATTGCAAACGTTCGGTAACGAATAAGCCACTGAAAGAAGAAGACTACTATATGGATGCGAAACGGGAAGTCTGAAGATTTCTTCTTTATGCTTACATTTGTCGCCCCTTTAAATCCGCCACCCCTGGGCAAATGCCCAGTTTGCCACCCCCTAGATCCAGACTTGTGAGTCGGTGCATCGTTTCGTAAATATGTATATTTTGCGTGTACGTGCCTCTTTTAAAATTAAAGAAGATGACTGGCAAAGGCGCTTAAACGATTGCGCTTAAAGAACTTCGTTCTATATTGCGAAATACAGTGAAAACTGCATGAACATTCTGGATTATATGCACATATATAAATATGTATATAAATGTGTATATTTCCACTAATGGAAAAAGATTCACCGTAACTTGGAATTTGCCGGATATATTCATTGTCCGAATATCTATGATCTACGTATATGGGAGAATGTACGCACATATCTACATACATATGCACGTAAATATGTGTCGAGAAAAGTGGAAAATGTGGGTGGTCTAATTAAATAATAGATCTTTAAAATTTCTCACAAATTTATTGAGCCTCGAAAAATCTTATGAATTTATTTATTGAAAAATCAACAGGCCTCAGATGTAGAATAAATATAACAAAAAAACATCTGACCCAATTATAGATTACGTGCAAATTATATTTATGTGCAAATATATCATTAAGATGAAGAATGTATCTTCGAAGATATAGCTCCATATCTCCATGTCTACTGTGCAGCAGGGGGAGTTGCGGGGTTAATTTGAAAACAAGGCCTAGGTGGTGGAGGGTGAGGGAGATCTTCAGTATTGGGTGGCGGCGGGGCCTTTGCAGAATAAATACCAACAGTTGAATCTTGGGATCCGAATCTGGTCTTCGTACATATACCCATCTTTCAGGTTGAGAAGAACACCGCTAAATCTAAAGTAAATACAATAAAT
This sequence comes from Arctopsyche grandis, assembly GCF_051622035.1. Classification (NCBI taxonomy): domain Eukaryota; kingdom Metazoa; phylum Arthropoda; class Insecta; order Trichoptera; family Hydropsychidae; genus Arctopsyche; species Arctopsyche grandis. The sequence continues at coordinate 38,346,545 of NC_135356.1, forward strand.
AATATTATTATATGTATATATATATATATAAGTATATTGATTACGAAAGGTGGAGTATGGTAGAAAGGTGGAATATATATAAATAAATTCTAGATGGAAATCATCGATACATAACGTCAAAACATATCCAGGTGCAGATTGCGGATCTGACCATACTTGTTGCTAAATTTCGACTGAAATTGAAAATTATTAAAAGACATCAAAATAAAGCAATTAAACTCACCAATGATGATGTAATTAATTTTGGTAATGTAATCAGAGAAAAAGATGCAGAATTCCAAATAAATCCTAATTTAGATGTAGAAGAGTCTTGGAAAATTTTTAAAGATCTCATAATTCGGTATGCCAGAAAACATCAAACACCGCAAAATGAACATCGTAAGTCTTTCATCTCTGATTCAACTTGGGTTACGATAAAATAACGTAAAAGACTTAAACAAACTGGCTTAACTTTTGACTTTGTGAACAGGGACTATCTGTGGAAAGTTCTACTGGACATGGAAGTCCCCATACATCTTGTAAAAATAATATATAACTTGTATAATGATAACAATGCAGTAGTTCGAATCAATTCGCTAAACTTGACAAATTTTCGAGTACAACGTGCAGTAAGGCAAGGGTGTATATTATCTCCAGACCTATTTAATATATGTATATATGGAGAGTATATAATGCGTAGAGCACTGGATGGTTGGAAGGGTGGAGTGTCCATTGGTGGAAAAAAACTATCCAATCTTCGGTATGCGGATGACACAACGCTCATAGCTTATAATCATGAAGAAATGGCCGAAATGATCCGTCGTGTTGAGACAGAGAGTAATGTGCTTGGCCTCCATATAAACCACCCCAAAACAAAAATTATGATAATTGACCGTCACCAACAGCTGCAAAACAACAACTCAGCTTTAAGCGGTATAGAGCTGGTTGATAATTTTGTCTATTTGGGGTCACTCATATCTATCAACGGGGGCAGCGAATTGGAAATACGGCGCCGGATTACATTAGCAAAATCGGCAATGTCACAACTAACGAAGATTTGGAAGAAAAGAGCCATTACAACTGCTGTCAAAATCCGTCTCGTGAAGAGTCTCGTCTTTTCTGTCTGCCTTTATGGAGTCGAGACGTGGACCATGAAGGCGGCGGTGCCTTCGAGACAGAGAATCGATGCCTTCGAGATGTGGTCCTGGAGATGGCTACTGCGCTTGACTTGGACCGACAAACGCACAAATGTGTCTTTTCTTGAAGAATTAAAAATCAAGGATAGACTGTCAACTATATTGCGGTTGTTCGGCCACATTGCACGAAGAGGTGAGAAGAGCCTGGAGCGGTTGGTTGTGGTTGGTAACGTCGAAGGCAGAAGAAGCAGAGGCAGATCCCCCACATCCCCCTGGACTGACCAAGTATCTGCAGTGACGGGCGCTTCCAAGGTAGCAAGTCTTCGCCTGGCCGAATTAAGAACTCAATGGAAGAAGCTGGTTGACCGGACATCATAGTCACGATCCTCAGTGATGAGGGAACCGACAGCAATATATATATATATAACGGAAGGTATACCAAAGCTACTCACTTTTTAATTTCCTTAGAGACGGACAGTGACTTTGGTAATGAATTGATATGGCAAGTAATACGAAATTTATAGGGAAAAAGTGTCGATTGTTGCAAATTTCACAATATATGTCAAAATATCTACATATGCACTATCGTATTGCTTTGACCTAAAAAATGTACCAAAAATGCATTTTATCAATATTTTGAATTTCAACATATGAACTTTGTACATATGAATTCGGCTTACGAAATGTGAAAAAGTGCACGCAAAAAATATTTACGAAACGATGCACTGACTCACAAGCCTAGATCTTGGGGGTGGCAAACAGGGCATTTGCCAAGGGGTGGCGGATTTAAAGGGGCGACAAATATTGGCATAAAGTAGAAATCTTCAGAGTTCCTGTTTCGCATCCATATAGTCTTCTTCTTTTAGTGCCTTATCCGTTACCGGAAGTTTGCAATCATGTTTCCAATGATGACTTTGTTGACTGCTATCTGGAACAGTGTAGTGGTATTTTGGTTGAACCACTGCCTCAGGTTTTTCAGCCAGGACGACCTTCTTCTTCCCGTGTTCCAGATAGCAGTAAACAAAGTAATCATTGGAAACATGATTGCAAACTTCCGGTAACGGATAAGGCACTAAAAGAAGAAGACTATATGGATGCAAAACGGGTATTGTGAAGATTTCTTCTTTATGCCAATATTTGTCGCCCCTTTAAATCCGCCACCCCCGGGCAAATGCCCAGTTTGCCACCCCCTAGATCTAGGCTTGTGAGTCAGTGCATCGTTTCGTAAATATAGTGTGCGTGCACTTTTTCACATTTCGTAAGCCGAATTCGTCAACTGTGTTTGTACAAAGTTCATATTTTGAAATTCAAAATATTGATAAAATGCATTTTTGGTACATTTTTTAGGTCAAAACAATACGATAGTGCATATGTAGATATTTTGACATAAAATGTTGAAATATGCAACAATCGACATTTTTTCCCTATAAATTTCCTAGTAATTGTCATGTCAATTCATTACCAAAGTCACTGTCCATCTCTGAGGAAATCCACAAGTGAGTAGCTTTCTTATACCTTTAGTAATAAATATACTTATATATTTCATATATTTCATTGTATTTACTTTAGATTTGGCAGTGTTCTTCTCTACCTGAAAGATGGGGATATGTAAAAAGACAAGATTTGGAACTGAAGAGTCAATGACCGAGATTTTAAGACCACCTCCACTTTCAATCCCACCAACCCCTCTACCACCTATCATTGTGATTGAACCCCCAACTCCATAGAGATATGGAGACATGGAGATATGGAGCCTAATGTTCGAAGATACATTCTTTGTTTTAATGATACATTTAATGATATTTGCATTTAAATTTATGAGATTTTTCAAGGCTCAATAAATTTGTGAAAAATTTAAAATATCTATTTTTTAATCAGACCATCCACCTTTTCCATTTTTTTCCATTTCGACACATCTGTACGTGCATGTGTGCATACATATGTATGTACATAATCCCATATATACATATGTATGTCCGGTACATAGATAGTAGACATTCGGACACTGAACATATCCAGGGTACCTATTTGAGATAATCAGGTCAACTGACCATATTTGAGATAATCAGATTCTCTTTGTCTATTTCTCAGCATGCTTTTTCAAAGTTGGTTATACTTCGAAATCATCTCCATGTCTACTGTGCAGCAGGGGGAGTTTTGTGTTGAATTTTAAAACCAGGCTTAGTTGATGGAGGGCGAGTTACATAGATCTTCATTAGTGGGTGGCGACGGGTCCTTTGCAACATTAGTTGAATCTTCGGATCCGCAAATTTCACAATAAATGGCAAAATATCTACATATGCACTGTTGTATTGTTTTAACCTGAAAAATGTACCAAAAATGCATGTTGTGAATATTTTTAATTTCAACATATGAACCTATGTACAAACATAGTTGACGAATTCAGCTTACGAAATGTGAAAAAGTGCACGCAGAATATATTTACGAAACGATGCACTGACTCACAAGCCTAGATCTAGGGGGTGGCAAACTGGGCATTTGCCAAGGGGTGGCGGATTTAAAGGGGCCACAAATATTGGCATAAAGAAGAAATCTTCAGAGTTCCCATTTCGCATCCATATACATATGTACATATGTAGTCTTATTCTTTTCTTCTCCTTTTCCGTTACCAGACGTTTGCAATCATATTTCCAATGATGACTTTGTTGGCTGCTGCCCGGTAGTGTAGTGAAGTGGTATTTTGGTTGAACCACTGCCTCAGGTTTTTCAGCCAGGACGACCTTCTTCTTCCCGTGCCTCTCCTTTCGGACATATTTCCTTGGATAATGAAATGCAGAAGTTGATATGTTTCGATTTCTTTTGTTTTCTTCATTCGAGACAAAACACACTCATTTGTAACCTTAAACATATGTTCAGCTTATACGTAACATTCTTCTGTAGACTCAAATTTCAAATGTTTATATAGTTTCATCATGGTTTCAGTGAGGGTCCACGCTTATACGACGTATAAGAGAACTGAGAATACATAGCATCTCACTATCCTCACACGGGTTTTCAGGGATAAATCAAGGCTACATACTACTATTTTTAGCTGAATAAAAGTCACCCTGGCTTTTTCTATTCGACATTTTATTTCAGTCGTATGATCCCACTTGGCATTTAAAGTATAACCCAGATATACGGTCTTGTTGACTCTCTCCACAGGCACTCCTTCGACATCGCATGTCAATCCATGAGATTTGCAGATATTCATGAATTTTATTTTTTGATATTTAATTGTAAACCGTATTAATTACACCATTTGGTCACCCTGTTGATGAGTATCTGCAATCCATCTCTACTGTCTTCCACAAGTACAGTGTCATTTGCCTAATGCAGATTATTTAATGAGACTCCGCTAACTTTAATCCCCTCTTCGACGCCTGCTTATTCTTCTTCAAATATGTAGATGTTTCAAAGTATAGATTGAAGATCACTAGGGATAGTATGCATCCTTGTCTCACTCCCTTTGTATTTCGATTTATTCTGTCATTTTCTCGTTCACTTAGACAGTTTTTCGTTGCCAGTGTAGATTCGCAACATTCGGAGATCTTTTTCGTCTACATATATCCGTAGTTTGTAGTATCTATAACTGTCAATAGATTAACTAGTATAAAATATATGTTGAATGAATGGGATTGTATGAACGTGAATAAAACCTTGAAAGAGAGCATATTAGTATATAAATTTAAATTAGATAAATTATTGTTGCCAAGATAATTTGATTAAAGAGGATGTAATGTCCATACATATGTAGCCAACTATAATCTTCTCTTCGGCTCTTGCTTATTCTTCTTAAAATATTTTTTCATATCATTGAGTATAAATTGAAGATCATTGAGGAAAGTATGAATCCTTGTCTAACTCGCTTCGTATGTCGATATATTCTGTCATTTTTTCGTCCACTTTGACAAGGATTTTTTGTTGCCAGTTCGCAATTCGCGATTATTCGCAGATCTTTATCGTCTATATCCTTAGTTTGTCGTATCTACCCATATATGTGATAGTAAAATGAACTCTTTGATCCAATGGTGTAATAAGTCACAATGTAAACCTCTAACTGATCCTTTCTTAAAGTGTAACTTAAAAATAGCCGACTATGAGAAATTAAACGAACTCTTTATCAAGAGCGATTGGTCATTTTTAGAACTCGCAACTAATACTATTTTTATCATATTACAAATGTTTGTTCAAACAAAATATTGTTCCTATTTATAATAGCCATATAATAACCATAAACGAAAATTTTTTCCTTTCCCTAAACCATTCAAATTTACATCGAATACAAAAGAAACTCATAGCGTGACTTTGAATTTTTAATTGTTTCTGGCGATTGCAAATCTTTTTTTTGAATATTTCAACTCTAATCTAAAATTTAAAATCGTAGTGTCCACAATCATGAACGAAAACAAAGAACTTATAACAGACCCTATCTTAGTAGCCAACACTTTTGCTAAGGCCTTTAGCAACTCAATCATCAAAGAAGACTCTACATATCTGCCGATGTTTCCTAACTTGTCCCGAAATTCTACATTAATTAATAATATAATGATTTCTGAAAAAGTCGTTTTCGAGGTTTCACACAACCTGGGTGACAACTCCGCCCTTGGTAATGATGACATAGCTTCGCTCGTTTTAAAAAAAAACAGCTCTTTCCATATCCTGTTCCTTCTTCAAACTTTTCAATGAATATTTTAAAACTTCTTTTACACCCAAAGAATGGAAAACTTCATAATTCCTATCTACAAAAAGGGAAACAAATTAGAAGCTACTAATTATCGTCCTACCAGTCTTTCATCCATATTGCTAAAATGTTTAGAAATCAACATCGCCTCTCAATCGACTATTATCTATATGCCGGGTCTACGTGACGAGACAGAATGTTAAATGACAGAAAACGCAAATATCGGAAGGCAAAGATCGAAAATCGAAAGATCTTAAGTCGAAAGATAAAAAAAAAATGGTACATGGTAAACGGTACATACTCACTTAATTTGCGCGAGCAGGATACAACAGGAACAAGAGGAGCATGCTTTTCCTCACGTATTTTGCGCGCGCACATTAATACGGGAGGAAAAGCCTGTTCCTCTTGTTACCGTTATATCCTGCTCGCGCAAATTAAGTGAGTATGTACGTGAGTATGTACCGTTTACCATGCACCTTTTTTTTTTTGATCTTTCGATTTAAGATCTTTCGATTTTCGATCTTTGCCTTCCGATATTTGCGTTTTCTGTCATTTAACATTCTGTCTCGTCACGGTGACCGCTATATGGCAACATGGTTTTATAAAAGGCCGATCAGTACTGAGTAATATTTTAACCGAGCACAACGATTGATCTCTTCTTCTTAACAATAATATTCCCGTAGATGTAGTCTATCTTGACTTTGAAAATACCTTTTTTTAGTTTAGGTCTGATAAAAGTTTAGGTCCGATAAAAATTTTTTAAATATTTGATAATATAGTTAAGTTGAATACGGAAAATTGAATACACGTTTTATAACATACAAAAAAGAATAACATTTGTTCACAATATGGTTAATATAAGAGGACCATTTTAGGTCGAAAGTGGTGATGATACCAAGCTCTAATTGATGTTGGACGTAATCAATGGAATGTTTGTATATTTTGTAGGAAAGACATGGGTTATCTTGACTTTAAAAATAATCTGATCCAGTCAAGTAGCCGTCCTCTTACACCTATATATATATGCTCGAGTTTTAGTAAAAGCCGATCGATAGGAACTCTATCAAAGGCTTTTTCAAAGTCAAGATAAACTACATCTACGGGAATATTATTGTTAAGAAGGAGAGATCAATCATTGTGCTCGGTTGATTATTCAATAAAGATCAGCCGCGACCAGAGTGACCGAATGGTGTAATAAATACAAAATTCATGAATATCTGCAAATGTGATGAATTGACATGCAATGTCGAAGGAGTGCTTCTGGAGAGAGTCAAGAAGACCGTATATCTGGGTTGTCCTTTAGATGCCAAGTGGGAGCATACGACTGAAATAAAATGCCTAATAGAATAAAAAATTACCACTTACACGAAAACCATGTGAAATGCATAAGAGGTATATAAAAAGCTATTATTATATAAACTATTGTATGTATGTATGTAGCCGTGATTTATCCCTGAAAACCCGTATGAGGAGAGTGAGATGCTATGTTCTCAGTTCTCTTATACCCAGTGGAAGCGTGAACCCTCACTGAAACCATTATGAAAAAATAGAAACGGTTGAAATATGGGTCTACAGAATAATGCTACAGATAAGCTGAACATAAAAGGTTACAAATGAGTGTGTTTTGTCTCGAATGAAGAAAACAAAAGAAATCGCCAAGAGCATCGAGATTCGAAAACTTGAATACTTTAGTCACGCAATGCGACACCCCGAAACATATCAACCCTTGCATCTCATCATCCCAGGAAATATGTGCGAAAGGAGAGGCCCGGGAAAAAGAAGAACGTCCTGGCTGAAAAACCTGAGGCAGTGGTTCAACCAAAATACCATTGCAGCCAACAAAGTCATCATTGGAAACATGATTGCAAACGTTCGGTAACGAATAAGCCACTGAAAGAAGAAGACTACTATATGGATGCGAAACGGAAAGTCTGAAGATTTCTTCTTTATGCTAACATTTGTCGCCCCTTTAAATCCGCCACCCCTTGGCAAATGCCCAGTTTGCCACCCCCCAGATCCAGGCTTGTGAGTCAGTGCATCGTTTCGTAAATATATTCTGCGTGCACTTTTTCACATTTCGTAAGCTGAATTCGTCAACTATGTTTGTAGGTTCATATGTTGAAATTAAAAATATTCACAAAATGCATTTTTGGTACATTTTTTAGGTCAAAACAATACAACAGTGCATATGCAGATATTTTGCCATTTATTGTGAAATTTGCGGATCCGAAGATTCAACTAATGTTGCAAAGGACCCGTCGCCACCCACTAATGAAGATCTATGTACCTCGCCCTCCATCACTGCCTCAGGTTTTTCAGCCAGGACGTCCTTCTTCTTCCCGGGCCTCTCCTTTCGGACATATTTCCTTGGATAATGGAAACATAACAGGAGTTGATATGTTTCGGGGTGTCGCATTCCGTGACCAAAGTATTCATTATCAGACTTGAGCAGCCAGGATGCATGACTCTTTTGTTTTCTTCATTCGAGACAAAACAAACTCATTTGTAAACTTACATATATGTTCGGCTTATACGTAGCATTCTTTTGTAGACCCACATTTAAAATGTTTCTATTTTTTCATAATGGTTTCACTGGGGGTCTACGCTTCCACTGGGTATTCTTATACTGAACTGAAAATACATAGCATCTCACTATCCTCATACGGGTTTTCATGGATAAATCACGGCTACATATGTACATGCAATAGTTACCCTGGCTTTTTCTATTCGGCATTTTATTTCAGTCGTATGCTCCCACTTGGCATCTAAAGTATGTACAACCCAGATATACGGCCTTGTTGACTCTCTCCAGAAGCACTCCTTCGACATTGCATGTCAATCCATCAGATTTGCAGATATTCATGAAATTTGTTTTTTGATATTTAATTTTAAACCGTATTTATTACACCATTCGGTCACTCTGTTGATGAGTATCTGCAATCCATCTCTACTGTCTGCCATAAGTACAGTGTCATCTTCATAATGCAGATTAATTATTTAACGAGACTCCGCTAACTTTAATCCTCTCTTCGGCTCTTGCTTATTCTTCTTAAAATATGTAGATGTTTCGGATTATAGATTGAAGATAATTGCGGATAGTATGCATCCTTGTTTCAATCTCTTTGTATTTCAATATATTCTGTCATTTTCTCGTCTATATTCGTAGTTGTAATAAGTGTCAATAGATTAAGGTGGATGGTCTAATTAAAAAATAGATATTTTAAATTTTTCACAAATTTATTGAGCCTCGAAAAATCTTTTAAATTTATATGCAAATATATATATATCATTAAAACGAAGAATGTATCTTCGAACATTAGGCTCCATATTTCCATGTCAACTGTGCAGCAGGGGGAGTTGCGGGGTGAATTTTAAAACCAGGCCTAGGTGGTGGAGGGCGAGGTATTTCTTCCGTAGTGGGTGGTGGAGGGTCCTTTGCAAAAGAACTACCAACAGATGACTCTTTGGATCCGAATCTGGTCTTCGTACATATCCCCATCTTTCAGGTTGAGAAGAACACTGCCAAATCTAAAGTAAATACAATAAATAATATTATTATATGTATATACATACATACTATAATAAGTATAAATATTTATTACGAAAGGTATAACAAAGCTACTCACTTTTTAATTTCTTCAGAGACGGACAGTGACTTTGGTAATGAATTGATATGGCAAGTACTAGGAAATTTATAGGGAAAAAATGTCAATTGTTGTATATTTCAACATTTAATGTCAAAATATCCACATATGCACTGTCGTATTGTTTTGACCTAAAAAATGTACCAAAAATGCATTTTGTCAATATTTTGAATTTCAAAATATGAACTTTGTACAAACACAGTTGACGAATTCGGCTTACGAAATGTGAAAAAGTGCACGCAAAATATACTTACGAAACGATGCACTGACTCACATCTTGGGGGTGGCAATCTGGGTATTTGCCCAGGGGCGGCGGATTTAAAGGGGTGGAAAAATTGGCATGAAGAAGAAATCCCGTTTCGCATCCATATAGCCTTCTTCTTTTAGTGTCTTATCCGTTACCGGACGTTGGCAATCATGTTTCTAATGATGACTTTGTTGGCTGCTGCCCGGAACAGTGTAGTGGTATTTTGGTTGAACTACTGCCTCGGGTTTTTCAGCCAGGACGTCCTTCTTCATTCGGGGCCTCTCTTTTCGCACTTTTCGCTCTTTCCTCGGATAAAGAGATGCAGGGTTTTTCATATTTTTCGGGGTGTCACATTACGTGACCAAAGTATTCATTATCAGACTTCGGCAGGACCGACAAAATAATTCTGAGAACAACAGAAAAAAAACCTCGATTCTCTAGCGCAGCGTTTCTCAACCTGGGTCCACATAGCCTTCTTGGGAGGCCCAGACTCTCCCAAGGGAGTTTCAAAAATTCAAAATTCTGCTTTTTGGGTGGCATAACGAGTTCTAGGGGAGACACAGTCAGAAATAAAATATCGAAAGAAGAACTTACTGTTGTCTTATATTTCATCAAGCTGAAAATATGTTTTTTGCCAACAAGTCCATTGCCAAAAAGTTATTGCCAACAAGTCCAACGCGTTTTGCTTGCAAGTACGTAGGCTTAAAAAAAAACGCCGAAAGGCGTTGTATAATATTTTGAGCATGTACTAAGTAAACAAGAATACTATCCGCTATTGAAAAAAAAATACATTGAACATGGGTCGTGTAATCCATGTCATTCATTTGTCAACGTTTATGAAGACTAGTTTCACCGGAATTTCATAGTAGAATTTCCCGATGGAAATCCCTAGCAGCTGAGTATTGTAGATTGTGTTGTAAATATTTGAAGAAGTATTAGCAGGAACCGAAAAGGGGATTTAAGTTAGCGGAGTCTTGTTAAATAATCTGCATTATGCAGATGACACTGTACTTGTGGGAGACAGTAGAGATGGATTGCAGATACTCATCAACAGAGTGACCGAATGGTGTAATAAATACGGTTTAAAATTGAATATCAAATAACAAAATACATGAATATCTGCAAGTCTGATGGATTGACATGCAATGTCGAAGGAGTGTTTCTGGAGAGAGTCAACAAGACCGTATATTAGGGTTCTACATAATTTAGATGCCAAGTGGGATCTTACGAATGAAATAAAATGCCGAATAGAAAAAGCCAGGGTGATTATTGTAGGTCTCCGTGACGACCCCGATTGTGAAACGCCGGAAAACGCAAACATCGGAAGGCAAAGATCGAAAATCGAAAGATCTTAAGTCGAAAGATCAAAAAAAAGGGTGCATGGTAAACGATTATGTAGCCGAGATTTATCCCTGAAAACCCGAATGAGGATAGTGAGATGCTATGTATTCTCAGTTCTCTCATACGCAGTGGAAGCGTGAACCCTCACTGAAACTATTATGAAAACATAGAAACAGTTGAAATATGGGTATACAGAATAATGCTACAGATAAGCTGAACATAAAAGGTTACAAATGAGTGTGTTTTGTCTCGAATGAAGAAAACAAAAGAAATCGCCAAGAGCATCGAGATTCGAAAACTCGAATACTTTAGTCACGCAATGCGACTCCCCGAAACATATCAACCCTTGCATCTCATCATCCCAGGAAATATGTGCGAAAGGAGAGGCCCGGGAAGAAGAAGAACGTCCTATCTGAAAAACCTGAGGCAGTGGTTCAACCAAAATACCATTGCAGCCAACAAAGTCATCATTGGAAACATGATTGCAAACGTTCGGTAACGAATAAGCCACTGAAAGAAGAAGACTACTATATGGATGCGAAACGGGAAGTCTGAAGATTTCTTCTTTATGCTTACATTTGTCGCCCCTTTAAATCCGCCACCCCTGGGCAAATGCCCAGTTTGCCACCCCCTAGATCCAGACTTGTGAGTCGGTGCATCGTTTCGTAAATATGTATATTTTGCGTGTACGTGCCTCTTTTAAAATTAAAGAAGATGACTGGCAAAGGCGCTTAAACGATTGCGCTTAAAGAACTTCGTTCTATATTGCGAAATACAGTGAAAACTGCATGAACATTCTGGATTATATGCACATATATAAATATGTATATAAATGTGTATATTTCCACTAATGGAAAAAGATTCACCGTAACTTGGAATTTGCCGGATATATTCATTGTCCGAATATCTATGATCTACGTATATGGGAGAATGTACGCACATATCTACATACATATGCACGTAAATATGTGTCGAGAAAAGTGGAAAATGTGGGTGGTCTAATTAAATAATAGATCTTTAAAATTTCTCACAAATTTATTGAGCCTCGAAAAATCTTATGAATTTATTTATTGAAAAATCAACAGGCCTCAGATGTAGAATAAATATAACAAAAAAACATCTGACCCAATTATAGATTACGTGCAAATTATATTTATGTGCAAATATATCATTAAGATGAAGAATGTATCTTCGAAGATATAGCTCCATATCTCCATGTCTACTGTGCAGCAGGGGGAGTTGCGGGGTTAATTTGAAAACAAGGCCTAGGTGGTGGAGGGTGAGGGAGATCTTCAGTATTGGGTGGCGGCGGGGCCTTTGCAGAATAAATACCAACAGTTGAATCTTGGGATCCGAATCTGGTCTTCGTACATATACCCATCTTTCAGGTTGAGAAGAACACCGCTAAATCTAAAGTAAATACAATAAATAATATTATTATATGTATATATATATATATATAAGTATATTTATTACGAAAGGTGGAGTATGGTAGAAAGGTGGAATATATATAAATAAATTCTAGATGGAAATCATCGATACATAACGTCAAAACATATCCAGGTGCAGATTGCGGATCTGACCATACTTGTTGCTAAATTTCGACTGAAATTGAAAATTATTAAAAGACATCAAAATAAAGCAATTAAACTCACCAATGATGATGTAATTAATTTTGGTAATGTAATCAGAGAAAAAGATGCAGAATTCCAAATAAATCCTAATTTAGATGTAGAAGAGTCTTGGAAAATTTTTAAAGATCTCATAATTCGGTATGCCAGAAAACATCAAACACCGCAAAATGAACATCGTAAGTCTTTCATCTCTGATTCAACTTGGGTTACGATAAAATAACGTAAAAGACTTAAACAAACTGGCTTAACTTTTGACTTTGTGAACAGGGACTATCTGTGGAAAGTTCTACTGGACATGGGAGTCCCCATACATCTTGTAAAAATAATATATAACTTGTATAATGATAACAATGCAGTAGTTCGAATCAATTCGCTAAACTTGACAAATTTTCGAGTACAACGTGCAGTAAGGCAAGGGTGTATATTATCTCCAGACCTATTTAATATATATATGGAGAGTATATAATGCGTAGAGCACTGGATGGTTGGAAGGGTGGAGTGTCCATTGGTGGAAAAAAACTATCCAATCTTCGGTATTTTGGTATTTCGGTATTTTGGTTGAACCACTGCCTCAGGTTTTTCAGCCAGGACGACCTTCTTCTTCCCGTGTTCCAGATAGCAGTCAACAAAGTCATCATTGGAAACATGATTGCAAACTTCCGGTAACGGATAAGGCACTAAAAGAAGAAGACTATATGGATGCGAAACAGGAACTCTGAAGATTTCTACTTTATGCCAATATTTGTCGCCCCTTTAAATCCGCCACCCCTTGGCAAATGCCCTGTTTGCCACCCCCTAGATCTAGGCTTGTGAGTCAGTGCATCGTTTCGTAGATATGGTTTGCGTGCACTTTTTCACATTTCGTAAGCCGAATTCGTCAACTGTGTCTGTACAAAGTTCATATTTTGAAATTCAAAATATTGAGAAAATGCATTTTTGGTACATTTTTTAGGTCAAAGCAATACGATAGTGCATATGTAGATATTTTGACATATATTGTGAAATTTGCAACAATCGACACTTTTTCCCTATAAATTTCGTATTACTTGCCATATCAATTCATTACCAACGTCACTGTCCGTCTCTAAGGAAATTAAAAAGTGAGTAGCTTTGGTATACCTTCCGTTATATATATTGCTGTCGGTTCCCTCATCACTGACGATCGTGACTATGATGTCCGGTCAACCAGCTTCTTCCATTGAGTTCTTAATTCGGCCAGGCGAAGACTTGCTACCTTGGAAGCGCCCGTCACTGCAGATACTTGGTCAGTCCAGGGGGATGTGGGGGATCTGCCTCTGCTTCTTCTGCCTTCGACGTTACCAACCACAACCAACCGCTCCAGGCTCTTCTCACCTCTTCGTGCAATGTGGCCGAACAACCGCAATATAGTTGACAGTCTATCCTTGATTTTTAATTCTTCAAGAATAGACACATTCGTGCTAAGTTTGTCGGTCTAAGGCACGCGCAGTAGCCATCTCCAGGACCACATCTCGAAGGCATCGATTCTCTGTCTATCCGCCGCCGCCTTCATGGTCCACGTCTCGACTCCATAAAGGCAGACAGAAAAGACGAGACTCTTCACGAGACGGATTTTGACAGCAGTTGTAATGGCTCTTTTCTTCCAAATCTTCGTTAGTTGTGACATTGCCGATTTTGCTAATGTAATCCGGCGCCGTATTTCCAATTCGCTGCCCCCCCGTTGATAGATATGAGTGACCCCAAATAGACAAAATTATCAACCAGCTCTATACCGCTTAAAGCTGAGTTGTTGTTTTGCAGCTGTTGGTGACGGTCAATTATCATAATTTTTGTTTTGGGGTGGTTTATATGGAGTCCAAGCACATTACTCTCTGTCTCAACACGACGGATCATTTCGGCCATTTCTTCATGATTATTAGCTATGAGCGTTGTGTCATCCGCATACCGAAGATTGGATAGTTTTTTTCCACCAATGGACACTCCACCCTTCCAACCATCCAGTGCTCTACGCATTATATACTCTCCATATACATATATTAAATAGGTCTGGAGATAATATACACCCTTGCCTTACTGCACGTTGTACTCGAAAATTTGTCGAGTTTAGCGAATTGATTCGAACTACTGCATTGTTATCATTATACAAGTTATATATCTCTTACAAACACAACCGGTGTTTTCTTAGACCGGGACACGGTCAACACACCTGTCCCGCGTACTAAAGATCAAATGGCCAACAACTGCAGCGTTTTCCCTATTCGAATTTCATATTTCGAATTATCGAGGAGTTTAATATTTCTTAAATTCCTAGAATAACTACCACTCTATCAGTATTGTGGATGAGCATCAACGATTTTAACATGCCATATTTCCATTAATATTGGTAAAATTCTTGTCGAACACTTTGAGTTGACACATGGGTCGCGGTCACGTTCACGTTGGCAGCCGTGTGGTTCAAACGTTTGGAATTCGACGGTTGCGGTTGCGGTTGCGCTTGTCATTGAATGGCCGTTGCGACTGCTTTCTACGTAAGTCTACTTCTATTCATCATTAATATAACGAATTCATTCAATAACGAGTTCTGTTGACGGGTTACTCTTATTCAAATTTATCATTACAAAGCGTCAGCAATCAATATTACCCATTAATGATCGATTGTGTGATTGTCCTATTCAAATTTAGCTTAACAAATGTTCGGTTTGGCCGGAACAAAATTATATTTTTGACCATATCTCGTTTAAGATTCTATTCCTGTTAAAAAATTGAGATTTCCCTTTTTTTTATATGTAAATAAATTCATTTCAGAAAAATGCAACCAGAAAAATTGCGGCGGCGCTCTTCAATTTTAAAACCACCCAAAGCAAGAAATCCACTATCGGATCTGGATGCGGAACAAAATGATGCAGAGAATGATGGAACTACGTTTGATAAAAATAAACGAGTCAGCTTTTCGAGTAAAAAAGGAGTCGCGTAAGATTATTTTATAAATAAACCGAAAATATATAAAAAATAATAAATAAATTTTGAAGGTATCGTGTAGTTAATAAATTAATTTTCATGATGTTTAAAAAGTTCAACCCAAGCTCGGCACACTTTACTTGGCTTTACATGGTTGCTTTATAGTTGCTCTGTATACATACATTCAAATACACAATTGAAGAAAAATAATATGCCTGTAAATAATTAATATAACTATTTACTGCTTTGAAGGACTAGAAAAAGCAAGGCACAACTGCAAGAGTTGGATCAATTTTATAAACCGGGTCATTTCACAACAATGGATGGGGCCAATTAAATAAAATTGTAATACAATGACACCAATCGATGTCAAATTAAAATATTATCATCATATAAAGCATCATCGAGGTCACAAAAGTCTTTCAAGTTGCCGTGTTCTTGTATTTTTTTTTAAATTTAAAATTCACTGGTCAACAAATTTAATTTATTTAAAATATTTCAATTCACAGGCTCTTCACAATGACCGATCATGGAAATACAATATGGCACAATTTTTACGAAGAACCAAACAAGCCGGATGTTTCCGAAACTAGTGATGTAGCCGAATCTCTCATTCAAAAGCTGGAAGCATCCATCAATCAACAGAGAGTGTCTCAAGGCGAGCAAAATGCCGCTGAGGATATGGAAGACGATGATCGGTGCGTGAACATCAGCGCTATGATAAACAGTCTGACGAAAATCAACAGCGAAAATGTTCCCGATGCGTCTTGTTTCAACATAACGAATCCTTTCCTATCCGACCGTACCGAGGCTCTCATCAATTTTCAAATAAAAAAAGATGCTCCGTTCAATTTGACGGATGGAGAGAATAAATTGGAGAAACTTGTAACTAAACAGTCGCCTAAAAGTGACGTGTGCGACGACAGCGACATGTCCATCACGCAAACTATTTCAATCCCCGTTCAAATCATGACGAATGAATCCACAAAGCAAAAACCCATCGTGGCGAATACTTTTGTTTATCCCGATGTAAGAGATAAAAAAGAAACATGGATGCACGATAAAGAAAATATACAAATTCCGATGTACACGAAGGAATTCAACGATGTTGAAAACGACATGAATGCTTACAACGATCGTTACGCTAGAAACGATATCCAACAAGACTATGAAAACAGCTCGAATGAAAACAGCATTGCATCGACTCGAAACGTAATGCAAAAGAGCTGCGATCTATCAATAACTTCCGCGCTCTCGCAAATGATCAACGATATATGTAGAATGTAAGCAAAACAAAAATGCAAGAAACGATGTGCCAAAAATAAAGAGGACCTCTACAGTTCCAAGTCATAATGTAAATAATGCGGGAAGATCTTCTAAATGTGACATATCTATAATGACAGCAATTTCGCAAATGATACATGATATCGAAGATAAACAAAAGAAAAATTCTGACGATCATTATCATGTTCAAAACATTCTGGAAAATTCTCACAATTCAATTGAATTTAATTTAGATGACACCAAAAATCCTATTAAAGATAGAATACAAACAGAGCCGATACATTCAAAAGAAACAAAGATAAATATGTCTATGACGTGCACGACGTCTGCTTCTAGACCAACTGATGCAGATCTTGAAATTCGTTCCAAAAATAAAAGAAGGACCACAATAGTTTTCAATCCGGAAGATGTAGATTGTAATATGTCCATGACATGTGTAGCTCCGGCTACTGTAGCTAATCCTGATAGCTGTAGCAAAGATAAAAGAAGAACTATAGTCTTTGGTTCGGAGGAACTAGACGGAAATATGTCTATAACATGTGGTATACCAAATTTAGATATGGAAGTATTGAATAAGGAAAATTTTGCCATTCGGGACGACAACACTAAAAACAGGAGACAAACTGTAATTTTTGATTCAAATACACCAGATGGTAACATGTCGATAACATGTAGTATACCTAATTCAGATATAGAAGTATTACATAAAGAAAATGTTGTCGTTCAAGACGATAACATCAAAAATAGAAGAAGAACTATAGTTTTTGATTCAAGAGCACCGGATGGTAATATGTCTATGACATCTTGTATACCGACATTAGAAATGGAGCTATTGAATAAAGAAAATTTTGTCTTTGAAGATAATAATACTAATAATAGAAGGAGAACTGTTGTCTTTGATGCAAAACAACCAGATGGTAATATGTCTATAACATGCATACTTCCGAATGTTGAATTGAATAAATCAAACGGGCAACGTTTAGTTGAGTCACATGATTGCAACAAGAGTAGGAAGCCGACATCATTAAATTCTGATTGTTTGACACCTATTTCCAACTCTGCTACTTCTGTTAGTGGTAAAATAATGGCTGATGAAAAACAACTAGAAGGCAATATGTCGATGACTTCTGTAGTACCCATTTTTGATTCAACAAAATTAATTAAGGAACCGGTAGTCAATTCTAATAATTATGAAAAAGGCAAAAGGACGACCATAGTTTTTGATGCAAAGGCACTAGATGGAAATATGTCCATGACAACCTGCATACCCACATTGAACCAGAATTATTGGACAAGGAAAATATTGTCAGCCAAAATAATAACAAGGACGAAAGAAGAACTGTTGTTTTTGATTCAAAGGCACCGAATGACAATATGTCAATGATATCTTGTATTACGATGGTAACGTATTGCTGAGTGTTCTTAATGCGGGTACAGTTTTATCATCGAGGCTATCGCTGTAGTTATTTGAAATTTTCCGTGGACATTCCTCACTTGACAACAATATAACGCCTAAAGCCACTTCTATTATTATAGCATTTCTCTGCATAGGATACGATAATGCAGAGTCGTATATTATAGCACAAGATCCATTACCGTCGACGATAGCAGACTTTTGGAGAATGGTTTCAGACCACGAAATCAGCACTATCGTCATGTTGAGTGAGGTGAGATAGTCGGCGATGTTTTCATACGGGTCAAAGTCGGAATCTATAGTAAAATGCATTTTTATTTTTAACCAACAGTTGGGCGAAGGAAAGTGTCCTCGATATTGGGACGACGATGAAATCCAGTACGATCATATCAACGTCACTTACCTACTTAGCGAATCCTGTCCGTATTATACTAGACGAGAGTTCCAAGTCACCAATACGAAGGTATATTTCAAGATTCAAGTTTGACAGTCCTATTTATTACAGTATTTCTTAAATGCCGATTTGTATTCATTAGAATCAAGATAGAATTAGAGTCACTCAACTGCAATACCACGGCTGGCCGACCGTCAGCGGACAGGTCCCAGAAGTTACCAGAGGGTTGATAGAACTGGTCGGACAGAGTGGAGTGACCATGTCTTCGAGTACGCCGATTTTAGTTCACTGCAGGTACGCAATCGATGTGTAAATTAATGTGTGCTTTTTTCACAGCCAAGGTACGGATCGCTCGTCGATGTTTGTCGCTTTGAGTATTCTAACGATCCAACTCCGCACAGAAAAACGGGTCGACGTATCGACAGTGACGAGGAAACTCCGGTGTCAGAGGATGGGTTGTTTGGACACGTTTGTGAGTCTTGTTTCAAGTCAATGTGTAAAAAAATACGTAGTAAAAAATACAAATTTTCATTTTTCTCGTATGATTTCAGTTGCAATACGAGTTTCTTCATCGGGCCATTGTGAACTATGTTGCATAAGTTGCATAACTTGCTCAGTGATAGTTAAGTGTCAAAAAGACTTGTGTGATCTTTTATAATACATTTATATATGTATGTATATTATTATGAACACTTTTTCAGCAAATTGATTATCGATTTTTATGAAAATCCTAACGCATATTTTCATTTAGTATTATCGTTGCATGACGAGACACGTTTTCATCGGGATTTTTATCAAAGGCATATTGTATGTATGTTTTCATTGCCATATTTTACTATAATATATCGGGCTTAAAAAGTGTGTTCAATACCACCTATCTAATTGAGGTTATTCACGACGATATGTTCATGCTTTGTTTTGATTACTTCATCGCATACAACAAACAGCACATATGTACCTGCGAAAGCACACATTTTTTACTTTTTGATAAGTTTTAACGTAATGATAATATATTCTGTATGTTTGTTTTATTTTTGATTTCGTGTACAGGTTTCGGGAATAGTCTCACGATATATTTTCAATTCTGCTCTGAATCGAAGCATATTCTTAATCTCATCAATGCAATGAAACTCATCGGAGTGGGAATTCAAACAAGGTGTACGTACAGACGAGTGAGATTTAGGCACAATTTTCATTCAAAATCGAATATTGCTAAATAGAACTATAATCGAAATGTGATATTCGTATAGTAGAATGATTCAATTCTCATCTTTTTTTATTTTAGTATACGCACTTTGATCCAGATGAAGTTTCTCTCATCTTTGTAATATATGTACTTGAACAATTCCATTTGAATTTAATTTTTTTTTACGTAACAGAAAGAACACGAATGACATATGTAAGTGTTGTGTCTCAGGACTGATGAGGGTTAAATTTAATTCATTCTCTACCAAAAAAAAATTCCGTCCAGAGACGGAAGCAAAAGTTTCAAGCTTCGAAGAGTTTCATTGTGTGTATGGTTTATATTGTATAAACAAGTATATGAAATGAGCTTGTTTGCGACATTTAGAGAAGAGTTTGTGTGTCTGTGGATTATATTAAAACAACGGATTCACGAATGAGCGAATATATTCGTTGTGGGACTATTCTCGACTGTACCTTAATTTTTTATTTAATAATTTGCAATAATTCGATTATTGCAAGGAATCTACTTGTAAATCTACGTCATTTATTTAGGATACGATCAGGAAGTGTTGTGTACGAGTGATATTTTGAATAGCAATCGAGAGTCTCTTAGGATTTGTAATTTTCGATCGAGGATATTTATAGTGAGATTTGTTATAAAAATCTATTTATTTTTTATACTGTTAATTTTCGTCGGAAAACACACTTTTCTACCGCATTTGGGTGCCATCGCATTATATTATACATGTATCGAGTCTTATGACGGTTTCATAATTTTTTACACTTGGAATAGTAATAATAAAAAGAACAACGTCGACGTTTACACGTACGTATGTTGAAATGATGCGACAACAATGATCTGAATTTGTTACGTTGACGGTGGAAGGGAAAAAGAGAAAAGAAAAAGGAGAAAGGACGACGGATTGTTAAGTTGTGCCATAAAAATCAGCATTGCGAATGTTTCCTTTACATATAAAAATTACGTGTATTTAAGAGTTTCATCTAAGAGCCGAACTGAAATATATTTGTAGCTTTTGTAAACTTTATACATGAAATCGGTTTTTTTATTATTATATTATAAATTAATTTAGACATAAAAATTCATCGGTGATAAACGTAACTTAATATTCATAAATAGTTTTTCAATATATTGCGATTTTTACATTGTATTGAATAAATAAATAAAATTTAGAACTGAACACGAATAAATCTGAACTTTCTCATATCTTGAATGAAATACAACTAGAAAAAAATATTAGATTTTTATAAATATTTATTTTGTAAGTGCGATTGTATGCTTAGGCAATTGTGTCATTTCATTTTGTTGTATTTTTTGTAAATTTATTGTATAGAAAAATATTGTGCGAGGCGTGACGATACATTGACGGTTCATCTGCAATACCAGGCCTGTTCTTAGTCGAAAGCATACGACAGATTGGACTCAAACTACTGTCAACTTCGCTCGATCAGTTGGAGGCTAGAGTCCAATTCGCCATATGTTTGTTCTTAGAGCTGAAATGGGGCAAAAAGTAAATTCAACATTTCATTATGACGGTTTGAACCAGCCGTAAACTCGGTTCCATTCAACTAGTCGCTGGAAATCCATCATGGAGTTTGACGAGACTTGGCAACGGCTTTCCAATTCAGTGCGTATATTATTTAGTCAGTTCAATTACGATACAATCTCAATTTTGGGTTCCTAATTTACGAATGAATTTGTGTAATATTTTGTGCAAATTAAAAGTTTTTCCTTGTTCTTTACGTGCATAACGATGATGTTTCAGTTTTAGCGTTAAAGCTTATCGCATTGTAACTGTAATATTGGGCAAATAACAATAGCTTATCTTAGTCAGTGTTCTCGATAAGGTGTACGATAAGTTGATAGTCACATTCAATTTTAATTATTATTATAAAAATAATGTAATTCGTAAAATGACGTTAATGATAAACCTAGTGCGTATACATTGTGAAGAAGGCACAATTTTTTGATATGAAACCTTTTGAACTAATTAGTGTTTTTTACTATACATTTATAGGAGATTATTACTTAGATATTAAGAAATAAGAATCACAATTAATTTTCTATAAAAAATGAATATTTGAAAAATATAAATACGCATTATTTGACAGGTTGACCGGATTATTTTTTGAAATGTAATGTTCAGTTTTTAAATTGAAATAATATGTACAACAGAAACGGTCGCTCCTTTTCTTTACGGTCAAAATATTATTATTTTCTTTTGAATATTCATTTCTAATTCAATATGTATGTATGTACATATAAAGAAAATATGTGTAGTGCGTTTAGAGATTCGGAGCAGAATTTGAGTGTTAATATAATACTCTTATCGAATAAGCATTTGTGGCAATATCCGGTTTATTTAATTTTGCACCGAAAACTGTCTGGATCCAATCTGCATTCGAATTATTCTGCGTTTCGCATCTGAACAGACTCTAGTTTGTCTCAAACGTGGCGTTATTCTTGTATTATTGTAATAAATAAATATTTCGTTACCACCGAATAGAGTGTTGCATTTATAGAATTGTTTTTGTTTTTATATCCAGTTAGTTCGTACAATAGACATGTGTATTAGATCCGAACCACGTATCAGATTCTGTGTTACGATAATTACATTTTCTCTCAAATGTAACATCTATTAGAAGTTGTTTATCCTCCGTGTAGATTATCGTTTGTAAAATTTGCACAAGTTGGGGTTTCTAATTAGGATTTTGCGTTGAAACCATTAAACAATTGTAAATGATAATAATGATGTATGTATTTTTCGGTTTAACAATGTCGTGAATTATCTTTTTCGAAGACCTGCATGCTAGGATTGTATAGTAATTATTTTTTGACCTCTTATTGTGTATTTATATGCAAATCTATCTACATATATACATATATACATACACGATAATGACAATTTTTATATTTATAAATGCATATATATGTGTACGTATTATTCTATAGTTATATATTATTTATTTGAGGAATTTTTATTATTATATTATTTAAACGTCATTGTAAACAAAATATTTGTATAATAAATCTATTGTATTTGGATGCGTCTTTTTTTTAGAATATGGTTTTCTTTCAGAGTTATTGTCATATTGTTTTTGTTCATTGTCATATGTATTTGTTATTTTTGCGTAGGGGTGGGTTCAGGATTCAAATGAAAGGCCAAAGTCGCTTCACAACATTTATTCAACACGTAAAGTGGGATTCAGGAGGTCCACACGTAACCACCGCTCTCTCCAGAATACTTGATCCACCGTGAGTACCTCCTTATAAAGGACAAGTTGCCCAGCATAGCATCCCCGATTTGATGGCGTGTCTTTTGTCTCGGCATGTAGGTCTACCCTGGCGAGTCGCACGCACTCACCCCAGTTCTGAGAACTCTAGCGTATCCTTTGTTTGGGCACTAACACAGTCCCATTAGCCTAAACTGGGTTTTCTATTGTTCACCCTAGAATGCACTTAGACAGTGGATAATCTCTCCCACGTTCCCACGCTACATTATTGCTGTGGATTTGATTGACTAAAATCCTTGGATGACTTCACGAATTCGTTCTATATCTTTTAAAATAGTGGAGATCGTTAAATGAGACAATGACAACGAATATAAAAAAAATCGTATTGTTACATGAAAGTTATTTATCGTATTAATACGATGTTTGTAATATCTGACCATAGATGTCAGATATTGTTTAGATTTACATGTATCTATGTAATAATTATGTGGACCAGGAAGGCGCATTTGGGGTTTACCTGTTGAGCCTTCCTGGTATATTTGTATGTAAATAAATAAATAAATAAATGTCTTCGAGTACGCCGATTTTAGTACAATGCAGGTACACAATTATGGGGACTGATCTAGTTGTGAAGGTGTTCTTCACCACCAGTCCGCCATGTATTATAGACGAGTTCGTCTGTGTTTTGGTAGTTAATACTGCTGTTTGTTTGAATAAAGTTGTTTTATTGTTTGCCTAAATATTGTACAAGTGTATTAGAATATTTGGGGAAGTTTTCTTGAAGCGGCTATTGGCTGTTGACTTGGTGTCGTGATGGCCGCTGGATCTGCAATGTGTCGTTGCTCTGGATCCGGCTATGTTCAGCAGGTCTCTGGATATGGCAGTGTGTTGCTGGCTCGGCATTCGGCTATGTTCAGCAGGTCTCTGGATATGGCAGTGTGTTGCTGGCTCGGCATTCGGCTATGTTCAGCAGGTCTCTGGATATGGCAGTGTGTTGCTGGCTCGGCATTCGGCTATGTTCAGCAGGTCTCTGGATATGGCAGTGTGTTGCTGGCTCGGCATTCGGCTATGTTCAGCAGGTCTCTGGATATGGCAGTGTGTTGCTGGCTCGGCATTCGGCTATGTTCAGCAGGTCTCTGGATATGGCAGTGTGTTGCTGGCTCGGCATTCGGCTATGTTCAGCAGGTCTCTGGATATGGCAGTGTGTTGCTGGCTCGGCATTCGGCTATGTTCAGCAGGTCTCTGGATATGGCAGTGTGTTGCTGGCTCGGCATTCGGCTATGTTCAGCAGGTCTCTGGATATGGCAGTGTGTTGCTGGCTCGGCATTCGGCTATGTTCAGCAGGTCTCTGGATATGGCAGTGTGTTGCTGGCTCGGCATTCGGCTATGTTCAGCAGGTCTCTGGATATGGCAGTGTGTTGCTGGCTCGGCATTCGGCTATGTTCAGCAGGTCTCTGGATATGGCAGTGTGTTGCTGGCTCGGCATTCGGCTATGTTCAGCAGGTCTCTGGATATGGCAGTGTGTTGCTGGCTCGGCATTCGGCTATGTTCAGCAGGTCTCTGGATATGGCAGTGTGTTGCTGGCTCGGCATTCGGCTATGTTCAGCAGGTCTCTGGATATGGCAGTGTGTTGCTGGCTCGGCATTCGGCTATGTTCAGCAGGTCTCTGGATATGGCAGTGTGTTGCTGGCTCGGCATTCGGCTATGTTCAGCAGGTCTCTGGATATGGCAGTGTGTTGCTGGCTCGGCATTCGGCTATGTTCAGCAGGTCTCTGGATATGGCAGTGTGTTGCTGGCTCGGCATTCGGCTATGTTCAGCAGGTCTCTGGATATGGCAGTGTGTTGCTGGCTCGGCATTCGGCTATGTTCAGCAGGTCTCTGGATATGGCAGTGTGTTGCTGGCTCGGCATTCGGCTATGTTCAGCAGGTCTCTGGATATGGCAGTGTGTTGCTGGCTCGGCATTCGGCTATGTTCAGCAGGTCTCTGGATATGGCAGTGTGTTGCTGGCTCGGCATTCGGCTATGTTCAGCAGGTCTCTGGATATGGCAGTGTGTTGCTGGCTCGGCATTCGGCTATGTTCAGCAGGTCTCTGGATATGGCAGTGTGTTGCTGGCTCGGCATTCGGCTATGTTCAGCAGGTCTCTGGATATGGCAGTGTGTTGCTGGCTCGGCATTCGGCTATGTTCAGCAGGTCTCTGGATATGGCAGTGTGTTGCTGGCTCGGCATTCGGCTATGTTCAGCAGGTCTCTGGATATGGCAGTGTGTTGCTGGCTCGGCATTCGGCTATGTTCAGCAGGTCTCTGGATATGGCAGTGTGTTGCTGGCTCGGCATTCGGCTATGTTCAGCAGGTCTCTGGATATGGCAGTGTGTTGCTGGCTCGGCATTCGGCTATGTTCAGCAGGTCTCTGGATATGGCAGTGTGTTGCTGGCTCGGCATTCGGCTATGTTCAGCAGGTCTCTGGATATGGCAGTGTGTTGCTGGCTCGGCATTCGGCTATGTTCAGCAGGTCTCTGGATATGGCAGTGTGTTGCTGGCTCGGCATTCGGCTATGTTCAGCAGGTCTCTGGATATGGCAGTGTGTTGCTGGCTCGGCATTCGGCTATGTTCAGCAGGTCTCTGGATATGGCAGTGTGTTGCTGGCTCGGCATTCGGCTATGTTCAGCAGGTCTCTGGATATGGCAGTGTGTTGCTGGCTCGGCATTCGGCTATGTTCAGCAGGTCTCTGGATATGGCAGTGTGTTGCTGGCTCGGCATTCGGCTATGTTCAGCAGGTCTCTGGATATGGCAGTGTGTTGCTGGCTCGGCATTCGGCTATGTTCAGCAGGTCTCTGGATATGGCAGTGTGTTGCTGGCTCGGCATTCGGCTATGTTCAGCAGGTCTCTGGATATGGCAGTGTGTTGCTGGCTCGGCATTCGGCTATGTTCAGCAGGTCTCTGGATATGGCAGTGTGTTGCTGGCTCGGCATTCGGCTATGTTCAGCAGGTCTCTGGATATGGCAGTGTGTTGCTGGCTCGGCATTCGGCTATGTTCAGCAGGTCTCTGGATATGGCAGTGTGTTGCTGGCTCGGCATTCGGCTATGTTCAGCAGGTCTCTGGATATGGCAGTGTGTTGCTGGCTCGGCATTCGGCTATGTTCAGCAGGTCTCTGGATATGGCAGTGTGTTGCTGGCTCGGCATTCGGCTATGTTCAGCAGGTCTCTGGATATGGCAGTGTGTTGCTGGCTCGGCATTCGGCTATGTTCAGCAGGTCTCTGGATATGGCAGTGTGTTGCTGGCTCGGCATTCGGCTATGCTCAGAAGGTCTCTGGATGCGGCAGTGTGTTGCTGGCTCGTTCGGCTGGTCCGCTGCTGTGTGTCGGCGCTTGTTGCTGTGGGTCGACTGGTCTGCTGCTGTGGGTCGACTGAAGTTGTTGGGATTTCTTCTTTATGCCAATATTTGTCGCCCCTTTAAATCCGCCACCCCCGGGCAAATGCCCAGTTTGCCACCCCCTAGATCTAGGCTTGTGAGTCAGTGCATCGTTTCGTAAATACAGTTTGCGTGCACTTTTTCACATTTCGTAAGCCGAATTCGTCAACTGTGTTTGTACAAAGTTCATATTTTGAAATTCAAAATATTGATAAAATGCATTTTTGGTACATTTTTTAGGTCAAAACAATACGATAGTGCATATGTAGATATTTTGACATAAAATGTTGAAATATGCAACAATCGACATTTTTTCCCTATAAATTTCCTAGTACTTGTCATGTCAATTCATTACCAAAGTCACTGTCCATCTCTGAGGAAATCCACAAGTGAGTAGCTTTCTTATACCTTTAGTAATAAATATACTTATATATTTCATATATTTCATTGTATTTACTTTAGATTTGGCAGTATTCTTCTCTACCTGAAAGATGGGGATATGTAAAAAGACAAGATTTGGAACTGAAGAGTCAATGACCGAGATTATAAGACCACCTCCACTTACAATCCCACCAACCCCTCTACCACCTATCATTGTGATTGAACCCCCAACGCCAACTCGAACTGTTGCACAGTAGACATGGAGATATGGAGCCTAATGTTCGAAGATACATTCTTTGTTTTAATGATACATTTAATGATATTTGCATTTAAATTTATGAGATTTTTCAAGGCTCAATAAATTTGTGAAAAATTTAAAATATCTATTTTTTAATCAGACCATCCACCTTTTCCATTTTTTTCCATTTCGACACATCTGTACGTGCATGTGTGCATACATATGTATGTACATAATCCCATATATACATATGTATGTCCGGTACATAGATAGTAGACATTCGGACACTGAACATATCCAGGGTACCTATTTGAGATAATCAGGTCAACTGACCATATTTGAGATAATCAGATTCTCTTTGTCTATTTCTCAGCATGCTTTTTCAAAGTTGGTTATACTTCGAAATCATCTCCATGTCTACTGTGCAGCAGGGGGAGTTTTGTGTTGAATTTTAAAACCAGGCTTAGTTGATGGAGGGCGAGTTACATGGGACACGGTCGATTGGGCGCCCAGGACGATTGGGCGATCAGTGTTACTCGCCACTGCGACAATTGGACGACGAGACTGGCGGACTCTGCGTCAATTGGGCCCTGCGTCAATTGGGCGCCCATCGCACTGGGCGATCATCGACTGGCCGACGGCGACCGGGCGACCAGGGCGCGTGGGCGACCACCGACACGGCCCGCTGGTGAAGTGGTCGCCAAGCTTACGTAAACTCTGCGTTTTGCAAGGAACGACCGCGACCGTCTCCGTTATAGGAATTTCCGATGCACTGACAAATATTCTACCTACATACATATGCTTTATACCGCTTTATTTTTCGTTTCAGTTTTACCAATTTTTCGTAACAACACGAATCATACTATTAATTTTTTTCGCTATATTATATTACATTTGCTGGAATTTTATATTAAACGTACTTTTATAAATACATGTGTAGCACCTTTTCACAAAAAATAATTGTAAGATGACAAATCATATGTACCTACATATTCTCCAAAATAATATAAAAGAAAAATGATCGATTGAATCTTTCGCGCAGTGCTTTTAGTTTTTTTTCAAATGGACACACTTTTTTTTCTTTTAAATGTTATATTTCAGTTTTATCAATTGGATAAATTCACACTCTATTCTCAATTTTCTCAACACTGTATTAGTTATACATAATAACAAAATATTTTCTAATAGCGATTCTCAAAGTTTTCAAGATTATATTTTTTTTCAATGATGAAATACGTTTACGAAAAAAAGCGCATACTTAAATTCGTTCGCGGAGCTCGAATAATTTTTTTCGGCTTTTCCCATAATTAAATTATTACATCGTTTACGATTCGCAGAGGCAATTCTCGAAAAAAATAGCTTTTTAAAGTAATTTTAAACATCTCCCGTTCTATGGTTATTGTTGAAAATTACATTGAGCCACAAAAAATCACGTTTTTTAGTTACCAGAGCGGAGACTAACCAATCTTTACTAACTTTGACCCACTGAATTCGAATATGATATTGATTTTTGCTGGTTGGTGATTGTTTACGAGATATGAGCGTTTAAAAAAATGCGCGATTTTTACAGTTTTTTGGCTTTTGCGGTCTTTAACTCAAAACCTAGTATTGCTGTGCTCAAAGTGAGTATTGGAATCAATAGTCAGATGTTTTTCCTATTGATTGTGATATTGCATTGCTTTAAAATACTTATAATTAATTGTCTAGCGAATTTTAAAAGTCAAAAAAATATTTTTTTTACGGATTTTTTCTCCGTGCTATTTTGCATTTATTTGGCAATTTTTTTATTTCACCTCGTTTATAAGGATTGGTTTTCTATTTCAATATTTTTTATTTTTATCTAAACGTACTAACTCGAGCGGTAATTGCAATTTAAATGCTTTCGTTTTTGTTGCTCAGTGTTATTATAGTCACATTAAAATCTATATGATAGTTTATAGTAATTAAGGCTCATTTCGTTTATCAATAATTTAATAAGGTATATTTTTACTAATTAATATCTTTCGCTTTTGTAAATTCGAAACATACATACATATGTATAACGAATTATGTTTACATCTATAACTGTCATCCAGCGCTCATCTGTTCATCTAATGTATAATTTCTTTAATAATATTTTATGCGTATAAAATATTACAAAGACCTTACAAGAAATTATATATTTTCAAATATTTGGACCGAATGAACGAACTCATTCAAAACGTTTTTTTTTTACTATGAGTGGCAGTTTTATTGCCTAAAAATAAATAATACCGCGTCTCATAGGCTAGGCTAGAGATGCTCTGCAAGTCATTTTGATAAAAGAGTTCTCAAAACGACTTTTGACAACTGTTTCTCGAACTACTTTTTTTCTTGATTGTTTTACATGACATGTTATACATACATATGTAAGGTTTTTCAACGGGTTTTTGCGGTATCATAAATTCATGGCCCTCAAATTTGGTTTAAAATAATGCAATGACGTAAATGATTTTATACCCTTTATCCTTTTATTAAATTCAAATTATTCTGAAATGGTTTTCATCGTTTTTTCAAAACCTCTCCGATAAAATAAACGTTTTTTATTCCAAAAAAAATGGCAAAGTTTCAAAGCGATCGGAAAAGTTTTAGGAGGTTTGTCCAAAACTAAGATAAACCTTGTAATTTTCAAATGTTATAATTAGCATGGAAATAATTTTTTCAATGTATGTATGTGTGTGTTGTATGAATGTACATACATATGTACATATGTTATTTTGAAAATTTTCAATTTAATATTTATTTTCATTATTCATCAATGAAAAGTAAATCAAAAAACTTTATTAATACTATGATTTGATGAATATACTAAATACTGGCGATTCTAGAATTGATCTAATGTTGAGAGTTACAAATTTTACACGTTTTGGATTTTCGTAAGATTAAAAATAAGCACCAATCACACGGTTGATCCCATATTTTTTAAGATCATCGAAAGCCGATGCAATTCGCGCTATTATATAAGTATTTATATTTTTATTTTTGAACATTTAATTTGTACGAATATTTTTTACGTAAATTTGTACGAATATCGATTTTTATATTTTCGGGGCAATGAGAGAATTTGTTCGCAGAAGGGCCAAAGAGGC
Organism: Arctopsyche grandis; assembly: GCF_051622035.1. Lineage (NCBI taxonomy): Eukaryota > Metazoa > Arthropoda > Insecta > Trichoptera > Hydropsychidae > Arctopsyche > Arctopsyche grandis. Next base: position 38,376,813 of record NC_135356.1, read on the forward strand.
ATTGTATTGCATTAAGACGATTGTATCGTAAAAATATCAAATATTATGTTCTTCCCCTTTTTTTTGTCGAAGGGATCGGTACCTGAAGGGATCGGTCCAAAATATCATCTAATGTTGAATGAATCACTGTTAGAAAATATTTTGTAATTATGTATAACTATTACAGTGTAGTACAAAATTGAGAATAGGGTGTGAATTTAGTGTTTTTCGATCGATAAGCATTTATCAGTGCGAACAGATATTGTGTAAATATAAATGTTGTTTGTTTTGTCGTATATTTATGTCGTTTATATCGTAAAATATCGAACTTAAAATAATTTTTGTATTTTTATGAATTTAAATGGCAAAATTGGGATGTTTTCCATCCTCCTATTTGCAGTTTATATATATCTATATTGGCCAGGAAGGCGCATTGGGATTTACCTGTAAGGCCTTCCTGGTATATATGTAAAATAAAATAAAATATATATATATATATATATATATATATATATATATATATATATATATATATATATATATATATAAATTAAGCCGGTTCGTAAGCAATACCAAACGGTATTTATTGGTCCGCGTCACGAAATAGTTGAAGTAGCACTGTGTTATGTAACATTTGACAAGATATAATGTTCGTGATAATTGGTACATACCTTGGATTACTTTTCCTTGCTCATACCACTGATGATGTAGAAGAGTTTGAGGACGGTGTATATACACTTATTGTATTAATTAGTGGATCTTTTTCACCAGTAGTAGAGCTTGTTCAAATAGAAAATAGCGAGTAACGGATCCAAATCGTAGGTAAATAATAATAAATTAAATTGGGTATAACTCACGTTCTAATACGAATGAAATTTATATTTAATACGTTTAAAATAAAGTAATAAAGACTACAAACGAAATTTAAATGTATGCTCAAGACAGAGTGGCTTTTTATAATCGAATGCAGTGCGATAGCATTCTATAAACCTATTCACCGACTACACAAGCCCATTTGTTCGCGCCACCTGCCGGTAACAGACCTACGTTTATCGTGTTTTTCGATCGATAAGCATTTATCAGTGCGAACAGATATTGTGTAAATATAAATGTTGTTTGTTTTGTCGTTCATATCATAAATATCGAACTTAAAATAATTTTTGTATTTCTATGAATTTAAATGACAAAATTGGGATGTTTTCCATCCTCCTAGTTGCAGTTTCATACTTTTAAGAAAGTAAAAAATAAAAATTGAGAACAAATTGAAAACAGAAGGGATTGTTAGAGTAAAGCCCGTTATTTTTTTTCATACATTTGTATTTACTGAAGCATCCAATCCCGGGATCCCGGAGTTTTCTGGTACCGTGAATCCCGGTGCTGAAACTGGTCTTGATACCGGGATTACGGTGCTGGCAGAAATTTCTTTAAAAATACATTTGTGTTCAATGTGTATGTATGTATGTTTGACTATCGAATTTTGTTTTTATAAATACATGAAATCTCATAGTAACGTTTTTTCCGATACAAATTCACAACATTTAATTTTGAAAATCGACCAAAGGATTAAATATTCATTCAATAAAAATAATCGAGTAATTGAAATATTCGAAATATCAAAACTTAATGTGACTTGGCATGTGGCGTGTTTTGTAAAGACGATACAGTACAGGACCCGTTAAGAAATCCTTGTTCAGAAGATTTATTACAGCAGCTCTATGCAAGTGTTGCACATGTCGAAAGTCCTCAGAAAGAAACCGATGTCTATTGTTAAATACACAAGGACACTGTTATTTACATTATCCACATAATTTGTAGACCACATTTTTTTTTTAATTTTCTCTAACTAATTGTATTTCGTCTCTTCTTCCTCGATCTCCGGCAAATTCCATTATTATGTTGTTGTTATTTCAAATTAATGTTTATTGTACTCGATAGATTTAACAAACTTATTACGTGCAATAAATGATATCTGAATCAAATTTAAGTTCAATTACCACATATTGAGCAATTCATTGAGAAATTATCTCATAGATTGATCATTCATACAATAGAGGCATGTCGTAGATTGCACGTGCGGTTGTTGGTGTTTTTTTTGTATGGAGTTTTTTTGATGGGTCCGGCATGTCGATCGTTAAGGTCATTAAATCCATGCGACCAGACCCAACTCTGTCAACTGATATCAACCGTCGTCGGGTTTTATTACCCGAGAGACCGACATGTTGCAGGGTCCGGTCCGATGAAATGTGACCCCATACAATGTGTATGGGATCGGTCATTTTGCATTTTCAGAACGACACGTCGCGCCAACCGAGTTGTTCGCGAGTCGAGCGGTGCGACCCGGCCCTTTCTGTTTGACCAATATCAAATGTCTTCCAACTTCCTTTTGATTTTGATTAACTTTGCCGGGTCTGAATGGGACCAATTGTTACCAATTGGGACCAATCCGTAAAAAAAATATTTTTTTGACTTTTAAAATTCGCTAGACAATTAATTATAAGTATTTTAAAGCAATGCAATATCACAATCAATAGGAAAAACATCTGACTATTGATTCATAGTCAGATTACAGAGTTACATAGATCTTCATTAGTGGGTGGCGACGGGTCCTTTGCAACATTAGTTGAATCTTCGGATCCGCAAATTTCACAATAAATGGCAAAATATCTACATATGCACTGTTGTATTGTTTTAACCTGAAAAATGTACCAAAAATGCATGTTGTGAATATTTTTAATTTCAACATATGAACCTATGTACAAACATAGTTGACGAATTCAGCTTACGAAATGTGAAAAAGTGCACGCAGAATATATTTACGAAAATCTTATACATTTATGTGCAAATATAGCATTAAAATCCATATCTCCATGTCTCCATATCTCCATGTCTACTGTGCAACACTTCGAGTTGGCGTTGGGGGTTCAATCACAATGATAGGTGGTAGAGGGGTTGGTGGGATTGTAAGTGGAGGTGGTCTTATAATCTCGGTCATTGACTCTTCAGTTCCAAATCTTGTCTTTTTACATATCCCCATCTTTCAGGTAGAGAAGAATACTGCCAAATCTAAAGTAAATACAATGAAATATATGAAATATATAAGTATATTTATTACTAAAGGTATAAGAAAGCTACTCACTTGTGGATTTCCTCAGAGATGGACAGTGACTTTGGTAATGAATTGACATGACAAGTACTAGGAAATTTATAGGGAAAAAATGTCGATTGTTGCATATTTCAACATTTTATGTCAAAATATCTACATATGCACTATCGTATTGTTTTGACCTAAAAAATGTACCAAAAATGCATTTTATCAATATTTTGAATTTCAAAATATGAACTTTGTACAAACACAGTTGACGAATTCGGCTTACGAAATGTGAAAAAGTGCACGCAAACTGTATTTACGAAACGATGCACTGACTCACAAGCCTAGATCTAGGGGGTGGCAAACTGGGCATTTGCCCGGGGGTGGCGGATTTAAAGGGGCGACAAATATTGGCATAAAGAAGAAATCCCAACAACTTCAGTCGACCCACAGCAGCAGACCAGTCGACCCACAGCAACAAGCGCCGACACACAGCAGCGGACCAGCCGAACGAGCCAGCAACACACTGCCGCATCCAGAGACCTTCTGAGCATAGCCGAATGCCGAGCCAGCAACACACTGCCATATCCAGAGACCTGCTGAACATAGCCGAATGCCGAGCCAGCAACACACTGCCATATCCAGAGACCTGCTGAACATAGCCGAATGCCGAGCCAGCAACACACTGCCATATCCAGAGACCTGCTGAACATAGCCGAATGCCGAGCCAGCAACACACTGCCATATCCAGAGACCTGCTGAACATAGCCGAATGCCGAGCCAGCAACACACTGCCATATCCAGAGACCTGCTGAACATAGCCGAATGCCGAGCCAGCAACACACTGCCATATCCAGAGACCTGCTGAACATAGCCGAATGCCGAGCCAGCAACACACTGCCATATCCAGAGACCTGCTGAACATAGCCGAATGCCGAGCCAGCAACACACTGCCATATCCAGAGACCTGCTGAACATAGCCGAATGCCGAGCCAGCAACACACTGCCATATCCAGAGACCTGCTGAACATAGCCGAATGCCGAGCCAGCAACACACTGCCATATCCAGAGACCTGCTGAACATAGCCGAATGCCGAGCCAGCAACACACTGCCATATCCAGAGACCTGCTGAACATAGCCGAATGCCGAGCCAGCAACACACTGCCATATCCAGAGACCTGCTGAACATAGCCGAATGCCGAGCCAGCAACACACTGCCATATCCAGAGACCTGCTGAACATAGCCGAATGCCGAGCCAGCAACACACTGCCATATCCAGAGACCTGCTGAACATAGCCGAATGCCGAGCCAGCAACACACTGCCATATCCAGAGACCTGCTGAACATAGCCGAATGCCGAGCCAGCAACACACTGCCATATCCAGAGACCTGCTGAACATAGCCGAATGCCGAGCCAGCAACACACTGCCATATCCAGAGACCTGCTGAACATAGCCGAATGCCGAGCCAGCAACACACTGCCATATCCAGAGACCTGCTGAACATAGCCGAATGCCGAGCCAGCAACACACTGCCATATCCAGAGACCTGCTGAACATAGCCGAATGCCGAGCCAGCAACACACTGCCATATCCAGAGACCTGCTGAACATAGCCGAATGCCGAGCCAGCAACACACTGCCATATCCAGAGACCTGCTGAACATAGCCGAATGCCGAGCCAGCAACACACTGCCATATCCAGAGACCTGCTGAACATAGCCGAATGCCGAGCCAGCAACACACTGCCATATCCAGAGACCTGCTGAACATAGCCGAATGCCGAGCCAGCAACACACTGCCATATCCAGAGACCTGCTGAACATAGCCGAATGCCGAGCCAGCAACACACTGCCATATCCAGAGACCTGCTGAACATAGCCGAATGCCGAGCCAGCAACACACTGCCATATCCAGAGACCTGCTGAACATAGCCGAATGCCGAGCCAGCAACACACTGCCATATCCAGAGACCTGCTGAACATAGCCGAATGCCGAGCCAGCAACACACTGCCATATCCAGAGACCTGCTGAACATAGCCGAATGCCGAGCCAGCAACACACTGCCATATCCAGAGACCTGCTGAACATAGCCGAATGCCGAGCCAGCAACACACTGCCATATCCAGAGACCTGCTGAACATAGCCGAATGCCGAGCCAGCAACACACTGCCATATCCAGAGACCTGCTGAACATAGCCGAATGCCGAGCCAGCAACACACTGCCATATCCAGAGACCTGCTGAACATAGCCGAATGCCGAGCCAGCAACACACTGCCATATCCAGAGACCTGCTGAACATAGCCGAATGCCGAGCCAGCAACACACTGCCATATCCAGAGACCTGCTGAACATAGCCGAATGCCGAGCCAGCAACACACTGCCATATCCAGAGACCTGCTGAACATAGCCGAATGCCGAGCCAGCAACACACTGCCATATCCAGAGACCTGCTGAACATAGCCGAATGCCGAGCCAGCAACACACTGCCATATCCAGAGACCTGCTGAACATAGCCGAATGCCGAGCCAGCAACACACTGCCATATCCAGAGACCTGCTGAACATAGCCGAATGCCGAGCCAGCAACACACTGCCATATCCAGAGACCTGCTGAACATAGCCGAATGCCGAGCCAGCAACACACTGCCATATCCAGAGACCTGCTGAACATAGCCGAATGCCGAGCCAGCAACACACTGCCATATCCAGAGACCTGCTGAACATAGCCGAATGCCGAGCCAGCAACACACTGCCATATCCAGAGACCTGCTGAACATAGCCGAATGCCGAGCCAGCAACACACTGCCATATCCAGAGACCTGCTGAACATAGCCGAATGCCGAGCCAGCAACACACTGCCATATCCAGAGACCTGCTGAACATAGCCGAATGCCGAGCCAGCAACACACTGCCATATCCAGAGACCTGCTGAACATAGCCGAATGCCGAGCCAGCAACACACTGCCATATCCAGAGACCTGCTGAACATAGCCGGATCCAGAGCAACGACACATTGCAGATCCAGCGGCCATCACGACACCAAGTCAACAGCCAATAGCCGCTTCAAGAAAACTTCCCCAAATATTCTAATACACTTGTACAATATTTAGGCAAACAATAAAACAACTTTATTCAAACAAACAGCAGTATTAACTACCAAAACACAGACGAACTCGTCTATAATACATGGCGGACTGGTGGTGAAGAACACCTTCACAACTAGATCAGTCCCCATAATTGTGTACCTGCATTGTACTAAAATCGGCGTACTCGAAGACATTTATTTATTTATTTATTTACATACAAATATACCAGGAAGGCTCAACAGGTAAACCCCAAATGCGCCTTCCTGGTCCACATAATTATTACATAGATACATGTAAATCTAAACAATATCTGACATCTATGGTCAGATATTACAAACATCGTATTAATACGATAAATAACTTTCATGTAACAATACGATTTTTTTTATATTCGTTGTCATTGTCTCATTTAACGATCTCCACTATTTTAAAAGATATAGAACGAATTCGTGAAGTCATCCAAGGATTTTAGTCAATCAAATCCACAGCAATAATGTAGCGTGGGAACGTGGGAGAGATTATCCACTGTCTAAGTGCATTCTAGGGTGAACAATAGAAAACCCAGTTTAGGCTAATGGGACTGTGTTAGTGCCCAAACAAAGGATACGCTAGAGTTCTCAGAACTGGGGTGAGTGCGTGCGACTCGCCAGGGTAGACCTACATGCCGAGACAAAAGACACGCCATCAAATCGGGGATGCTATGCTGGGCAACTTGTCCTTTATAAGGAGGTACTCACGGTGGATCAAGTATTCTGGAGAGAGCGGTGGTTACGTGTGGACCTCCTGAATCCCACTTTACGTGTTGAATAAATGTTGTGAAGCGACTTTGGCCTTTCATTTGAATCCTGAACCCACCCCTACGCAAAAATAACAAATACATATGACAATGAACAAAAACAATATGACAATAACTCTGAAAGAAAACCATATTCTAAAAAAAAGACGCATCCAAATACAATAGATTTATTATACAAATATTTTGTTTACAATGACGTTTAAATAATATAATAATAAAAATTCCTCAAATAAATAATATATAACTATAGAATAATACGTACACATATATATGCATTTATAAATATAAAAATTGTCATTATCGTGTATGTATATATGTATATATGTAGATAGATTTGCATATAAATACACAATAAGAGGTCAAAAAATAATTACTATACAATCCTAGCATGCAGGTCTTCGAAAAAGATAATTCACGACATTGTTAAACCGAAAAATACATACATCATTATTATCATTTACAATTGTTTAATGGTTTCAACGCAAAATCCTAATTAGAAACCCCAACTTGTGCAAATTTTACAAACGATAATCTACACGGAGGATAAACAACTTCTAATAGATGTTACATTTGAGAGAAAATGTAATTATCGTAACACAGAATCTGATACGTGGTTCGGATCTAATACACATGTCTATTGTACGAACTAACTGGATATAAAAACAAAAACAATTCTATAAATGCAACACTCTATTCGGTGGTAACGAAATATTTATTTATTACAATAATACAAGAATAACGCCACGTTTGAGACAAACTAGAGTCTGTTCAGATGCGAAACGCAGAATAATTCGAATGCAGATTGGATCCAGACAGTTTTCGGTGCAAAATTAAATAAACCGGATATTGCCACAAATGCTTATTCGATAAGAGTATTATATTAACACTCAAATTCTGCTCCGAATCTCTAAACGCACTACACATATTTTCTTTATATGTACATACATACATATTGAATTAGAAATGAATATTCAAAAGAAAATAATAATATTTTGACCGTAAAGAAAAGGAGCGACCGTTTCTGTTGTACATATTATTTCAATTTAAAAACTGAACATTACATTTCAAAAAATAATCCGGTCAACCTGTCAAATAATGCGTATTTATATTTTTCAAATATTCATTTTTTATAGAAAATTAATTGTGATTCTTATTTCTTAATATCTAAGTAATAATCTCCTATAAATGTATAGTAAAAAACACTAATTAGTTCAAAAGGTTTCATATCAAAAAATTGTGCCTTCTTCACAATGTATACGCACTAGGTTTATCATTAACGTCATTTTACGAATTACATTATTTTTATAATAATAATTAAAATTGAATGTGACTATCAACTTATCGTACACCTTATCGAGAACACTGACTAAGATAAGCTATTGTTATTTGCCCAATATTACAGTTACAATGCGATAAGCTTTAACGCTAAAACTGAAACATCATCGTTATGCACGTAAAGAACAAGGAAAAACTTTTAATTTGCACAAAATATTACACAAATTCATTCGTAAATTAGGAACCCAAAATTGAGATTGTATCGTAATTGAACTGACTAAATAATATACGCACTGAATTGGAAAGCCGTTGCCAAGTCTCGTCAAACTCCATGATGGATTTCCAGCGACTAGTTGAATGGAACCGAGTTTACGGCTGGTTCAAACCGTCATAATGAAATGTTGAATTTACTTTTTGCCCCATTTCAGCTCTAAGAACAAACATATGGCGAATTGGACTCTAGCCTCCAACTGATCGAGCGAAGTTGACAGTAGTTTGAGTCCAATCTGTCGTATGCTTTCGACTAAGAACAGGCCTGGTATTGCAGATGAACCGTCAATGTATCGTCACGCCTCGCACAATATTTTTCTATACAATAAATTTACAAAAAATACAACAAAATGAAATGACACAATTGCCTAAGCATACAATCGCACTTACAAAATAAATATTTATAAAAATCTAATATTTTTTTCTAGTTGTATTTCATTCAAGATATGAGAAAGTTCAGATTTATTCGTGTTCAGTTCTAAATTTTATTTATTTATTCAATACAATGTAAAAATCGCAATATATTGAAAAACTATTTATGAATATTAAGTTACGTTTATCACCGATGAATTTTTATGTCTAAATTAATTTATAATATAATAATAAAAAAACCGATTTCATGTATAAAGTTTACAAAAGCTACAAATATATTTCAGTTCGGCTCTTAGATGAAACTCTTAAATACACGTAATTTTTATATGTAAAGGAAACATTCGCAATGCTGATTTTTATGGCACAACTTAACAATCCGTCGTCCTTTCTCCTTTTTCTTTTCTCTTTTTCCCTTCCACCGTCAACGTAACAAATTCAGATCATTGTTGTCGCATCATTTCAACATACGTACGTGTAAACGTCGACGTTGTTCTTTTTATTATTACTATTCCAAGTGTAAAAAATTATGAAACCGTCATAAGACTCGATACATGTATAATATAATGCGATGGCACCCAAATGCGGTAGAAAAGTGTGTTTTCCGACGAAAATTAACAGTATAAAAAATAAATAGATTTTTATAACAAATCTCACTATAAATATCCTCGATCGAAAATTACAAATCCTAAGAGACTCTCGATTGCTATTCAAAATATCACTCGTACACAACACTTCCTGATCGTATCCTAAATAAATGACGTAGATTTACAAGTAGATTCCTTGCAATAATCGAATTATTGCAAATTATTAAATAAAAAATTAAGGTACAGTCGAGAATAGTCCCACAACGAATATATTCGCTCATTCGTGAATCCGTTGTTTTAATATAATCCACAGACACACAAACTCTTCTCTAAATGTCGCAAACAAGCTCATTTCATATACTTGTTTATACAATATAAACCATACACACAATGAAACTCTTCGAAGCTTGAAACTTTTGCTTCCGTCTCTGGACGGAATTTTTTTTTGGTAGAGAATGAATTAAATTTAACCCTCATCAGTCCTGAGACACAACACTTACATATGTCATTCGTGTTCTTTCTGTTACGTAAAAAAAAATTAAATTCAAATGGAATTGTTCAAGTACATATATTACAAAGATGAGAGAAACTTCATCTGGATCAAAGTGCGTATACTAAAATAAAAAAAGATGAGAATTGAATCATTCTACTATACGAATATCACATTTCGATTATAGTTCTATTTAGCAATATTCGATTTTGAATGAAAATTGTGCCTAAATCTCACTCGTCTGTACGTACACCTTGTTTGAATTCCCACTCCGATGAGTTTCATTGCATTGATGAGATTAAGAATATGCTTCGATTCAGAGCAGAATTGAAAATATATCGTGAGACTATTCCCGAAACCTGTACACGAAATCAAAAATAAAACAAACATACAGAATATATTATCATTACGTTAAAACTTATCAAAAAGTAAAAAATGTGTGCTTTCGCAGGTACATATGTGCTGTTTGTTGTATGCGATGAAGTAATCAAAACAAAGCATGAACATATCGTCGTGAATAACCTCAATTAGATAGGTGGTATTGAACACACTTTTTAAGCCCGATATATTATAGTAAAATATGGCAATGAAAACATACATACAATATGCCTTTGATAAAAATCCCGATGAAAACGTGTCTCGTCATGCAACGATAATACTAAATGAAAATATGCGCGTTAGGATTTTCATAAAAATCGATAATCAATTTGCTGAAAAAGTGTTCATAATAATATACATACATATATAAATGTATTATAAAAGATCACACAAGTCTTTTTGACACTTAACTATCACTGAGCAAGTTATGCAACTTATGCAACATAGTTCACAATGGCCCGATGAAGAAACTCGTATTGCAACTGAAATCATACGAGAAAAATGAAAATTTGTATTTTTTACTACGTATTTTTTTACACATTGACTTGAAACAAGACTCACAAACGTGTCCAAACAACCCATCCTCTGACACCGGAGTTTCCTCGTCACTGTCGATACGTCGACCCGTTTTTCTGTGCGGAGTTGGATCGTTAGAATACTCAAAGCGACAAACATCGACGAGCGATCCGTACCTTGGCTGTGAAAAAAGCACACATTAATTTACACATCGATTGCGTACCTGCAGTGAACTAAAATCGGCGTACTCGAAGACATGGTCACTCCACTCTGTCCGACCAGTTCTATCAACCCTCTGGTAACTTCTGGGACCTGTCCGCTGACGGTCGGCCAGCCGTGGTATTGCAGTTGAGTGACTCTAATTCTATCTTGATTCTAATGAATACAAATCGGCATTTAAGAAATACTGTAATAAATAGGACTGTCAAACTTGAATCTTGAAATATACCTTCGTATTGGTGACTTGGAACTCTCGTCTAGTATAATACGGACAGGATTCGCTAAGTAGGTAAGTGACGTTGATATGATCGTACTGGATTTCATCGTCGTCCCAATATCGAGGACACTTTCCTTCGCCCAACTGTTGGTTAAAAATAAAAATGCATTTTACTATAGATTCCGACTTTGACCCGTATGAAAACATCGCCGACTATCTCACCTCACTCAACATGACGATAGTGCTGATTTCGTGGTCTGAAACCATTCTCCAAAAGTCTGCTATCGTCGACGGTAATGGATCTTGTGCTATAATATACGACTCTGCATTATCGTATCCTATGCAGAGAAATGCTATAATAATAGAAGTGGCTTTAGGCGTTATATTGTTGTCAAGTGAGGAATGTCCACGGAAAATTTCAAATAACTACAGCGATAGCCTCGATGATAAAACTGTACCCGCATTAAGAACACTCAGCAATACGTTACCATCGTAATACAAGATATCATTGACATATTGTCATTCGGTGCCTTTGAATCAAAAACAACAGTTCTTCTTTCGTCCTTGTTATTATTTTGGCTGACAATATTTTCCTTGTCCAATAATTCTGGTTCAATGTGGGTATGCAGGTTGTCATGGACATATTTCCATCTAGTGCCTTTGCATCAAAAACTATGGTCGTCCTTTTGCCTTTTTCATAATTATTAGAATTGACTACCGGTTCCTTAATTAATTTTGTTGAATCAAAAATGGGTACTACAGAAGTCATCGACATATTGCCTTCTAGTTGTTTTTCATCAGCCATTCTTTTACCACTAACAGAAGTAGCAGAGTTGGAAATAGGTGTCAAACAATCAGAATTTAATGATGTCGGCTTCCTACTCTTGTTGCAATCATGTGACTCAACTAAACGTTGCCCGTTTGATTTATTCAATTCAACATTCGGAAGTATGCATGTTATAGACATATTACCATCTGGTTGTTTTGCATCAAAGACAACAGTTCTCCTTCTATTATTAGTATTATTATCTTCAAAGACAAAATTTTCTTTATTCAATAGCTCCATTTCTAATGTCGGTATACAAGATGTCATAGACATATTACCATCCGGTGCTCTTGAATCAAAAACTATAGTTCTTCTTCTATTTTTGATGTTATCGTCTTGAACGACAACATTTTCTTTATGTAATACTTCTATATCTGAATTAGGTATACTACATGTTATCGACATGTTACCATCTGGTGTATTTGAATCAAAAATTACAGTTTGTCTCCTGTTTTTAGTGTTGTCGTCCCGAATGGCAAAATTTTCCTTATTCAATACTTCCATATCTAAATTTGGTATACCACATGTTATAGACATATTTCCGTCTAGTTCCTCCGAACCAAAGACTATAGTTCTTCTTTTATCTTTGCTACAGCTATCAGGATTAGCTACAGTAGCCGGAGCTACACATGTCATGGACATATTACAATCTACATCTTCCGGATTGAAAACTATTGTGGTCCTTCTTTTATTTTTGGAACGAATTTCAAGATCTGCATCAGTTGGTCTAGAAGCAGACGTCGTGCACGTCATAGACATATTTATCTTTGTTTCTTTTGAATGTATCGGCTCTGTTTGTATTCTATCTTTAATAGGATTTTTGGTGTCATCTAAATTAAATTCAATTGAATTGTGAGAATTTTCCAGAATGTTTTGAACATGATAATGATCGTCAGAATTTTTCTTTTGTTTATCTTCGATATCATGTATCATTTGCGAAATTGCTGTCATTATAGATATGTCACATTTAGAAGATCTTCCCGCATTATTTACATTATGACTTGGAACTGTAGAGGTCCTCTTTATTTTTGGCACATCGTTTCTTGCATTTTTGTTTTGCTTACATTCTACATATATCGTTGATCATTTGCGAGAGCGCGGAAGTTATTGATAGATCGCAGCTCTTTTGCATTACGTTTCGAGTCGATGCAATGCTGTTTTCATTCGAGCTGTTTTCATAGTCTTGTTGGATATCGTTTCTAGCGTAACGATCGTTGTAAGCATTCATGTCGTTTTCAACATCGTTGAATTCCTTCGTGTACATCGGAATTTGTATATTTTCTTTATCGTGCATCCATGTTTCTTTTTTATCTCTTACATCGGGATAAACAAAAGTATTCGCCACGATGGGTTTTTGCTTTGTGGATTCATTCGTCATGATTTGAACGGGGATTGAAATAGTTTGCGTGATGGACATGTCGCTGTCGTCGCACACGTCACTTTTAGGCGACTGTTTAGTTACAAGTTTCTCCAATTTATTCTCTCCATCCGTCAAATTGAACGGAGCATCTTTTTTTATTTGAAAATTGATGAGAGCCTCGGTACGGTCGGATAGGAAAGGATTCGTTATGTTGAAACAAGACGCATCGGGAACATTTTCGCTGTTGATTTTCGTCAGACTGTTTATCATAGCGCTGATGTTCACGCACCGATCATCGTCTTCCATATCCTCAGCGGCATTTTGCTCGCCTTGAGACACTCTCTGTTGATTGATGGATGCTTCCAGCTTTTGAATGAGAGATTCGGCTACATCACTAGTTTCGGAAACATCCGGCTTGTTTGGTTCTTCGTAAAAATTGTGCCATATTGTATTTCCATGATCGGTCATTGTGAAGAGCCTGTGAATTGAAATATTTTAAATAAATTAAATTTGTTGACCAGTGAATTTTAAATTTAAAAAAAAATACAAGAACACGGCAACTTGAAAGACTTTTGTGACCTCGATGATGCTTTATATGATGATAATATTTTAATTTGACATCGATTGGTGTCATTGTATTACAATTTTATTTAATTGGCCCCATCCATTGTTGTGAAATGACCCGGTTTATAAAATTGATCCAACTCTTGCAGTTGTGCCTTGCTTTTTCTAGTCCTTCAAAGCAGTAAATAGTTATATTAATTATTTACAGGCATATTATTTTTCTTCAATTGTGTATTTGAATGTATGTATACAGAGCAACTATAAAGCAACCATGTAAAGCCAAGTAAAGTGTGCCGAGCTTGGGTTGAACTTTTTAAACATCATGAAAATTAATTTATTAACTACACGATACCTTCAAAATTTATTTATTATTTTTTATATATTTTCGGTTTATTTATAAAATAATCTTACGCGACTCCTTTTTTACTCGAAAAGCTGACTCGTTTATTTTTATCAAACGTAGTTCCATCATTCTCTGCATCATTTTGTTCCGCATCCAGATCCGATAGTGGATTTCTTGCTTTGGGTGGTTTTAAAATTGAAGAGCGCCGCCGCAATTTTTCTGGTTGCATTTTTCTGAAATGAATTTATTTACATATAAAAAAAAGGGAAATCTCAATTTTTTAACAGGAATAGAATCTTAAACGAGATATGGTCAAAAATATAATTTTGTTCCGGCCAAACCGAACATTTGTTAAGCTAAATTTGAATAGGACAATCACACAATCGATCATTAATGGGTAATATTGATTGCTGACGCTTTGTAATGATAAATTTGAATAAGAGTAACCCGTCAACAGAACTCGTTATTGAATGAATTCGTTATATTAATGATGAATAGAAGTAGACTTACGTAGAAAGCAGTCGCAACGGCCATTCAATGACAAGCGCAACCGCAACCGCAACCGTCGAATTCCAAACGTTTGAACCACACGGCTGCCAACGTGAACGTGACCGCGACCCATGTGTCAACTCAAAGTGTTCGACAAGAATTTTACCAATATTAATGGAAATATGGCATGTTAAAATCGTTGATGCTCATCCACAATACTGATAGAGTGGTAGTTATTCTAGGAATTTAAGAAATATTAAACTCCTCGATAATTCGAAATATGAAATTCGAATAGGGAAAACGCTGCAGTTGTTGGCCATTTGATCTTTAGTACGCGGGACAGGTGTGTTGACCGTGTCCCGGTCTAACAAAACACCGGTTGTGTTTGTAAAAGATATATAACTTGTATAATGATAACAATGCAGTAGTTCGAATCAATTCGCTAAACTCGACAAATTTTCGAGTACAACGTGCAGTAAGGCAAGGGTGTATATTATCTCCAGACCTATTTAATATATGTATATGGAGAGTATATAATGCGTAGAGCACTGGATGGTTGGAAGGGTGGAGTGTCCATTGGTGGAAAAAAACTATCCAATCTTCGGTATGCGGATGACACAACGCTCATAGCTAATAATCATGAAGAAATGGCCGAAATGATCCGTCGTGTTGAGACAGAGAGTAATGTGCTTGGACTCCATATAAACCACCCCAAAACAAAAATTATGATAATTGACCGTCACCAACAGCTGCAAAACAACAACTCAGCTTTAAGCGGTATAGAGCTGGTTGATAATTTTGTCTATTTGGGGTCACTCATATCTATCAACGGGGGGGCAGCGAATTGGAAATACGGCGCCGGATTACATTAGCAAAATCGGCAATGTCACAACTAACGAAGATTTGGAAGAAAAGAGCCATTACAACTGCTGTCAAAATCCGTCTCGTGAAGAGTCTCGTCTTTTCTGTCTGCCTTTATGGAGTCGAGACGTGGACCATGAAGGCGGCGGCGGATAGACAGAGAATCGATGCCTTCGAGATGTGGTCCTGGAGATGGCTACTGCGCGTGCCTTAGACCGACAAACTTAGCACGAATGTGTCTATTCTTGAAGAATTAAAAATCAAGGATAGACTGTCAACTATATTGCGGTTGTTCGGCCACATTGCACGAAGAGGTGAGAAGAGCCTGGAGCGGTTGGTTGTGGTTGGTAACGTCGAAGGCAGAAGAAGCAGAGGCAGATCCCCCACATCCCCCTGGACTGACCAAGTATCTGCAGTGACGGGCGCTTCCAAGGTAGCAAGTCTTCGCCTGGCCGAATTAAGAACTCAATGGAAGAAGCTGGTTGACCGGACATCATAGTCACGATCCTCAGTGATGAGGGAACCGACAGCAATATATATAACGGAAGGTATACCAAAGCTACTCACTTTTTAATTTCCTTAGAGACGGACAGTGACGTTGGTAATGAATTGATATGGCAAGTAATACGAAATTTATAGGGAAAAAGTGTCGATTGTTGCAAATTTCACAATATATGTCAAAATATCTACATATGCACTATCGTATTGCTTTGACCTAAAAAATGTACCAAAAATGCATTTTCTCAATATTTTGAATTTCAAAATATGAACTTTGTACAGACACAGTTGACGAATTCGGCTTACGAAATGTGAAAAAGTGCACGCAAACCATATCTACGAAACGATGCACTGACTCACAAGCCTAGATCTAGGGGGTGGCAAACAGGGCATTTGCCAAGGGGTGGCGGATTTAAAGGGGCGACAAATATTGGCATAAAGTAGAAATCTTCAGAGTTCCTGTTTCGCATCCATATAGTCTTCTTCTTTTAGTGCCTTATCCGTTACCGGAAGTTTGCAATCATGTTTCCAATGATGACTTTGTTGACTGCTATCTGGAACACGGGAAGAAGAAGGTCGTCCTGGCTGAAAAACCTGAGGCAGTGGTTCAACCAAAATACCGAAATACCAAAATACCGAAGATTGGATAGTTTTTTTCCACCAATGGACACTCCACCCTTCCAACCATCCAGTGCTCTACGCATTATATACTCTCCATATATATATTAAATAGGTCTGGAGATAATATACACCCTTGCCTTACTGCACGTTGTACTCGAAAATTTGTCAAGTTTAGCGAATTGATTCGAACTACTGCATTGTTATCATTATACAAGTTATATATTATTTTTACAAGATGTATGGGGACTCCCATGTCCAGTAGAACTTTCCACAGATAGTCCCTGTTCACAAAGTCAAAAGTTAAGCCAGTTTGTTTAAGTCTTTTACGTTATTTTATCGTAACCCAAGTTGAATCAGAGATGAAAGACTTACGATGTTCATTTTGCGGTGTTTGATGTTTTCTGGCATACCGAATTATGAGATCTTTAAAAATTTTCCAAGACTCTTCTACATCTAAATTAGGATTTATTTGGAATTCTGCATCTTTTTCTCTGATTACATTACCAAAATTAATTACATCATCATTGGTGAGTTTAATTGCTTTATTTTGATGTCTTTTAATAATTTTCAATTTCAGTCGAAATTTAGCAACAAGTATGGTCAGATCCGCAATCTGCACCTGGATATGTTTTGACGTTATGTATCGATGATTTCCATCTAGAATTTATTTATATATATTCCACCTTTCTACCATACTCCACCTTTCGTAATAAATATACTTATATATATATATATACATATAATAATATTATTTATTGTATTTACTTTAGATTTAGCGGTGTTCTTCTCAACCTGAAAGATGGGTATATGTACGAAGACCAGATTCGGATCCCAAGATTCAACTGTTGGTATTTATTCTGCAAAGGCCCCGCCGCCACCCAATACTGAAGATCTCCCTCACCCTCCACCACCTAGGCCTTGTTTTCAAATTAACCCCGCAACTCCCCCTGCTGCACAGTAGACATGGAGATATGGAGCTATATCTTCGAAGATACATTCTTCATCTTAATGATATATTTGCACATAAATATAATTTGCACGTAATCTATAATTGGGTCAGATGTTTTTTTGTTATATTTATTCTACATCTGAGGCCTGTTGATTTTTCAATAAATAAATTCATAAGATTTTTCGAGGCTCAATAAATTTGTGAGAAATTTTAAAGATCTATTATTTAATTAGACCACCCACATTTTCCACTTTTCTCGACACATATTTACGTGCATATGTATGTAGATATGTGCGTACATTCTCCCATATACGTAGATCATAGATATTCGGACAATGAATATATCCGGCAAATTCCAAGTTACGGTGAATCTTTTTCCATTAGTGGAAATATACACATTTATATACATATTTATATATGTGCATATAATCCAGAATGTTCATGCAGTTTTCACTGTATTTCGCAATATAGAACGAAGTTCTTTAAGCGCAATCGTTTAAGCGCCTTTGCCAGTCATCTTCTTTAATTTTAAAAGAGGCACGTACACGCAAAATATACATATTTACGAAACGATGCACCGACTCACAAGTCTGGATCTAGGGGGTGGCAAACTGGGCATTTGCCCAGGGGTGGCGGATTTAAAGGGGCGACAAATGTAAGCATAAAGAAGAAATCTTCAGACTTCCCGTTTCGCATCCATATAGTAGTCTTCTTCTTTCAGTGGCTTATTCGTTACCGAACGTTTGCAATCATGTTTCCAATGATGACTTTGTTGGCTGCAATGGTATTTTGGTTGAACCACTGCCTCAGGTTTTTCAGATAGGACGTTCTTCTTCTTCCCGGGCCTCTCCTTTCGCACATATTTCCTGGGATGATGAGATGCAAGGGTTGATATGTTTCGGGGAGTCGCATTGCGTGACTAAAGTATTCGAGTTTTCGAATCTCGATGCTCTTGGCGATTTCTTTTGTTTTCTTCATTCGAGACAAAACACACTCATTTGTAACCTTTTATGTTCAGCTTATCTGTAGCATTATTCTGTATACCCATATTTCAACTGTTTCTATGTTTTCATAATAGTTTCAGTGAGGGTTCACGCTTCCACTGCGTATGAGAGAACTGAGAATACATAGCATCTCACTATCCTCATTCGGGTTTTCAGGGATAAATCTCGGCTACATAATCGTTTACCATGCACCCTTTTTTTTGATCTTTCGACTTAAGATCTTTCGATTTTCGATCTTTGCCTTCCGATGTTTGCGTTTTCCGGCGTTTCACAATCGGGGTCGTCACGGAGACCTACAATAATCACCCTGGCTTTTTCTATTCGGCATTTTATTTCATTCGTAAGATCCCACTTGGCATCTAAATTATGTAGAACCCTAATATACGGTCTTGTTGACTCTCTCCAGAAACACTCCTTCGACATTGCATGTCAATCCATCAGACTTGCAGATATTCATGTATTTTGTTATTTGATATTCAATTTTAAACCGTATTTATTACACCATTCGGTCACTCTGTTGATGAGTATCTGCAATCCATCTCTACTGTCTCCCACAAGTACAGTGTCATCTGCATAATGCAGATTATTTAACAAGACTCCGCTAACTTAAATCCCCTTTTCGGTTCCTGCTAATACTTCTTCAAATATTTACAACACAATCTACAATACTCAGCTGCTAGGGATTTCCATCGGGAAATTCTACTATGAAATTCCGGTGAAACTAGTCTTCATAAACGTTGACAAATGAATGACATGGATTACACGACCCATGTTCAATGTATTTTTTTTTCAATAGCGGATAGTATTCTTGTTTACTTAGTACATGCTCAAAATATTATACAACGCCTTTCGGCGTTTTTTTTTAAGCCTACGTACTTGCAAGCAAAACGCGTTGGACTTGTTGGCAATAACTTTTTGGCAATGGACTTGTTGGCAAAAAACATATTTTCAGCTTGATGAAATATAAGACAACAGTAAGTTCTTCTTTCGATATTTTATTTCTGACTGTGTCTCCCCTAGAACTCGTTATGCCACCCAAAAAGCAGAATTTTGAATTTTTGAAACTCCCTTGGGAGAGTCTGGGCCTCCCAAGAAGGCTATGTGGACCCAGGTTGAGAAACGCTGCGCTAGAGAATCGAGGTTTTTTTTCTGTTGTTCTCAGAATTATTTTGTCGGTCCTGCCGAAGTCTGATAATGAATACTTTGGTCACGTAATGTGACACCCCGAAAAATATGAAAAACCCTGCATCTCTTTATCCGAGGAAAGAGCGAAAAGTGCGAAAAGAGAGGCCCCGAATGAAGAAGGACGTCCTGGCTGAAAAACCCGAGGCAGTAGTTCAACCAAAATACCACTACACTGTTCCGGGCAGCAGCCAACAAAGTCATCATTAGAAACATGATTGCCAACGTCCGGTAACGGATAAGACACTAAAAGAAGAAGGCTATATGGATGCGAAACGGGATTTCTTCTTCATGCCAATTTTTCCACCCCTTTAAATCCGCCGCCCCTGGGCAAATACCCAGATTGCCACCCCCAAGATGTGAGTCAGTGCATCGTTTCGTAAGTATATTTTGCGTGCACTTTTTCACATTTCGTAAGCCGAATTCGTCAACTGTGTTTGTACAAAGTTCATATTTTGAAATTCAAAATATTGACAAAATGCATTTTTGGTACATTTTTTAGGTCAAAACAATACGACAGTGCATATGTGGATATTTTGACATTAAATGTTGAAATATACAACAATTGACATTTTTTCCCTATAAATTTCCTAGTACTTGCCATATCAATTCATTACCAAAGTCACTGTCCGTCTCTGAAGAAATTAAAAAGTGAGTAGCTTTGTTATACCTTTCGTAATAAATATTTATACTTATTATAGTATGTATGTATATACATATAATAATATTATTTATTGTATTTACTTTAGATTTGGCAGTGTTCTTCTCAACCTGAAAGATGGGGATATGTACGAAGACCAGATTCGGATCCAAAGAGTCATCTGTTGGTAGTTCTTTTGCAAAGGACCCTCCACCACCCACTACGGAAGAAATACCTCGCCCTCCACCACCTAGGCCTGGTTTTAAAATTCACCCCGCAACTCCCCCTGCTGCACAGTTGACATGGAAATATGGAGCCTAATGTTCGAAGATACATTCTTCGTTTTAATGATATATATATTTGCATATAAATTTAAAAGATTTTTCGAGGCTCAATAAATTTGTGAAAAATTTAAAATATCTATTTTTTAATTCGACCATCCACCTTAATCTATTGACACTTATTACAACTACGAATATAGACGAGAAAATGACAGAATATATTGAAATACAAAGAGATTGAAACAAGGATGCATACTATCCGCAATTATCTTCAATCTATAATCCGAAACATCTACATATTTTAAGAAGAATAAGCAAGAGCCGAAGAGAGGATTAAAGTTAGCGGAGTCTCGTTAAATAATTAATCTGCATTATGAAGATGACACTGTACTTATGGCAGACAGTAGAGATGGATTGCAGATACTCATCAACAGAGTGACCGAATGGTGTAATAAATACGGTTTAAAATTAAATATCAAAAAACAAATTTCATGAATATCTGCAAATCTGATGGATTGACATGCAATGTCGAAGGAGTGCTTCTGGAGAGAGTCAACAAGGCCGTATATCTGGGTTGTACATACTTTAGATGCCAAGTGGGAGCATACGACTGAAATAAAATGCCGAATAGAAAAAGCCAGGGTAACTATTGCATGTACATATGTAGCCGTGATTTATCCATGAAAACCCGTATGAGGATAGTGAGATGCTATGTATTTTCAGTTCAGTATAAGAATACCCAGTGGAAGCGTAGACCCCCAGTGAAACCATTATGAAAAAATAGAAACATTTTAAATGTGGGTCTACAAAAGAATGCTACGTATAAGCCGAACATATATGTAAGTTTACAAATGAGTTTGTTTTGTCTCGAATGAAGAAAACAAAAGAGTCATGCATCCTGGCTGCTCAAGTCTGATAATGAATACTTTGGTCACGGAATGCGACACCCCGAAACATATCAACTCCTGTTATGTTTCCATTATCCAAGGAAATATGTCCGAAAGGAGAGGCCCGGGAAGAAGAAGGACGTCCTGGCTGAAAAACCTGAGGCAGTGATGGAGGGCGAGGTACATAGATCTTCATTAGTGGGTGGCGACGGGTCCTTTGCAACATTAGTTGAATCTTCGGATCCGCAAATTTCACAATAAATGGCAAAATATCTGCATATGCACTGTTGTATTGTTTTGACCTAAAAAATGTACCAAAAATGCATTTTGTGAATATTTTTAATTTCAACATATGAACCTACAAACATAGTTGACGAATTCAGCTTACGAAATGTGAAAAAGTGCACGCAGAATATATTTACGAAACGATGCACTGACTCACAAGCCTGGATCTGGGGGGTGGCAAACTGGGCATTTGCCAAGGGGTGGCGGATTTAAAGGGGCGACAAATGTTAGCATAAAGAAGAAATCTTCAGACTTTCCGTTTCGCATCCATATAGTAGTCTTCTTCTTTCAGTGGCTTATTCGTTACCGAACGTTTGCAATCATGTTTCCAATGATGACTTTGTTGGCTGCAATGGTATTTTGGTTGAACCACTGCCTCAGGTTTTTCAGCCAGGACGTTCTTCTTTTTCCCGGGCCTCTCCTTTCGCACATATTTCCTGGGATGATGAGATGCAAGGGTTGATATGTTTCGGGGTGTCGCATTGCGTGACTAAAGTATTCAAGTTTTCGAATCTCGATGCTCTTGGCGATTTCTTTTGTTTTCTTCATTCGAGACAAAACACACTCATTTGTAACCTTTTATGTTCAGCTTATCTGTAGCATTATTCTGTAGACCCATATTTCAACCGTTTCTATTTTTTCATAATGGTTTCAGTGAGGGTTCACGCTTCCACTGGGTATAAGAGAACTGAGAACATAGCATCTCACTCTCCTCATACGGGTTTTCAGGGATAAATCACGGCTACATACATACATACAATAGTTTATATAATAATAGCTTTTTATATACCTCTTATGCATTTCACATGGTTTTCGTGTAAGTGGTAATTTTTTATTCTATTAGGCATTTTATTTCAGTCGTATGCTCCCACTTGGCATCTAAAGGACAACCCAGATATACGGTCTTCTTGACTCTCTCCAGAAGCACTCCTTCGACATTGCATGTCAATTCATCACATTTGCAGATATTCATGAATTTTGTATTTATTACACCATTCGGTCACTCTGGTCGCGGCTGATCTTTATTGAATAATCAACCGAGCACAATGATTGATCTCTCCTTCTTAACAATAATATTCCCGTAGATGTAGTTTATCTTGACTTTGAAAAAGCCTTTGATAGAGTTCCTATCGATCGGCTTTTACTAAAACTCGAGCATATATATATAGGTGTAAGAGGACGGCTACTTGACTGGATCAGATTATTTTTAAAGTCAAGATAACCCATGTCTTTCCTACAAAATATACAAACATTCCATTGATTACGTCCAACATCAATTAGAGCTTGGTATCATCACCACTTTCGACCTAAAATGGTCCTCTTATATTAACCATATTGTGAACAAATGTTATTCTTTTTTGTATGTTATAAAACGTGTATTCAATTTTCCGTATTCAACTTAACTATATTATCAAATATTTAAAAAATTTTTATCGGACCTAAACTTTTATCAGACCTAAACTAAAAAAAGGTATTTTCAAAGTCAAGATAGACTACATCTACGGGAATATTATTGTTAAGAAGAAGAGATCAATCGTTGTGCTCGGTTAAAATATTACTCAGTACTGATCGGCCTTTTATAAAACCATGTTGCCATATAGCGGTCACCGTGACGAGACAGAATGTTAAATGACAGAAAACGCAAATATCGGAAGGCAAAGATCGAAAATCGAAAGATCTTAAATCGAAAGATCAAAAAAAAAAAGGTGCATGGTAAACGGTACATACTCACGTACATACTCACTTAATTTGCGCGAGCAGGATATAACGGTAACAAGAGGAACAGGCTTTTCCTCCCGTATTAATGTGCGCGCGCAAAATACGTGAGGAAAAGCATGCTCCTCTTGTTCCTGTTGTATCCTGCTCGCGCAAATTAAGTGAGTATGTACCGTTTACCATGTACCATTTTTTTTTTATCTTTCGACTTAAGATCTTTCGATTTTCGATCTTTGCCTTCCGATATTTGCGTTTTCTGTCATTTAACATTCTGTCTCGTCACGTAGACCCGGCATATAGATAATAGTCGATTGAGAGGCGATGTTGATTTCTAAACATTTTAGCAATATGGATGAAAGACTGGTAGGACGATAATTAGTAGCTTCTAATTTGTTTCCCTTTTTGTAGATAGGAATTATGAAGTTTTCCATTCTTTGGGTGTAAAAGAAGTTTTAAAATATTCATTGAAAAGTTTGAAGAAGGAACAGGATATGGAAAGAGCTGTTTTTTTTTAAAACGAGCGAAGCTATGTCATCATTACCAAGGGCGGAGTTGTCACCCAGGTTGTGTAAAACCTCGAAAACGACTTTTTCAGAAATCATTATATTATTAATTAATGTAGAATTTCGGGACAAGTTAGGAAACATCGGCAGATATGTAGAGTCTTCTTTGATGATTGAGTTGCTAAAGGCCTTAGCAAAAGTGTTGGCTACTAAGATAGGGTCTGTTATAAGTTCTTTGTTTTCGTTCATGATTGTGGACACTACGATTTTAAATTTTAGATTAGAGTTGAAATATTCAAAAAAAAGATTTGCAATCGCCAGAAACAATTAAAAATTCAAAGTCACGCTATGAGTTTCTTTTGTATTCGATGTAAATTTGAATGGTTTAGGGAAAGGAAAAAATTTTCGTTTATGGTTATTATATGGCTATTATAAATAGGAACAATATTTTGTTTGAACAAACATTTGTAATATGATAAAAATAGTATTAGTTGCGAGTTCTAAAAATGACCAATCGCTCTTGATAAAGAGTTCGTTTAATTTCTCATAGTCGGCTATTTTTAAGTTACACTTTAAGAAAGGATCAGTTAGAGGTTTACATTGTGACTTATTACACCATTGGATCAAAGAGTTCATTTTACTATCACATATATGGGTAGATACGACAAACTAAGGATATAGACGATAAAGATCTGCGAATAATCGCGAATTGCGAACTGGCAACAAAAAATCCTTGTCAAAGTGGACGAAAAAATGACAGAATATATCGACATACGAAGCGAGTTAGACAAGGATTCATACTTTCCTCAATGATCTTCAATTTATACTCAATGATATGAAAAAATATTTTAAGAAGAATAAGCAAGAGCCGAAGAGAAGATTATAGTTGGCTACATATGTATGGACATTACATCCTCTTTAATCAAATTATCTTGGCAACAATAATTTATCTAATTTAAATTTATATACTAATATGCTCTCTTTCAAGGTTTTATTCACGTTCATACAATCCCATTCATTCAACATATATTTTATACTAGTTAATCTATTGACAGTTATAGATACTACAAACTACGGATATATGTAGACGAAAAAGATCTCCGAATGTTGCGAATCTACACTGGCAACGAAAAACTGTCTAAGTGAACGAGAAAATGACAGAATAAATCGAAATACAAAGGGAGTGAGACAAGGATGCATACTATCCCTAGTGATCTTCAATCTATACTTTGAAACATCTACATATTTGAAGAAGAATAAGCAGGCGTCGAAGAGGGGATTAAAGTTAGCGGAGTCTCATTAAATAATCTGCATTAGGCAAATGACACTGTACTTGTGGAAGACAGTAGAGATGGATTGCAGATACTCATCAACAGGGTGACCAAATGGTGTAATTAATACGGTTTACAATTAAATATCAAAAAATAAAATTCATGAATATCTGCAAATCTCATGGATTGACATGCGATGTCGAAGGAGTGCCTGTGGAGAGAGTCAACAAGACCGTATATCTGGGTTATACTTTAAATGCCAAGTGGGATCATACGACTGAAATAAAATGTCGAATAGAAAAAGCCAGGGTGACTTTTATTCAGCTAAAAATAGTAGTATGTAGCCTTGATTTATCCCTGAAAACCCGTGTGAGGATAGTGAGATGCTATGTATTCTCAGTTCTCTTATACGTCGTATAAGCGTGGACCCTCACTGAAACCATGATGAAACTATATAAACATTTGAAATTTGAGTCTACAGAAGAATGTTACGTATAAGCTGAACATATGTTTAAGGTTACAAATGAGTGTGTTTTGTCTCGAATGAAGAAAACAAAAGAAATCGAAACATATCAACTTCTGCATTTCATTATCCAAGGAAATATGTCCGAAAGGAGAGGCACGGGAAGAAGAAGGTCGTCCTGGCTGAAAAACCTGAGGCAGTGGTTCAACCAAAATACCACTTCACTACACTACCGGGCAGCAGCCAACAAAGTCATCATTGGAAATATGATTGCAAACGTCTGGTAACGGAAAAGGCACTAAAAGAAGAAGACTACATATGTACATATGTATATGGATGCGAAATGGGAACTCTGAAGATTTCTTCTTTATGCCAATATTTGTGGCCCCTTTAAATCCGCCACCCCTTGGCAAATGCCCAGTTTGCCACCCCCTAGATCTAGGCTTGTGAGTCAGTGCATCGTTTCGTAAATATATTCTGCGTGCACTTTTTCACATTTCGTAAGCTGAATTCGTCAACTATGTTTGTACATAGGTTCATATGTTGAAATTAAAAATATTCACAACATGCATTTTTGGTACATTTTTCAGGTTAAAACAATACAACAGTGCATATGTAGATATTTTGCCATTTATTGTGAAATTTGCGGATCCGAAGATTCAACTAATGTTGCAAAGGACCCGTCGCCACCCACTAATGAAGATCTATGTAACTCGCCCTCCATCAACTAAGCCTGGTTTTAAAATTCAACACAAAACTCCCCCTGCTGCACAGTAGACATGGAGATGATTTCGAAGTATAACCAACTTTGAAAAAGCATGCTGAGAAATAGACAAAGAGAATCTGATTATCTCAAATATGGTCAGTTGACCTGATTATCTCAAATAGGTACCCTGGATATGTTCAGTGTCCGAATGTCTACTATCTATGTACCGGACATACATATGTATATATGGGATTATGTACATACATATGTATGCACACATGCACGTACAGATGTGTCGAAATGGAAAAAAATGGAAAAGGTGGATGGTCTGATTAAAAAATAGATATTTTAAATTTTTCACAAATTTATTGAGCCTTGAAAAATCTCATAAATTTAAATGCAAATATCATTAAATGTATCATTAAAACAAAGAATGTATCTTCGAACATTAGGCTCCATATCTCCATGTCTCCATATCTCTATGGAGTTGGGGGTTCAATCACAATGATAGGTGGTAGAGGGGTTGGTGGGATTGAAAGTGGAGGTGGTCTTAAAATCTCGGTCATTGACTCTTCAGTTCCAAATCTTGTCTTTTTACATATCCCCATCTTTCAGGTAGAGAAGAACACTGCCAAATCTAAAGTAAATACAATGAAATATATGAAATATATAAGTATATTTATTACTAAAGGTATAAGAAAGCTACTCACTTGTGGATTTCCTCAGAGATGGACAGTGACTTTGGTAATGAATTGACATGACAATTACTAGGAAATTTATAGGGAAAAAATGTCGATTGTTGCATATTTCAACATTTTATGTCAAAATATCTACATATGCACTATCGTATTGTTTTGACCTAAAAAATGTACCAAAAATGCATTTTATCAATATTTTGAATTTCAAAATATGAACTTTGTACAAACACAGTTGACGAATTCGGCTTACGAAATGTGAAAAAGTGCACGCACACTATATTTACGAAACGATGCACTGACTCACAAGCCTAGATCTAGGGGGTGGCAAACTGGGCATTTGCCCGGGGGTGGCGGATTTAAAGGGGCGACAAATATTGGCATAAAGAAGAAATCTTCACAATACCCGTTTTGCATCCATATAGTCTTCTTCTTTTAGTGCCTTATCCGTTACCGGAAGTTTGCAATCATGTTTCCAATGATTACTTTGTTTACTGCTATCTGGAACACGGGAAGAAGAAGGTCGTCCTGGCTGAAAAACCTGAGGCAGTGGTTCAACCAAAATACCACTACACTGTTCCAGATAGCAGTCAACAAAGTCATCATTGGAAACATGATTGCAAACTTCCGGTAACGGATAAGGCACTAAAAGAAGAAGACTATATGGATGCGAAACAGGAACTCTGAAGATTTCTACTTTATGCCAATATTTGTCGCCCCTTTAAATCCGCCACCCCTTGGCAAATGCCCTGTTTGCCACCCCCAAGATCTAGGCTTGTGAGTCAGTGCATCGTTTCGTAAATATTTTTTGCGTGCACTTTTTCACATTTCGTAAGCCGAATTCATATGTACAAAGTTCATATGTTGAAATTCAAAATATTGATAAAATGCATTTTTGGTACATTTTTTAGGTCAAAGCAATACGATAGTGCATATGTAGATATTTTGACATATATTGTGAAATTTGCAACAATCGACACTTTTTCCCTATAAATTTCGTATTACTTGCCATATCAATTCATTACCAAAGTCACTGTCCGTCTCTAAGGAAATTAAAAAGTGAGTAGCTTTGGTATACCTTCCGTTATATATATATATATATTGCTGTCGGTTCCCTCATCACTGAGGATCGTGACTATGATGTCCGGTCAACCAGCTTCTTCCATTGAGTTCTTAATTCGGCCAGGCGAAGACTTGCTACCTTGGAAGCGCCCGTCACTGCAGATACTTGGTCAGTCCAGGGGGATGTGGGGGATCTGCCTCTGCTTCTTCTGCCTTCGACGTTACCAACCACAACCAACCGCTCCAGGCTCTTCTCACCTCTTCGTGCAATGTGGCCGAACAACCGCAATATAGTTGACAGTCTATCCTTGATTTTTAATTCTTCAAGAAAAGACACATTTGTGCGTTTGTCGGTCCAAGTCAAGCGCAGTAGCCATCTCCAGGACCACATCTCGAAGGCATCGATTCTCTGTCTCGAAGGCACCGCCGCCTTCATGGTCCACGTCTCGACTCCATAAAGGCAGACAGAAAAGACGAGACTCTTCACGAGACGGATTTTGACAGCAGTTGTAATGGCTCTTTTCTTCCAAATCTTCGTTAGTTGTGACATTGCCGATTTTGCTAATGTAATCCGGCGCCGTATTTCCAATTCGCTGCCCCCGTTGATAGATATGAGTGACCCCAAATAGACAAAATTATCAACCAGCTCTATACCGCTTAAAGCTGAGTTGTTGTTTTGCAGCTGTTGGTGACGGTCAATTATCATAATTTTTGTTTTGGGGTGGTTTATATGGAGGCCAAGCACATTACTCTCTGTCTCAACACGACGGATCATTTCGGCCATTTCTTCATGATTATAAGCTATGAGCGTTGTGTCATCCGCATACCGAAGATTGGATAGTTTTTTTCCACCAATGGACACTCCACCCTTCCAACCATCCAGTGCTCTACGCATTATATACTCTCCATATATATATTAAATAGGTCTGGAGATAATATACACCCTTGCCTTACTGCACGTTGTACTCGAAAATTTGTCAAGTTTAGCGAATTGATTCGAACTACTGCATTGTTATCATTATACAAGTTATATATTATTTTTACAAGATGTATGGGGACTCCCATGTCCAGTAGAACTTTCCACAGATAGTCCCTGTTCACAAAGTCAAAAGTTAAGCCAGTTTGTTTAAGTCTTTTACGTTATTTTATCGTAACCCAAG
Organism: Arctopsyche grandis; assembly: GCF_051622035.1. NCBI lineage: Eukaryota > Metazoa > Arthropoda > Insecta > Trichoptera > Hydropsychidae > Arctopsyche > Arctopsyche grandis. The sequence continues at coordinate 38,406,452 of NC_135356.1, forward strand.
TTGAATCAGAGATGAAAGACTTACGATGTTCATTTTGCGGTGTTTGATGTTTTCTGGCATACCGAATTATGAGATCTTTAAAAATTTTCCAAGACTCTTCTACATCTAAATTAGGATTTATTTGGAATTCTGCATCTTTTTCTCTGATTACATTACCAAAATTAATTACATCATCATTGGTGAGTTTAATTGCTTTATTTTGATGTCTTTTAATAATTTTCAATTTCAGTCGAAATTTAGCAACAAGTATGGTCAGATCCGCAATCTGCACCTGGATATGTTTTGACGTTATGTATCGATGATTTCCATCTAGAATTTATTTATATATATTCCACCTTTCTACCATACTCCACCTTTCGTAATTAATATACTTATATATATACATATAATAATATTATTTATTGTATTTACTTTAGATTTAGCGGTGTTCTTCTCAACCTGAAAGATGGGGATATGTACGAAGAAAAGATTTGGAACTGAACAGTCAACCCAGAGGAAATGCCCAGATCCACCAAAACTTCCACACCCACCTTCCTCTCCAGCACCACCTGGTTTTTAAAATTCACCACAACTCCCGCTGCTGCATAGTTGACATGAAGATATGGAGCCTAATATTTGACGATACTTTCTTAATTTCAATGATATTTCAACATTTGGAGCTGAAGAGTCAACCCAGAGGAATTACCCAGATCCACCAAAATTCCAGACCCACCTCGCACTCCATCACCACCTAGGCCTGGTTTTTAAAATTCACCACTACTCCCCCTGCTGCATAGCTGACATAAAGATATGGAGCCTAATGTTCGAAGATATATTTTTCATTTTAATGATATATTTGCACATTATCTATAATTGACTCAGATGTTTTTTTGCTATGTTTATTCATAAGATTTTTCGACGATCAATAAATTTGTGAATTTTTTGTTTTTAATTAGACCCTCTACATTTTCCCTTTTCTTCGACACATCTGTATCTGTATATGTAAATTTTTAAAGTTCCAGAATTTGTCCCTTAAAGCCTTACGAATACAGTCTAAGAGACCCTTTCGTCGGAGAACGAGACGGTTGTGCAGCAATATTGCACAAGAACAACCACACATTACTTCTCTATATAAAACCCCACTTTAGAGGTCAATTAAGTCAACCAATAAACCCCTCTACATGAGGCTACAAGGTAAGAAAAGAAATGATATGGACACGCGTAGCACACATAAATATGTATATGCATGCGTACCCACGCACATAATGGCATACATACACCATAAGTTGAATAGTAGTATCCAGGCGAACATACATATGTTCATAGGATCCCAAAATACACTGCAAACCTTTCAAAATCCCTGAAAGAAGCTCTATTACCCACTAAATCCCCGTGATGCTCCCCTGACGCCATGAAGCATAGCCTTTCGCTCTACATCCATACCAGGACAGGACCACAAAATATGGTCTGCGTCCTGCGCTGGAGAAGTACAAGGACAGACGGAATCAGAAATCAATTCCATGGATTTAAGCTTACCGTTAAAGTGGCCATGACCAGTAAAAAATTGACTGGTCCAAAAACTAGGTGAGATAACCAATCACACTTAAGGCGCCTAACGACCCTTGGAAAAAACCGAAAATTTTGTCTACCGTTAGAGGAACACTCCCATCTACATATGTTGCCAATTAGAAACGGCACAATTGAAAATACTAGATATTAGATTTCTTAAAAATTGAGGATCACGGCACTGTAACTGATTGGGAACACGAAATGTATTTATTTATTTATTTTTAATACACAAGTACATATACCACAGTGTCTTCACAGGTCACCCCAATATGACACTATGGCCAGAAAATACATAAAATATATAAACACATAAGAAAAAATAAAATAATAATAATAAAAAAAAAACCAATAAAAATAAAACATTAAAAAATTAAAAATTAAAAGTTGAAATTCGGCGAGCAGACCGCACACGATCGGCACGGACAGCCAGCAATACACCACCTCCTCTGCAGCCTCTATCTCTTCTGAACACTACATATGTAAGTATCTGCTATTGAAGATTTCAAAGTCGTTAACTGAATCGTTCAACCATGATGCTGTGCCAAGACACAGGAAAGGCATTCAACTGCTTTGGAGTTGAGACCCCTAACATTCTGGTACAGCATTGTCATGCGACGAATCTTGCGCACACAATTTATGCGAGGGTGCGAAACTCCGCCGAAATTTCCATGGATTAATAGCCACTCCCGAAGGCCAAATATCCGGTTGAAGTAGATCAGAGTAGTATTCCTCAATAACTGACACTTTGAAAGAAGAGTAGTCTCCCTTCATGGGCGCCCGCAGAAAATTTCCTAGGGGGGGGGCAAAATATTTTTAAAGTCCTTTTTGTTGCAGTTCACTTTGTCTCTGTGTACGCTTAACATGCACAATCCATACAGACATTGTAGATCTAAGCCATGTTTTTACACGATGTAATGTGCTGAACGTTTTCTGATATATACATAGATAGCTGGACTGATAGATAATTCGTTTTACAGTATTATCTATCTGACAAATAATATCCTTATTTTGATCTCTAATGGTTGACGCTAAGTGATCAGCATCTTGTTGAGACCCACGATGCCATGCTGTGTTGTTATGGTTTCTGGCACATTCATTAAAATCTTTGTACTTTGTACAAGGAGTAGTATTGAAGGCACCTTGAATTCCCCTTTGAACTGGTTGCGGAAATAAAACACAGAAAATGCATAAAAAACCTTTTAAGATCTACAATTTTTGTCCGAAATAATTTTATGATAAAACTTACCGTTTTGCTGAAAATCGCGAAAAACCCATATTTTTAACCTTTGACCTCAGGTAAAATTTTGTTTTGAACAATTTTACTGACTTTCAGCTTGTTGTGAATTTATGTTTCCTTGAATGTCTAATTTGACCGGACTATATATATACTTTGATGTACTGTTAATAAAGTTTTATTTTGTCATGTCGTAAGTCCATCACACTTGATCAAATTTTTGACCTGTGATGTGTAACGAAATAGATTTTTTCTGGGTGCTTTTTTACTTCTAGATTGTAGTTCAATTGTGGTGTAATCTAAGGTTTATTAATAAATTTTTATTTATTTATTGAAAAATCAACAGGCAACATATATATATATATATATAAATGGGAGGATGAAAGAAAATAGGACAATGCGTAGCTAAACATAAAGTGATATAATATAATTGGATAAATATTATATAATAGAAAAAGAAATGGATCAATCAATCAAGACTCTCCTGATGGCAGTCCTGAATTGATGCAAGGAAATACCGAATAAATCAGTGTCATTCAGCTCCCCGTTAAGCATACGATAAACACGCTGTAGATAGGAATATTTTAGGGAATTTGTTTTGAAAGGATTAAGTGAAAAGAGTGCAACGTGTCCTAAAGAATACCTAACTGTGATCCGGAAACCAACCTTACTCAGTCGATCGGAACAATCATGGAAAACATTCAGGAGCTTAAAAAAGAATGTAGCAAAAGTGAGTCGTTGCTTGACAGAAATATTGTTAAAAGATAGGTTTTTAAAATATCGGGAACAGTAGTATTGGCGTAGGTAGGAAAACGGACTTATTCAATACAATTAATATGGGATAAATAAAAAGGTGACCAGATAATTGAGGTAAATTCAAGGTGAGATCTTACAAAGGAAAAATAAAGTAATTTAAGTACATGAGTTAAAGGGTTTAGTTGAGCGGAGTAGGAATCAAAGAGATTTTGATTTAATATAACTAAAAAATAGTCTGCTTTAATATATTTAATTAAAAAATTTACTAAAAATATTTTTAATTTTCTCGAAATTTTGATTAGAATATCCACCTCCGAGTTATTTCATGTAAAAAGTAAAAATTTCACAAAGTAGACCTCCGTTCAACTCCGCTGTTTTAAAATGATTTCATCAATTATTAAAATTGAACTATTTAACCATAAGAAACTGTCAATATTTGATGCAATCACTCGCATAGTGAGGTTATTAAATGCCAATACTTATGATAATTAATCTGGATAGAAACAATTGAGTCAATTTCGTCAACATAAGCGTTTAAAATCGGAACATTTTTATGCTATGATAAAATTAGCTCAATAATTAATTTCGAAATGGTAAGGTGAGGTGGTAAAGGTAAAGAGATAAAGGTAAGGTTCTCCTAAACAGTCATACTAACGAAATTGATTTGAAAGGGCAATTATTGTCGATCCGATGTTAAAACGCGTTCGTGCAATGTGTTTTAATATTGATAGAACGTAAAATTATTTATTTATTTTTATTATATTATTTCTTATAATAATTAACCATATAATACTAGCTGAACCCGGCATGCGTTGCTATGCCACAATAACGCATGCAATTCCCGTTCCCGTTCCCGTTTCAAGTGCTGGTTGGAGCTCAAATAACGTCTCTTCAAAGCCGTGTCTTCATAAACCAACTGGCAACGTGGTTACCAACGAAAACATTTCCTTGACGCTTGACAATGGCGCTTCAAACTTTCGAGTCGGGAAAATCGTAATTATATAAGAATATTATTATTAAGAGGTTCTTTCCCTTTTATTTTCACAGTAAGCTTCTCGGACATGCATACAACAAATCCTGAAAGTTCCATCGTAATCGGTTGAGTAGTTTAGGAGCAGATTATTAGAATATACATATGTAATTGAATGCAATGCAAAGTTTTTCTGTCCATGAGACATGATATATGTATTTTTCCAGAACTCGTTCCTTCTTCTTCATTGTTGTTAAAATGTAATGCTCACAATCTATGTAAATGCCAAGCCACAATCTAAAACACTCGGCAATTAGGGATATCCATCGAGAAATTCTGCTATGGCTATAAATTCAGAAATTGTGGTGTAAACCGGTCTTTATAAACATTAACAATGATTACACGACCCACATTCAATGCTCTTTTTTTCAATGCTACCTGGAAAAGCTTAGCGGGTAGTATTCTTGTTTACTTTTGTACATGTGCAATGTACAACACCTATTGGCGCTTTTCAGCCCCATGGACTTGTTGGCAAAACGCTGATCAGCATTCAAAGGGTTAACTGGTTTTATCATAGAACCCGTCTCTGAAACTTTTACCACTCGTGTTTTTTACAATGGTACCTTCTTGTGACTGGGGAGAGAGAATCGTTTGCTATTCGATGCTTTCGTTCATAAACAGGTGTATAGCCAATTCAAATAAGATACATTGATTTTGAAACAAGCTGTAGATAAGTATACTTTTGCCAAGTATTGAAAGCGGATTTCAAAACTTACGATTTATTCTCTTCTGAATTAAAATTAGAACGTTGGTTCGCGTTGAAATATCTCCATATTCAAATCGGTAGAATACAAAAAATAGACCAAATCAAACCCAACCTTGGAACATACAGATGTATGTGTGTATGTATGTATTTGAAATATTTGAACAAAATCCGACAGCTGGAAGTAGAGTTTTTGTCTTTTGGAAATTTCCCTACATTTCCGGTCAATTTATATCGAAAATACTCTAATAACCGATATGTGTGAACGTGAATTGAATTTTGAATTTATTGAAGTTGTTTTGTGACCTACTCATATTCCTTAAATACATACATAGGTAAAGTGATGGGTTGGTCCCATCCGATTTTTTTAATATAAGGTCTCAGATATACAGAATGTCAAATTGTACTCCTCCGTATGTAAGATATATGTATATTTTTAAATGTTTGTTAAAGTAAGAACATCTTTTAAAATTAAAGAAGATGACTGGCAAAGGCGCTTAAACGATTGCGCTTAAAGAACTTCGTTCTATATTGCGAAATACAGTGAAAACTGCATGAACATTCTGGATTATATGCACATATATAAATATGTATATATATGTATATAAATGTGTATATTTCCACTAATGGAAAAAGATTCACCGTAACTTGGAATTTGCCGGATATATTCATTGTCCGAATATCTATGATCTACGTATATGGGAGAATGTACGCACATATCTACATACATATGCACGTAAATATGTGTCGAGAAAAGTGGAAAATGTGGGTGGTCTAATTAAATAATAGATCTTTAAAATTTCTCACAAATTTATTGAGCCTCGAAAAATCTTATGAATTTATTTATTGAAAAATCAACAGGCCTCAGATGTAGAATAAATATAACAAAAAAACATCTGACCCAATTATAGATTACGTGCAAATTATATTTATGTGCAAATATATCATTAAGATGAAGAATGTATCTTCGAAGATATAGCTCCATATCTCCATGTCTACTGTGCAGCAGGGGGAGTTGCGGGGTTAATTTGAAAACAAGGCCTAGGTGGTGGAGGGTGAGGGAGATCTTCAGTATTGGGTGGCGGCGGGGCCTTTGCAGAATAAATACCAACAGTTGAATCTTGGGATCCGAATCTGGTCTTCGTACATATACCCATCTTTCAGGTTGAGAAGAACACCGCTAAATCTAAAGTAAATACAATAAATAATATTATTATATGTATATATATATATATAAGTATATTTATTACGAAAGGTGGAGTATGGTAGAAAGGTGGAATATATATAAATAAATTCTAGATGGAAATCATCGATACATAACGTCAAAACATATCCAGGTGCAGATTGCGGATCTGACCATACTTGTTGCTAAATTTCGACTGAAATTGAAAATTATTAAAAGACATCAAAATAAAGCAATTAAACTCACCAATGATGATGTAATTAATTTTGGTAATGTAATCAGAGAAAAAGATGCAGAATTCCAAATAAATCCTAATTTAGATGTAGAAGAGTCTTGGAAAATTTTTAAAGATCTCATAATTCGGTATGCCAGAAAACATCAAACACCGCAAAATGAACATCGTAAGTCTTTCATCTCTGATTCAACTTGGGTTACGATAAAATAACGTAAAAGACTTAAACAAACTGGCTTAACTTTTGACTTTGTGAACAGGGACTATCTGTGGAAAGTTCTACTGGACATGGGAGTCCCCATACATCTTGTAAAAATAATATATAACTTGTATAATGATAACAATGCAGTAGTTCGAATCAATTCGCTAAACTTGACAAATTTTCGAGTACAACGTGCAGTAAGGCAAGGGTGTATATTATCTCCAGACCTATTTAATATATATATGGAGAGTATATAATGCGTAGAGCACTGGATGGTTGGAAGGGTGGAGTGTCCATTGGTGGAAAAAAACTATCCAATCTTCGGTATGCGGATGACACAACGCTCATAGCTTATAATCATGAAGAAATGGCCGAAATGATCCGTCGTGTTGAGACAGAGAGTAATGTGCTTGGCCTCCATATAAACCACCCCAAAACAAAAATTATGATAATTGACCGTCACCAACAGCTGCAAAACAACAACTCAGCTTTAAGCGGTATAGAGCTGGTTGATAATTTTGTCTATTTGGGGTCACTCATATCTATCAACGGGGGCAGCGAATTGGAAATACGGCGCCGGATTACATTAGCAAAATCGGCAATGTCACAACTAACGAAGATTTGGAAGAAAAGAGCCATTACAACTGCTGTCAAAATCCGTCTCGTGAAGAGTCTCGTCTTTTCTGTCTGCCTTTATGGAGTCGAGACGTGGACCATGAAGGCGGCGGTGCCTTCGAGACAGAGAATCGATGCCTTCGAGATGTGGTCCTGGAGATGGCTACTGCGCTTGACTTGGACCGACAAACGCACAAATGTGTCTTTTCTTGAAGAATTAAAAATCAAGGATAGACTGTCAACTATATTGCGGTTGTTCGGCCACATTGCACGAAGAGGTGAGAAGAGCCTGGAGCGGTTGGTTGTGGTTGGTAACGTCGAAGGCAGAAGAAGCAGAGGCAGATCCCCCACATCCCCCTGGACTGACCAAGTATCTGCAGTGACGGGCGCTTCCAAGGTAGCAAGTCTTCGCCTGGCCGAATTAAGAACTCAATGGAAGAAGCTGGTTGACCGGACATCATAGTCACGATCCTCAGTGATGAGGGAACCGACAGCAATATATATATATAACGGAAGGTATACCAAAGCTACTCACTTTTTAATTTCCTTAGAGACGGACAGTGACTTTGGTAATGAATTGATATGGCAAGTAATACGAAATTTATAGGGAAAAAGTGTCGATTGTTGCAAATTTCACAATATATGTCAAAATATCTACATATGCACTATCGTATTGCTTTGACCTAAAAAATGTACCAAAAATGCATTTTATCAATATTTTGAATTTCAACATATGAACTTTGTACATATGAATTCGGCTTACGAAATGTGAAAAAGTGCACGCAAAAAATATTTACGAAACGATGCACTGACTCACAAGCCTAGATCTTGGGGGTGGCAAACAGGGCATTTGCCAAGGGGTGGCGGATTTAAAGGGGCGACAAATATTGGCATAAAGTAGAAATCTTCAGAGTTCCTGTTTCGCATCCATATAGTCTTCTTCTTTTAGTGCCTTATCCGTTACCGGAAGTTTGCAATCATGTTTCCAATGATGACTTTGTTGACTGCTATCTGGAACAGTGTAGTGGTATTTTGGTTGAACCACTGCCTCAGGTTTTTCAGCCAGGACGACCTTCTTCTTCCCGTGTTCCAGATAGCAGTAAACAAAGTAATCATTGGAAACATGATTGCAAACTTCCGGTAACGGATAAGGCACTAAAAGAAGAAGACTATATGGATGCAAAACGGGTATTGTGAAGATTTCTTCTTTATGCCAATATTTGTCGCCCCTTTAAATCCGCCACCCCCGGGCAAATGCCCAGTTTGCCACCCCCTAGATCTAGGCTTGTGAGTCAGTGCATCGTTTCGTAAATATAGTGTGCGTGCACTTTTTCACATTTCGTAAGCCGAATTCGTCAACTGTGTTTGTACAAAGTTCATATTTTGAAATTCAAAATATTGATAAAATGCATTTTTGGTACATTTTTTAGGTCAAAACAATACGATAGTGCATATGTAGATATTTTGACATAAAATGTTGAAATATGCAACAATCGACATTTTTTCCCTATAAATTTCCTAGTAATTGTCATGTCAATTCATTACCAAAGTCACTGTCCATCTCTGAGGAAATCCACAAGTGAGTAGCTTTCTTATACCTTTAGTAATAAATATACTTATATATTTCATATATTTCATTGTATTTACTTTAGATTTGGCAGTGTTCTTCTCTACCTGAAAGATGGGGATATGTAAAAAGACAAGATTTGGAACTGAAGAGTCAATGACCGAGATTTTAAGACCACCTCCACTTTCAATCCCACCAACCCCTCTACCACCTATCATTGTGATTGAACCCCCAACTCCATAGAGATATGGAGACATGGAGATATGGAGCCTAATGTTCGAAGATACATTCTTTGTTTTAATGATACATTTAATGATATTTGCATTTAAATTTATGAGATTTTTCAAGGCTCAATAAATTTGTGAAAAATTTAAAATATCTATTTTTTAATCAGACCATCCACCTTTTCCATTTTTTTCCATTTCGACACATCTGTACGTGCATGTGTGCATACATATGTATGTACATAATCCCATATATACATATGTATGTCCGGTACATAGATAGTAGACATTCGGACACTGAACATATCCAGGGTACCTATTTGAGATAATCAGGTCAACTGACCATATTTGAGATAATCAGATTCTCTTTGTCTATTTCTCAGCATGCTTTTTCAAAGTTGGTTATACTTCGAAATCATCTCCATGTCTACTGTGCAGCAGGGGGAGTTTTGTGTTGAATTTTAAAACCAGGCTTAGTTGATGGAGGGCGAGTTACATAGATCTTCATTAGTGGGTGGCGACGGGTCCTTTGCAACATTAGTTGAATCTTCGGATCCGCAAATTTCACAATAAATGGCAAAATATCTACATATGCACTGTTGTATTGTTTTAACCTGAAAAATGTACCAAAAATGCATGTTGTGAATATTTTTAATTTCAACATATGAACCTATGTACAAACATAGTTGACGAATTCAGCTTACGAAATGTGAAAAAGTGCACGCAGAATATATTTACGAAACGATGCACTGACTCACAAGCCTAGATCTAGGGGGTGGCAAACTGGGCATTTGCCAAGGGGTGGCGGATTTAAAGGGGCCACAAATATTGGCATAAAGAAGAAATCTTCAGAGTTCCCATTTCGCATCCATATACATATGTACATATGTAGTCTTCTTCTTTTAGTGCCTTTTCCGTTACCAGACGTTTGCAATCATATTTCCAATGATGACTTTGTTGGCTGCTGCCCGGTAGTGTAGTGAAGTGGTATTTTGGTTGAACCACTGCCTCAGGTTTTTCAGCCAGGACGACCTTCTTCTTCCCGTGCCTCTCCTTTCGGACATATTTCCTTGGATAATGAAATGCAGAAGTTGATATGTTTCGATTTCTTTTGTTTTCTTCATTCGAGACAAAACACACTCATTTGTAACCTTAAACATATGTTCAGCTTATACGTAACATTCTTCTGTAGACTCAAATTTCAAATGTTTATATAGTTTCATCATGGTTTCAGTGAGGGTCCACGCTTATACGACGTATAAGAGAACTGAGAATACATAGCATCTCACTATCCTCACACGGGTTTTCAGGGATAAATCAAGGCTACATACTACTATTTTTAGCTGAATAAAAGTCACCCTGGCTTTTTCTATTCGACATTTTATTTCAGTCGTATGATCCCACTTGGCATTTAAAGTATAACCCAGATATACGGTCTTGTTGACTCTCTCCACAGGCACTCCTTCGACATCGCATGTCAATCCATGAGATTTGCAGATATTCATGAATTTTATTTTTTGATATTTAATTGTAAACCGTATTAATTACACCATTTGGTCACCCTGTTGATGAGTATCTGCAATCCATCTCTACTGTCTTCCACAAGTACAGTGTCATTTGCCTAATGCAGATTATTTAATGAGACTCCGCTAACTTTAATCCCCTCTTCGACGCCTGCTTATTCTTCTTCAAATATGTAGATGTTTCAAAGTATAGATTGAAGATCACTAGGGATAGTATGCATCCTTGTCTCACTCCCTTTGTATTTCGATTTATTCTGTCATTTTCTCGTTCACTTAGACAGTTTTTCGTTGCCAGTGTAGATTCGCAACATTCGGAGATCTTTTTCGTCTACATATATCCGTAGTTTGTAGTATCTATAACTGTCAATAGATTAACTAGTATAAAATATATGTTGAATGAATGGGATTGTATGAACGTGAATAAAACCTTGAAAGAGAGCATATTAGTATATAAATTTAAATTAGATAAATTATTGTTGCCAAGATAATTTGATTAAAGAGGATGTAATGTCCATACATATGTAGCCAACTATAATCTTCTCTTCGGCTCTTGCTTATTCTTCTTAAAATATTTTTTCATATCATTGAGTATAAATTGAAGATCATTGAGGAAAGTATGAATCCTTGTCTAACTCGCTTCGTATGTCGATATATTCTGTCATTTTTTCGTCCACTTTGACAAGGATTTTTTGTTGCCAGTTCGCAATTCGCGATTATTCGCAGATCTTTATCGTCTATATCCTTAGTTTGTCGTATCTACCCATATATGTGATAGTAAAATGAACTCTTTGATCCAATGGTGTAATAAGTCACAATGTAAACCTCTAACTGATCCTTTCTTAAAGTGTAACTTAAAAATAGCCGACTATGAGAAATTAAACGAACTCTTTATCAAGAGCGATTGGTCATTTTTAGAACTCGCAACTAATACTATTTTTATCATATTACAAATGTTTGTTCAAACAAAATATTGTTCCTATTTATAATAGCCATATAATAACCATAAACGAAAATTTTTTCCTTTCCCTAAACCATTCAAATTTACATCGAATACAAAAGAAACTCATAGCGTGACTTTGAATTTTTAATTGTTTCTGGCGATTGCAAATCTTTTTTTTGAATATTTCAACTCTAATCTAAAATTTAAAATCGTAGTGTCCACAATCATGAACGAAAACAAAGAACTTATAACAGACCCTATCTTAGTAGCCAACACTTTTGCTAAGGCCTTTAGCAACTCAATCATCAAAGAAGACTCTACATATCTGCCGATGTTTCCTAACTTGTCCCGAAATTCTACATTAATTAATAATATAATGATTTCTGAAAAAGTCGTTTTCGAGGTTTTACACAACCTGGGTGACAACTCCGCCCTTGGTAATGATGACATAGCTTCGCTCGTTTTAAAAAAAAACAGCTCTTTCCATATCCTGTTCCTTCTTCAAACTTTTCAATGAATATTTTAAAACTTCTTTTACACCCAAAGAATGGAAAACTTCATAATTCCTATCTACAAAAAGGGAAACAAATTAGAAGCTACTAATTATCGTCCTACCAGTCTTTCATCCATATTGCTAAAATGTTTAGAAATCAACATCGCCTCTCAATCGACTATTATCTATATGCCGGGTCTACGTGACGAGACAGAATGTTAAATGACAGAAAACGCAAATATCGGAAGGCAAAGATCGAAAATCGAAAGATCTTAAGTCGAAAGATAAAAAAAAAATGGTACATGGTAAACGGTACATACTCACTTAATTTGCGCGAGCAGGATACAACAGGAACAAGAGGAGCATGCTTTTCCTCACGTATTTTGCGCGCGCACATTAATACGGGAGGAAAAGCCTGTTCCTCTTGTTACCGTTATATCCTGCTCGCGCAAATTAAGTGAGTATGTACGTGAGTATGTACCGTTTACCATGCACCTTTTTTTTTTTGATCTTTCGATTTAAGATCTTTCGATTTTCGATCTTTGCCTTCCGATATTTGCGTTTTCTGTCATTTAACATTCTGTCTCGTCACGGTGACCGCTATATGGCAACATGGTTTTATAAAAGGCCGATCAGTACTGAGTAATATTTTAACCGAGCACAACGATTGATCTCTTCTTCTTAACAATAATATTCCCGTAGATGTAGTCTATCTTGACTTTGAAAATACCTTTTTTTAGTTTAGGTCTGATAAAAGTTTAGGTCCGATAAAAATTTTTTAAATATTTGATAATATAGTTAAGTTGAATACGGAAAATTGAATACACGTTTTATAACATACAAAAAAGAATAACATTTGTTCACAATATGGTTAATATAAGAGGACCATTTTAGGTCGAAAGTGGTGATGATACCAAGCTCTAATTGATGTTGGACGTAATCAATGGAATGTTTGTATATTTTGTAGGAAAGACATGGGTTATCTTGACTTTAAAAATAATCTGATCCAGTCAAGTAGCCGTCCTCTTACACCTATATATATATGCTCGAGTTTTAGTAAAAGCCGATCGATAGGAACTCTATCAAAGGCTTTTTCAAAGTCAAGATAAACTACATCTACGGGAATATTATTGTTAAGAAGGAGAGATCAATCATTGTGCTCGGTTGATTATTCAATAAAGATCAGCCGCGACCAGAGTGACCGAATGGTGTAATAAATACAAAATTCATGAATATCTGCAAATGTGATGAATTGACATGCAATGTCGAAGGAGTGCTTCTGGAGAGAGTCAAGAAGACCGTATATCTGGGTTGTCCTTTAGATGCCAAGTGGGAGCATACGACTGAAATAAAATGCCTAATAGAATAAAAAATTACCACTTACACGAAAACCATGTGAAATGCATAAGAGGTATATAAAAAGCTATTATTATATAAACTATTGTATGTATGTATGTAGCCGTGATTTATCCCTGAAAACCCGTATGAGGAGAGTGAGATGCTATGTTCTCAGTTCTCTTATACCCAGTGGAAGCGTGAACCCTCACTGAAACCATTATGAAAAAATAGAAACGGTTGAAATATGGGTCTACAGAATAATGCTACAGATAAGCTGAACATAAAAGGTTACAAATGAGTGTGTTTTGTCTCGAATGAAGAAAACAAAAGAAATCGCCAAGAGCATCGAGATTCGAAAACTTGAATACTTTAGTCACGCAATGCGACACCCCGAAACATATCAACCCTTGCATCTCATCATCCCAGGAAATATGTGCGAAAGGAGAGGCCCGGGAAAAAGAAGAACGTCCTGGCTGAAAAACCTGAGGCAGTGGTTCAACCAAAATACCATTGCAGCCAACAAAGTCATCATTGGAAACATGATTGCAAACGTTCGGTAACGAATAAGCCACTGAAAGAAGAAGACTACTATATGGATGCGAAACGGAAAGTCTGAAGATTTCTTCTTTATGCTAACATTTGTCGCCCCTTTAAATCCGCCACCCCTTGGCAAATGCCCAGTTTGCCACCCCCCAGATCCAGGCTTGTGAGTCAGTGCATCGTTTCGTAAATATATTCTGCGTGCACTTTTTCACATTTCGTAAGCTGAATTCGTCAACTATGTTTGTAGGTTCATATGTTGAAATTAAAAATATTCACAAAATGCATTTTTGGTACATTTTTTAGGTCAAAACAATACAACAGTGCATATGCAGATATTTTGCCATTTATTGTGAAATTTGCGGATCCGAAGATTCAACTAATGTTGCAAAGGACCCGTCGCCACCCACTAATGAAGATCTATGTACCTCGCCCTCCATCACTGCCTCAGGTTTTTCAGCCAGGACGTCCTTCTTCTTCCCGGGCCTCTCCTTTCGGACATATTTCCTTGGATAATGGAAACATAACAGGAGTTGATATGTTTCGGGGTGTCGCATTCCGTGACCAAAGTATTCATTATCAGACTTGAGCAGCCAGGATGCATGACTCTTTTGTTTTCTTCATTCGAGACAAAACAAACTCATTTGTAAACTTACATATATGTTCGGCTTATACGTAGCATTCTTTTGTAGACCCACATTTAAAATGTTTCTATTTTTTCATAATGGTTTCACTGGGGGTCTACGCTTCCACTGGGTATTCTTATACTGAACTGAAAATACATAGCATCTCACTATCCTCATACGGGTTTTCATGGATAAATCACGGCTACATATGTACATGCAATAGTTACCCTGGCTTTTTCTATTCGGCATTTTATTTCAGTCGTATGCTCCCACTTGGCATCTAAAGTATGTACAACCCAGATATACGGCCTTGTTGACTCTCTCCAGAAGCACTCCTTCGACATTGCATGTCAATCCATCAGATTTGCAGATATTCATGAAATTTGTTTTTTGATATTTAATTTTAAACCGTATTTATTACACCATTCGGTCACTCTGTTGATGAGTATCTGCAATCCATCTCTACTGTCTGCCATAAGTACAGTGTCATCTTCATAATGCAGATTAATTATTTAACGAGACTCCGCTAACTTTAATCCTCTCTTCGGCTCTTGCTTATTCTTCTTAAAATATGTAGATGTTTCGGATTATAGATTGAAGATAATTGCGGATAGTATGCATCCTTGTTTCAATCTCTTTGTATTTCAATATATTCTGTCATTTTCTCGTCTATATTCGTAGTTGTAATAAGTGTCAATAGATTAAGGTGGATGGTCTAATTAAAAAATAGATATTTTAAATTTTTCACAAATTTATTGAGCCTCGAAAAATCTTTTAAATTTATATGCAAATATATATATCATTAAAACGAAGAATGTATCTTCGAACATTAGGCTCCATATTTCCATGTCAACTGTGCAGCAGGGGGAGTTGCGGGGTGAATTTTAAAACCAGGCCTAGGTGGTGGAGGGCGAGGTATTTCTTCCGTAGTGGGTGGTGGAGGGTCCTTTGCAAAAGAACTACCAACAGATGACTCTTTGGATCCGAATCTGGTCTTCGTACATATCCCCATCTTTCAGGTTGAGAAGAACACTGCCAAATCTAAAGTAAATACAATAAATAATATTATTATATGTATATACATACATACTATAATAAGTATAAATATTTATTACGAAAGGTATAACAAAGCTACTCACTTTTTAATTTCTTCAGAGACGGACAGTGACTTTGGTAATGAATTGATATGGCAAGTACTAGGAAATTTATAGGGAAAAAATGTCAATTGTTGTATATTTCAACATTTAATGTCAAAATATCCACATATGCACTGTCGTATTGTTTTGACCTAAAAAATGTACCAAAAATGCATTTTGTCAATATTTTGAATTTCAAAATATGAACTTTGTACAAACACAGTTGACGAATTCGGCTTACGAAATGTGAAAAAGTGCACGCAAAATATACTTACGAAACGATGCACTGACTCACATCTTGGGGGTGGCAATCTGGGTATTTGCCCAGGGGCGGCGGATTTAAAGGGGTGGAAAAATTGGCATGAAGAAGAAATCCCGTTTCGCATCCATATAGCCTTCTTCTTTTAGTGTCTTATCCGTTACCGGACGTTGGCAATCATGTTTCTAATGATGACTTTGTTGGCTGCTGCCCGGAACAGTGTAGTGGTATTTTGGTTGAACTACTGCCTCGGGTTTTTCAGCCAGGACGTCCTTCTTCATTCGGGGCCTCTCTTTTCGCACTTTTCGCTCTTTCCTCGGATAAAGAGATGCAGGGTTTTTC